>NW_024097442.1:0-497500 GCF_016545835.1 Crotalus tigris
GTGATATGTGAATATAATTGCATTTTATTAAAAAATATTTTCAAACATGGCAATTTTAAGCTAACATATCCCATAGTTATCTTGGACAGAGTAGAGCAGTATTTCTTTTCTTTTTCCTCTCAGGTCCCCTGCCCGCTTTTAAAAATTATGGAGGAGCTCAAAAGAGTTTTTGTTGTATGGGTTATATTTATTCATTGTATTAAAAATTAAAATTGACACATTTGTATAATACAGATATCATTTGCTTAACAAAGAAAATCAGGACCAGCAATTTTGTTGTTAAATGATGTGGTCAATAAGCAAGATGTTGTGGCTGTGATGAACTCACATCTGCCACAATTGCTAAGTGAATCACCAATGGTCATTAAGTGAGACATCAGGGTGACTTATGATTTTACTGCCAGCTTCTCCATTGACTCTGCTTATCAGAAACCAGGTGTGAAGTGTGCAAATGATCACATGACTACATGTGACAGTTGTAAAAGCTCTACAGTTGCAAAGTACAGAATTCCAATGACGTTACCATAGGAATGTTACAACAGTCGTAAAAGTGATTACAGGATGTAAAGTTAGTTTTTCAGACTCGTCATAACTTTAATAATCTGGTTTGTTGCTAAGCAAGGACCACATACATTTATTTATTGAGTAAAAATAACAATACTAAATCCTTAAATATTTCTTGGTTGTGCGTGTGTGTGTGTGTGTGTGTGCATGAAATGTGAATTGCTAAAGTCTCTTTTACTTGCCACATTCGAAAAAAAAACACATTAAAATGAAACTTCAGAGGTAGGACCCACAATTCTGTTAAAACTAAATGGATATTATAATTGATCTCAATAGCAACAAATCTATTATTGGTAACATTAAGGACGTATGGTAAATGTGTAAGTCTATAATATTTGTCTCTTAATTTTCAGTAGAAAATTTTCTACACCATTTTTGTTATGTATCATAGATGTATGTTATTTAGTTAATAATGTTTGTTAATCATAGTTCAATTCAAAAAATGAAAGGTTATAGAAACTGTAATTAAACTATGTGTAATATAGTGCAGCATAAATTTTGTCTTATAAATGTTAATATATAAAATTATACAATAATAGTTAAATGTAAAAATGACTAAAACAAAGAATAAAATCACTACATGACTTAAATTCACTAGAAAAATTATAATTAATATGAACGTTGAAATTATATTAAAATTCATGTCTGTTTCCTTGTAACCCTTAAATGGATAAAGCTGAAAGTTATGGAAAAGCAATTATTAAACCAAATTAATCCAAATGGGCTAATTTATAGAGTATAAAAACCCATGACTCCCTTGGGAATGAAATTTGGAAATGCTGTGGCTGCTTCAGCAGCTCCATACTTTCTGAGTACATTTCCCAGAAACCCATAGGTTGCATGGTTCAAAGGAAGATGGGATGGCTGTATCCCTGCCCTCTTTCCTGCCTGTCTCTAATGTCTGCTCTCAATTAATTCAAGGCAAGGCCTGACAGACAAATGGCAATTGGTTGTTTAGAATCAAGATTAAATTTGAAATCTCTTAACAGTGGGGGTGGCAAGGGAAGGGCAAAGGAGCAACTCACATGTCTGCTGGCAAGGTAGGGCTGGCTGGGAGGTGCTGGCAATCAATAGATGAGCGCTCTACTCCCTGGAGAAAAGGGGCTGTTAGGGATATGAGGAATAGGAGTGCAGTTTTCTTTGAAGTCTGTGGCTCCCTATGCGCTCCCTCTCCACAGCAAAATGGTAGGCAATTCTATGGATCAGTCAAGGACAGGGAGAAGCGATTTCCAATGCTCTCTGCAGCTTCCCACAAGCAGAGTCAATGGGGAAGCATGCAGGAAGTTGACAGTCTCTCATACTACCATACTACTACTACTTCTTTGTCTGTTCATGATCATTCCCTTCCACACACCAAAATGGCAGGCAGTTCCAAATGATGATGATGAGGAGGAGGAGGAGGAGGAGAGAACTAATTTCTGACACTCTCTGCCAGCTGCTCACAAACAAAGTCAACGTGAAGTCGGACTTCATTCAGTTCCCACTGCTGCTCCCAATAAGTTGGCCGCAAGTCCTAATGGATATGAAGGAGCAATTTTAATGCCTTCTTGCAAGGTAGGTTTGGCTGGAAGATGTCGGTGTTCGACGGGTGAGCCCTCTTTCTCCTTGGGATGAGGAATGGGGATTTTCCTCACAGTCCATGGCTCCCTTTGGTCCCTCTGCCCTCAAAAAAGTGGCGGGCAGTTACATGGGTCAGGCAAGGAGGAAGAGAAGGATTGTCTAGTGAAAACTATAATGCCATGTAGTATAAAATAGCAATAGTAGTTAAACCAAGAAGCTAAATAACTAAAAATAAACTGATAGAATGTGACTGTCCAGATTTTAATTATGCAATCAAGAAACAGTTTAATTATATCTTTGTTTAGGAAGTATGAAATAAATACTTTATATGCTCTGTACATAAAATAATATATACATATACTGTACACGCAACTTATTTTCTAGAAAGGTAATGTATCAATTTTTCTTTTAAATTTGTTAGAGATAAATGTCATCACATATGTTTGCCTACCGATTTGGCAGAAATAGTTTCTATATATCTGTTTTTAAAGTTCACCAGAATGTGTTTTGTAAGACTGTGTGTTTATGAGAAATCAAGTTTTTACTCAGCAAAAACGTGATTCCAGGGAAAATTGATAGAGTGTTATAAAACTATTAATCTTTTAGAGACAATTATTCTCTTTCAGCATTAGATGAAACAGATAAAAGTTGCTCCAGGATTTTTTAAAAAATGAGATATTTTTTCTGCAATGCATAATTAGCTCAAAGGATTTTTTGCTATTAAATGTAGTGATGGCTAATTAATTGGATGCCTTTTAAATAAGGATTGGCTAGCATCATGTTCAGACTTGGCAGTGGCTAAAGGAAGCTGCAATTTGGGACTAAGAGATTCCGTTTTTTAGAGTCAGTTGGCAAATAATTGTGTTTAGCCAAAATATATCTGAGCTACAAAATCTTAAGCAAAATTTAGCTAGTGAAAATGACTGTTCAGCAGAAGCAATTTATGACTGCTCTTAAATATTAATAAGACAGCCTAAGGCAGATGAGGGTTGACATCTGAATTTTTAAAGCTAAGGAAGAAAAGCATTACTTTTTCTTTATCTAGAATCTGTGGCCTCAAGGTGTTAGCAGTGTTTGTAAGAAATGTGAATGGTAAATTTGAATAGATATTTTTTTTAACGTCCAGCTACAAAATTGTGTTGCCATTAGCTGAATTGCTATGATATCATCAAATGCACTCTGTTCACTGGGGCACAATTTAGAACATTAAACAGTAATGGCAGTTCCAACGTAGTTGATTTGTCCAGAAGGGAAACACATTCTGTAGAGTAGTGTATAACTGCTGTGAGAGTACATTAAAAAAAATTGCATTATGTTATAAATAACATGAGTGACTAGAGACTAGAGAATAAGGTGAAAGAGGCAGACAAAGCCTAGGTCTTTACCTTTTTTGTAAAACTGGCATGGAGAAATGGGATGTTAGAATACAAAACTATGTTTTTAAATAATGGTTCTGAAAAAGACATATATTACTAAAAAAGGAGATAACATGCACTGGATATTTTGGGTAAGAGAATATTATCCTGCTAGTATTTCCGAGTGTGGGTTTAATACATCTTGGCTGGTTGCTCGGCTCAGGTTTCTTTTTTTTTTTTAAAGCAGCTATAAAAGGCAACAAATGGCCTTTAAAACTTTATAGCCTTGCTAATATTTAAATATTAAAAGGTTGTGTTCTCATTCTTGATCTATACTGTGTTGGTCTGGAGCAGAGGTAGGCAATCTTGGCTCTTTTATGACTCATGGACTTCAACTCCTACTCTAAGATTGATAATTGGAGAACAGAAGAAGGATCTGTTCTCCAATTAGCAATCTTAGAGTAGGAGTAGGGTGGGGCATTTCATCTCAATAGAGATATTCCAAAATGGGAAGGTTTCCATCAGGCCAAGCTCAGCTCTTAGGGGTTAAATCTACCCCCTTTTCTTGACAATGGTGGAGAAGTAACTTCATTCTCTTCTTATGGGATGTTTTTAGCAATTAGTTTTTAGTTGATAGTTCTGATATTCTTCAGCAAGTACTAAATAGAAGTGAACCTGTTGTCCCCAAAACTGAGTCTTAGCTTTGTGTTGAAGCCAATTGATCACCAAACCCAACATGTGGAAAACAAAAATACTTTTATTTTGGTACCAAGATGAAAGTGACCTCAGCTTTGAAAGCTACCAAGGCCTCCCATTACAGTTTTACAGCAGTTTTTATAATAGAAGATGATTCTCATATACCCCTTTGCCCTCCCCCCAATAATACAGGCAAAACATATAATATTGATTGGTTACCTGGATTGCAGCCCCCCAAAGCTTTCTCACTTGCTATGCAAAATAGCTAAATGTCATGCCACCTATTGCCCTTCTTAGGTTATAGGAATCTTGCAAAGCTTCTAGTTTCCTGTGTCAGCTATGTGGTTTTAACTTTTTGTTTAAGTGAGACTCAACATCTTGGCTAAGTGGTTGAACCTGTGAATCTGTCTCGCTTAATTGTTCCTGTAGCCCCCTTCCCCCCCACAATCACCCCTCAGCCTCCCTCCCACTGCTCAACTGCTTGTGCTGCAAAATCCTCAGTAAGCAGAAAGGAAAAAAGCTCTTAAAGAAAAAGTTGTTTAAGAGTAAATGTTTCTTTGCCATGGTGTGGGATGCCAGCAAAGCTTTTATGCGAGGAGTTTTGATTCAAATGAATAACGCCTATAGGCGTAAACAATTGCAGAAATGTAAAAAGCTGGAGGAGGAGATTAAATTGAAAGAAAGAGCATTAATTTTGAACCCTTTGGATAACAATTTGAAGGCCTCTATAAATATGCTTAAAGAACAATTTAATATGTTAATGGCTGATCAGGTTGCAACCATCCTGCGTTATATGAAACATAATACTTTATGTAATGCAAATAAGCTGGTAGATGGTTGGCTTATCAATTACGGAAGAAACAGAAGTCTAGGATTATAGATGGAATAAGTTATAAAGGTAAAGTGGTCTCTCATCAAAAGCTGATTAAAAAAACTTTTTTAGATTTTTACACAAAGTTATATACTGGTGAAAAGATACAGAGTTTGGATATAGATAAGTATTTACAAGAAGCTCATTTTCCTAAGCTTATAAATGACCAACGAAATGAGATTAATTACTTCAGAGGAAATTATTATTTCCTATTAAACAATTAAAAGTCGGCAAAGCACCTGGTACCGAGGGATTGGCTGCAATTTATTATAAAACATTATCTGAGGAAATGTTAGAACCATTAAAGGAACTTTTTAATAGTATATTATTGGGTGCAGAGATACCTCCATCTTGGAAAAGGGTGTTTATATCGCTGATTCCAAAAGAAGATCAAGATCTTACTCAACCAAAAAATTATAGACCTATATCTCTTTTGAATATAGATTATAAATTTTTTTCTAAAATATTGGCGAATAGATTGATGATTGTTTTGAAACAAGTGATTCATTCTGATCAATCTGGTTTCATAACTGGAAGATATATGAAAAATAATATTAGACAAATTGTTAACTTAATTCAATATTTGGATAAACATAACCAGATTCCTGCTGTCTTGATTTTTCTAGATGCTGAAAAAGCTTTTGATCAGTTAAATTGGCAATTTTTGTTAAGAGTAATAGAGGAGATGAATTTTGGGGATAAATTTTTGCAAGCCCTTAGGGGTATTTATTAACAACAGTCGGCTCAAATTATAATTAATGGAGGATTAACAAGGGCTTTTCAAATTGGAAAAGGTACAAGACAGGGATGTCCGTTATCTCCTTTATTGTTTGTTTTAACATTAGAAATCTTGATAATAAAAATTTGTGAATCAACTACAATAAAGGGAATAATGATAAATAAGAAGGATTATAGGTTAAGAGCTTTTGCCGATGATTTGGTAATTACTTTATCTCAACCGATTAATTCTGTTTTAGATTTGTTACAAATTATAACTCAGTATGGGCAAGTTTCTGGTTTTAAGGTTAATAATAATAAGACTAAAATATTATCTAAAAACTTGACTATCAAGGAAAAGGAAATGTTAGTTAGTTTGACTGGTTTTGAAATTGTAAAAAAGGTTAAATATTTGGGGGTATATATAACTGCTTCTAATGCAAAATTGTATAAAAATAATTATGAGACATTATGGATTAAAGTGCAGAAGGATTTAAATCAGTGGTTCTCAACCTGTGGGTCGGGACCCCATTTGGGGTCGAACGACCATTTCACGGGGGTCGCCAAACAAGGCTGTCTGCCATTTTTCCCCCTTTTCTTTGGCCACGCCCCTGGCACCCGGTGATGTATAAGTGGTTGGGGGTCACCACAACATGGGGAACTGTATTATGGGGTCACGACATTAGAAAGGTTGAGAACCACTGATTTAAATGATTGAAAAAAATTACAATTATCTTTGTTAGGGAGAATTTCTACTGTTAAAATGAATGTTCTACCAAAATTTCTTTTTTTGTTTCAAATAATACCTACTTTGAAAAAAGATGTTAATTTAGATCAGCGGTTCTCAACCTATGGGTCGCGACCCCATTTGGGGTCGATCGACCATTTTTCGGAGGTCGCCAAAGAAGGCGATCCGCCATTTTCTCCCCTCAGGGGGTGGCGCCGCGCATGCGCGCTGCGCATGGGGGCGGTGCCGCGCATGTGCGACGCGCATGCGCAGAACGTTTGTGTGACGGGGGCCACCATCACACAAACGTTGAGAACCACTGATTTAGATGAATGGCAGAAGGGTATCAATCAATACATTTATTTGAGCAGGGAAAAAACCAAGAGTTAAAATTATTCAGGATGTACGTGAAAGGGGAGGACTTAAGATGCCTAATTTGAAATTGTATTATGATGCTGCGGTTTTAACATTGATTAGTGATTGGATTAATTTAACAAATCAAAATATACTTTCTTTGGAGAGATGGGATTTATTATATGGTATAATTATTATTATATTATATGGCATGCTTACTTAATTTATAATAAGAAAGTAGATAGGGCTTTTAAGTCCCATATTTTAAGAATTGCTCTACTGCGTATCTGGAAGAAATATTGTTATAGATTAAATTATAAAATACCAATTTGGGGGATTCCTGGACACGCAGTGGAGGGGATATCAAGAGGTGTGAAGTTGGATAGGATTTCTTATAATCAATTGCTTAAATTGGAAAGGAAGGATTGGCAATTAAAACCGCTAGATGAATTAAGGCAAGAAAATATTGTTTACTCTTGGTTTCAGTATAGGCAATTGTTAGCTAGATGGAGTTTAGACCAAAAGGTTGGTTTTATTTTGGAAGATCAGAATTTGATAAAACAAATTAGAGATCAAAATCGAGCTCATATAAAGAGAGTTTATAATGTTTTAGTGGAATTGGACTCAGAGACCGAATTAGTTAAAGATTGTATGATAAAATGGGCTCAGAATTTTCAAGAGCTGATTTTATTAGATACATGGGAGGCAATTTGGGTTGGGAATATAAAGTTTACTCAGGCTCAAAATCTACGAGAAAATTTTTATAAAATGTTTTATAGGTGGCATTTGGATCCACAGAAGTTGTCTTGCATGTATCCTAATTTACAGCCTAAGTGTTGGAGATGTGGATGTTTGGATGCAACTTATTACCATATTTGGTGGACGTTTAAAAACATAAAAGCCTTTTGGATTAAGATTTGGTGGAACATTCAGAAGATTTTTAATAGAAAGATAAAGTTTTCACCACAATTATTCTTGTTAGGTATTATTGTAGGTTGTGATGTTAAAGAAACTATTTTAATGTTGAATCTTATTACGGCGGCAAGGTTATTGGTTGGACAATATTGGAAGAAAGATTCTTTGCTTACTATAGAAGAATGGTTGCTTAAAGTTTCTAATTTAGCAGAAATGGCTAAAATTTCTGCTTATTTGAAGGATCATTCACAAGAAAGATACATCTCGGTGTGGAGAAGATGGATAAATTTTGTACAGAATAAATATGGGATTAGAAAGTATTATTTAGTTTTTGAATAACTTAAAATTTAAAATGGGAATTATTTATATTGTTAATTATGCTTTTGCTTGTAATTTTTTTTTTTTTTTGTATTTGAGTTAAAGTATTTTAGGGATTTTATTATTTGTATAGGTGGATAAGCTTAGTTAGAATTTGTTTGTTTATTTTTTAACCCTGTAATCAGCTCTGGGAAGTAAGGGGGGGGAGGATTAGGGTGGGGGAGGTAGGGGGGGATATTGTATTGTATTAAAAATTTGTATAAAACTTTTCAATAAAAAAAGAGTAAATGTTTCTTCTCAGAATTCATCTTCCTCGCTCTTGTGTCCATCACACAACCACACCTGGGTCCTATCTCCACATATGACCCTTCTTCTGATCCCCAGGGGCTCATTTGCACATACATTCATCTGACCCTTCAAGCCTGCATAACTTTTCTAGATCAATCAAAATTGCCTTAAATTGCCTTAAATTCTACTATTACTTCCATGAGACGATGCTTCCATTCTTGTTTGTTTGGGTACATATGCCCTGATAGTTTAGGAACCAGACTAGAAACCAGGAAATTGAGAGTTCTAATTCCATCTTAGATATGAAAGCTAAACTGGCTGCTTTGTTTTGGGCCAGTCACTCCCTCAGTCCAATCCATCTTACACAGTTGTGGGAAAATATGAGAAAGGAGTATAATATAAGTTTGTTGCATCGAATTATTTATAAAAATAACAAAGGTTATATAACATATATCGAAGAGTAGGTGGCAGGCAGAACCAGGACAGTTTTGCATAGCTCTGCTTTGTGCAATGTTGCCATCTTTCCTGGATCAGACTCCCTGTGCTCAGGTACTCAGCCCTGATCATCCCTCGCCTGGACTACCGCAATGCACTCTACATAGGGGTACTCTTGAAATCCATTCGGAAACTTCCACTGTTGCAAAGTGTAGCAGGAAGACCAGTCTTTGGGGCCCCTAGGATGGCCCATATTATATCTCTACTTCATGAACTTAACTGGCTACCAGTTTGCTTCCGAGTCCAGTTCAAGATGTTGGTTATGACCTTTAAAGCCCTTAATGGCATAGGTCCAGACAGTCTGATGAACTATGACAAGTCCATCCTATTAGTACCAGCAGAGAAAACCTACTGCAGATTCTGTCAGTCACAGAACTCCCAACTGTAAGGGTCCAGAAGAAGAGCCTTCTCTGCTGCAGTGCTTGCACTTTGGAACATCCTAGCATCTAAATAAGATCTGCCACCTTCCTCTTATCCTTCTGCAAGTGCCTGAAGTCATGGATCTGCCGGTTGGCCTGGGGACCAAATGGAGAAGTTCCTGGAGGTGGCTGCTAGATTGATGGCAGACTCCATCTCCCTGCGCTCTTGCTCTCTGCACCCATCCATCTTTTTGGTTATCATAGTATTCTTGTTGTCTTCCTTTGCCATTGTTTATTTTATTGCTCTATTATTTTACTTCTGTTCAGTTTTCATTCCTTTCATTTTTTCCCTTTTTATTATTGTAAGCTACCTAGAGCAGGGGTCCCCAAACTCCAGTTCGTGGACTGGAACCGGTCTGTGGCATGCCAGAAACCGGTCCACGCAAACAAGCGAAGTCCCATCCACAGGATGCAGGCAGTACATGAAACTCTGTCCCCCTCTGATCCCTGGAAAATCTCTCTTCGTGGAACCCATCCCTGTGCCCAAAAGATTGGGGACCTCTGGCCTAGAGTAGCCCTACAGCAAGATAGGTGGTAAATAAATTTAACAAATAATACCATGCATCATACTTTGGGCCAAATAAGGCAAGAACTGGGCTAAAGTCTCTACTCCATATTTTCTTCTAAAAGCATTTTTAAAAAAACAAATTGATTTGGACCTAAGCATATTGATATGAATCAGAGAGAGTGTTTTGAAATTCCACTGCACCCAACTAGAACAAAGAATCTTGCTATGTTTTATTTTATTTTATTTTATTTATTTTTATAAACCTCTTAAGGCAACAAACATAACTAATACTCTTTCCTCCTATTTCCACCACAATATGGGTAGGCAACCTCGGCTCTTTTATGACTCATGGACTTCAACTCCCAGAATTCCTGAGCCAGCATGGCTCATCTTGGAAACCTCTCCCTTTTCCCTCAGCATGGCTGGCTCAGGAATTCTGGGAGTTGAAGCCCATGAGTCATAAAAGAGCCAAGGTTGCCTACCCCTGCCCCACAACAACAACCCTGGGAGATAGGTTGGGCTGAGAGAGAGTGACTGGCTCTAAGTCACCCAGGCATATCTTTCATGCCTAAAGGCAAAACTGGAACTCCGTCTCTGGTGTCTAACCTGATGCCTTAACCGCTACACTAAGCTAGCTCTTATAATGATAATCTGTTTTAGTTACTGACATCGGCTGGACATAAATCTCTGAAAATACAGACTTCTTCCCCTCTATTGGATTATAATTGCTACAATCCCTAGTCAGCAGGGGCTGTGGTTTATACAGATATTTGTCTAAAAGATTGGAAAATGCCTTAACCTTGACCCAGATTAGAAGAAACTTCTGGAAACTCAAATAAATATATATTCCTTATTTTAATTACATTATTTTAAAGATGTTTCTATCTGTGATAGTGTGTTCCATTGGACTGATGTGCGTTGCAAAACCATTGTACATGTAGCTTTTCAATTTCACAGTAGATGACCATGAGTGTTGTTAAGACAAAAGAGAATAAATCCTAACTGGCTCTTTTACCAACAGGCATTTTCTTTAAATCACAAAACTGAATAGGACCACTACTTCTAGTTTATAGAAGATGGCATGACTAGCAATATTCTAACCTGTCGGCTATTTATGTTGTTGTAAAAGTCATGAATTTCTCCCACTTTTCCAGAAAAAATAACCACCTGCTTCCTTCCAAGTAGAAGGTTTCTGTTTTAATATACTCTGGTTTGAATGTAATCACAGACCATGTTGGACATAAGTAGCTAATGATGGGAATGGACATCTTACCTTTTCTAGATTGAGAAGGCTGATTTATTGGAGAAAATGCCTTCCTTGAATGCTGATGATCTGAGGTTCAGCCGTTTCTATTTCTGGTTCAAGGATTTTCCTTTACTCTTTGTGTAACTTGGAAGAACTTTTTTTAGTTAAAATAAAGGGCCTGAGATAGAAAGATCAAGAAAGTGTCTGAAAAAGATAAAATCCTATATTTAAATTCTTATTAAGAAAACAGAAGTCATTCACCGATTAGCTGAACACATTTTTAATAACAGTATTGCACTCTATGCACATTGATCTTATAAATTACCTTGAAGCTGTTGACTCCTTCGTTCTTACTTTATTTTGGAGTCTAGCCATCCTCTCCCTTATTTGATGTCTCTATATATTTGGTGTTGCTTTTCCAGCATAAAACACTTCATATTCAGCTCTGCTGAATTGTATTGCACCTTTTGCAGTTTAGAGTGCTGATTTATCAAGGTCACTTTTATTAAGTCAGTTACAAAAACTTCTAAGTGGGATAGAGGGAGGAAAAAAATGGTATTATTGGAGATAGGAGTTTCAAAATCCTGGTGGTGAATACAAAATTGAAGCAATGCCTGGGAGCCAGGTAGTTTGCAGGACTCTTAGACAAGTTATTTGTCAACTTTCCTACCTCACAATTTTTGTTGCAAGGTCCAAGCACACCATTTTGTAGAATATCAGCAAAACAGTAAAAAAGGAGATGGAGAAAAGTGAAACATTCTGTACAAAGTCATGTTCCTTCCTGCTTCCACAACTATCCAATCTAAAATATTGTGCAGGAAAGATATCCTGTGGTAAGGAGAGAATTACAGGCAGTCCTTGACTTATGACCACAATTGAGCCCAAATTTTCTGTTGTTAAGTGAGACAGTTGTTCATTGAGTTAAGTGACTTTTGCCCCATTTTACCATCTTGCTTGCCACAGTTCTTAAGTAAATCACTGCAGTATTTAGGTTAGTAATATGGTTGTTAAGTAATCCTGCTTCTCCATTGCTTGTCAGAAAGTCACAGGACACTGTAACCATTGTAAATGTGAGTGAGTTGCCAAGTGTCCAAATTTTGATCACATGGATGTTGCAGTGGTCGTTAGCATAAAAAATGGACACTCAGTGCTGTTGTGAGTCAAGGATTAGCTGTATAGTGCTTCTCCTTTGCAACATGAACCTCTTTACAACCTGCCTCCAGAAGTGGTGAATGTTCCAACACTGGAAGTTTTTAAGAAGAGACTGGACAGCCATTTGTTTGAAATGGCATAGGGCAGGGGTAGGCAACCTCGGCTCTTTTATGACTCATGGACTTCAACTCCCAGAATTCCTGAGTCAGCACAGCTGACTCAGGAATTCTGGGAGTTGAAGTCTATGAGTCATAAAAGAGCTGAGGTTGTCTACCCCTGGAATAGGGTTTCCTGCCTGAGCAGGGGGTTGGACTAGATAACCTCCAAGGTCCCCTCCAACTTTTTTATTATTATTGATCATCGCACAGTCAGCCAGATGTTCAGACTGGATTTGGCATTTTGTCTACCTATCGAGTCCTTACCCAGGACCTGGGATAGGTAGATGTGGATGTTTGATGGTATTACAGATATCGTCGCAGGATGGAAGCAGTTCCTAGTAAGGCCGCCTTTTGCAATTTACTAATAGCGAATTTGTCAATGCCAATGGTGTTCAAGTGGTGCTCCAGTTGTTTTGGGATTGCACCCAAGGAGCCTATCACTATTGGTACTACCCTTGCTTGCTTTTGCCACGGTCTTTCTATTTCTATTTGTAGGTCTTTGTATTTTTTTATCTTCTCCAGTTCTTTCTCGTCTATTCTGCTGTCTCCAGGCACTGCCACGTTCACTATCCAGACTTTTTTGTCTTTCTTATCGACAATTGTTAAGTCTGGGGTGTTATGTTGCAGGTGCTTGTCTGTTTGAATTCTGAAGTCCCAGAGCAGTTTAATTTTATCATTTTCTATGACTTTCTCTATTTTATGATCCCACCAGTTTTTGCTTACAGGCAAGTGATATTTTTTGCAGATCTTCCAATGCACCATTGTTGCTACTTTGTCATGCCACTGCTTGTAATCAGTCTGTGCAATCTTCTTGCAACAGCTTACCAGGTGGTCCACTGTTTCTTCAGCTTCTTGGCATAGGCGGCACTTACTGTCTGTTGCTGTCTTCTCAATTTTGACTTTGTATGCATTTGTCCTTAAGGCTTGGTCTTGTGCAGCCAGAATTAGTCCCTCGGTCTTTTTCTTCAATTTTCCTGCTCTTAGCCATTGCCAGGTTTTATTATTATCTGCTTTCCCAGCTATTTTTTTCATGTATTGGCCATGTAGTGCTTTGTCTTCCCATGCCTCTATTCTGTTCTTCATTTGGTCTTTCTTGTAGGCCAGTTTGGTCTCTCCAGTAGTCAGTAAGCCTTCCTGATATACTAATTTCAGTGCATCTTCATCTTGTTCTTCAGATATTCTTCCAAACCTTTTTCTTCTTCACCATCTGATGTACTTGTAGCATTCCACGACCCACCTATTTCTTGGTAGGCTAAAGTCTATCAATGTCGCACTGCGTTGGATGAAGGGCATGATCATTGACATTAATTTTTCTGGTCTGCCTTCCATTGCTTTTTAGTTCGATTGGTCCAGTCCACTATTCCAGCTGTGTACCTAATGACTGGGATTGCCCAGGTGGTTTTTGTCTTTATGGTATTTTCCTCATTGAGTTTGGACTTTAAGATCTTCTTCACTCTCTTGATGTTCACCCTCTAATCTTTTTCTTGACTTCAGTGTGCTTGTGTCAGGCTTGGAAGGATCCCATATTTGTAGTACTCTTGTCCTCATCGACTCTTAATGTTTTATTTTCGATGTGCATCTTTGATTCCTTCAGTTTTCACTATTTTTCCTTGTTTGATAGTAAGTGTGGCACATTTGTCCAAGCCAAACTCCATTACAATATCTTGGCTATATATACGGACAGTGTTGAGCAGCGATTCTATTTCAGATGATGTTTTTCCATCCAGCTTCAGATCATCCATATAAAGGAGGTGGGATAGTCTGGCAGATGTTTTTGATGTTTGATAGCCATGTCCTGAGTTATTCAGTATTGTTGACAGAGGAAACAGTGCAATAACAAATAGTAATGGTGATAATGAATCTCCTTGAAATATTCCTCTCTTGATATTAACCTCTCCCAGCCTCTCCCCATTGATCTGCAACTGTGTCTTCCATTGTGCCATCGATCTTTGCACAAATTTTCTGATGTTTCTACTGACTCCTGTTATTTCTAGGCACTTTATTATCCAATCATGTTGCAGAGAGTCAAATGCCTTTTTGTAGTCAATCCATGCCACATTCAGGTTGGTCTTCCTTCTCTTGCAGTTTTCCAAGATCATTTTGTCTATTAGGAGTTGATCTTTTGTTCCTCTGCTGTTGGGGCGGTTTCCTTTCTGCTCAGGTGGAAAGAAATTGTTTTCAACTAGATGCTGTTGCACTGCATCAGCTACTACACCAGTTAGTAATTTTAAAGTTGTTGGTAAGCAGGTAATTGGCCTGTAGTTACCTGGTGTTGCCCCTTTTGCTGGATTTTTCATTATTAGGTAGGTTTTCCCAGTTGTTAGCCACTTTTCAATTTCTCCTCCTTGTAGTATATTGTTGAACTGTTTGGCAATGAGTGGGTGTATAACAGTTAGATGTTTCAACCAAAACCCATGCAGTTCATCTTCACCTGGTGCTGACCAATTTTGATTTTCTTTGCTCTTTTTTCTACCATTTTTGTTGTTATTACTAGTTCTTTCATTTCAACTTCTGTTTTATTTGCATCCACCTCTTTTAACCAAGCCGCATCCTTGTTGTATTTCTTTGGGTTATCCCATATCTGCTTCCAGAACTGCACTGTTTCTTCCTTGTCAGGTACTGACTGATTCTTTGCAGTTTCTCCATTGATGGATTGGTAGAAACGTTTCTGATTGGATTGAAATTGGAGGTTCTGCCTATAGTTTGCAATTCGAGCTTCATATCTACTGATTTTCCTGGCTATAGCTGTTATTTGTTGCTTTATTATTTCCAGTGCTTCCTTGATCTTCCTTGTTTCTAAGTGGTATTTCTTGATTAGGTATTCTTTGGTCTTCTTGTTCTTCAGCTTCTTTTCTTTCATCTGTTCTAGCTTGCTTGCATGTGATCTTAACTTGCTGATCTTATTTTCTAGTCTAACCTTCCATTTTTCTGGTGCACTGTTTGTTTGTTTTTCTTCTTTGTTGATTTTGCATCCCAGGTATTCAGTTATAACTGCAGCTGTGCTGTACATTAGTTGGTTTGTTTCTTGCAATGAATTGGTGCTTATACTTGATATTGCAGTATTTGCATCTTTTAATGCTTGTGCTAGCTGTTTCTTTGGAACAAGCTTCAATGCAGGTAGCCTTATTCTGTTGTTTTTGTGCTGTTCTAGATGCTCAGTTATTCTTTGTTTCAATTCTTTTATTTCTTTAGTTAGAGGGTTTTGTTCTTCCTGAGGTAGAGGTGCCTGGTTTCCAAATGAGAACAGTTGTATATCTCTGCTAGATTCCTTCACTGCCAACTCCCCCTGGTTTGCCTCTACATTCTGAATTACTTCTGGTAAGGCTTTGATTTCTTTGCCCTGGGTAAACCTTTGCAGTTCGTCCAATTCTGTTTCTGTGAATACTTTATTTCGTGTTATAAATCGGCGTTGATCTGCTAGTCTCTGTTCTGTTATTTCTGATTCTGGATGTTGTTCTTTCCAGAACTGGTGCATTCGTTTTAGATATCCTCTTCTTGTTGGACTTGATCTGTAGTAACAGATCATTATTTCTTTGTTTTCCATCACTGTGTATCTGCGACGGGTAAACACCTTTTCTTCCAGTAGTTCTGCAGCTGCTGGCCCTGGTTGCTCAGCCAACAGTCCTGAGTCCTGTAACCCATTTTTCACCAGATATCCAGGAACTCCAATATCTAGTGCGGACCTTGTTAACCCGGGCGACGTCCGAGCCGGTATGGCATTCTGAAATTTACGTCTCACCATATTTTTATGGGAGAGACACTCTTTGTCTGACTCCTCTGATGAGACCTGTCCAGTATGGTTGAACCTCTAGCATAGCTCTCATCTTCCTCAGAGTACACAAGCCCCACAACCGCATCAAGGTAGTGCCTATTATTATTATTATTATTATTATTATTATTATTATTATTATGGATCATCGCACAGTCAGCCAGATGTTCAGACTGGATTTGGCATTTTGTCTACCTATCGAGTCCTTACCCAGGACCTGGGATAGGCAGATGTGGATGTTTGATGGTATTACAGATATCGTCGCAGGATGGAAGCAGTTCCTAATAAGGCCGCCTTTTGCAATTGACTAATAGCGAATTTGTCAATGCCAATGGTGTTCAAGTGGTGCTCCAGTTGTTTTGGGATTGCACCCAAGGAGCCTATTACTATTGGTACTACCCTTGCTTGCTTTTGCCACAGTCTTTCTATTTCTATTTGTAGGTCTTTGTATTTTGTTATCTTCTCCAGTTCTTTCTCTTCTATTCTGCTATCTCCAGGCACTGCCACGTCCACTATCCAGACTTTTTTGTCTTTCTTATCGACAATTGTTAAGTCTGGGGTGTTATGTTGCAGGTGCTTGTCTGTTTGAATTCTGAAGTCCCAGAGCAGTTTAATTTTATCATTTTCTATGACTTTCTCTATTTTATGATCCCACCAGTTTTTGCTTACAGGCAAATGATATTTTTTGCAGATCTTCCAATGCACCATTGTTGCTACTTTGTCATGCCGCTGCTTGTAATCAGTCTGTGCAATCTTCTTGCAACAGCTTACCAAGTGGTCCACTGTTTCTTCAGCTTCTTTGCATAGGCGGCACTTACTGTCTGTTGCTGTCTTCTCAATTTTGACTTTGTATGCATTTGTCCTTAAGGCTTGGTCTTGTGCAGCCAGAATTAGTCCCTCGGTCTCTTTCTTCAATTTTCCTGCTCTTAGCCATTGCCAGGTTTTATTATTATCTGCTTTCCCAGCTATTTTTTTCATGTATTGGCCATGTAGTGCTTTGTCTTCCCATGCCTCTATTCTGTTCTTCATTTGGTCTTTCTTGTAGGCCAGTTTGGTCTCTCCAGTAGTTAGTAAGCCTTCCTGATATACTAATTTCAGTGCATCTTCATCATTGTTCTTCAGATATTCTTCCAAAGTCATTTTTTCTTCTTCACCCCTCTGATGTACTTGTAGCATTCCACGCCCACCTATTTGCCTTGGTAGATAAAGTCTATCAATGTCACTGCGTGGATGAAGGGCGTGATTCATTGTCATTATTTTTCTGGTCTGTCTATCCATTGCTTTTAATTCTGCTTGAGTCCAGTCCACTATTCCAGCTGTGTACCTAATGACTGGGATTGCACAAGTGTTGATTGCCTTTATGGTATTTCCTCCATTGAGTTTGGACTTTAAGATTTTCTTCACTCTCTTGATGTATTCACTTCTAATCTTTTTCTTGACTTCAGTGTGCTTGATGTTGTCAGCTTGAAGGATACCAAAGTATTTGTAGTACTCTTCCTCATCCAGACTCTTAATGTTATTTATTATTATTATTCATCTCTTTTTCCAAAATGCAGGAGTTTGCTAGTCCCCATTGTATAGCTAGATAATTTTAATGCTGGGCTTGATGAATTCCTGATGACCTTTTTTCAGTGTCCATGTTTATTACCTAGAAATAAATACTATTTTGCATGTTTAAAATATATTGTAAATGCTATATTTGTAACATTTTATGTTCAAGTTAAAAATATGTATTGTTAATATGAGCACTTGACTCTAGACCTATCCAGCCACCCACCAACTAAGTATAATTTTATAAAAAAAGGGGGGGGGAATATTTGACAGAAAATTGTCAGTCCTACTAGGCTCATGTAAATCCAGGAATTGATGACAAACTTGTTTTTCTTTTTCATTACTTAACGCTGCCTAGATGATGATGGGCTCTGGGGTCCTGAATTTTGGGTGTTAATTCAAATTCTAACCAAACCAGAGTCCAGCTTAGTCACTGATGATAGAGAATTGACTTCTGGGGAGGAAGAAAGGTGGAAATCCAAATCTAATAAATATAGAAAGAGACTAATATGTTGATCACTTCCTCCTTCTCTTTCCCCAATCAGACCAGCAATTTTTTTACAATTCTATATAATACATAAAATGCCTAAAGCGATTCAGATTTAAATTCTTTGTGGATTGAGGACATCATTTTGCAAAGCAATTATCAATCTTTTTTAGGTTCCTTTTCTGTTTTATTTTTTCAGTTCCAGAACTGTACATAACATATGTGATAATGATAGGCAAGTATCAGCTTCACTTAAGTAGTGTGAAATAAACACCTGTTAAAGGCTTTATTTTTTAATTAACTTGAGGCTAATTGCAGAAAAAGATCAGACTCTTCAAAACTTCATTTGCATGGAAAATAGGATACTTGAAAAAGATAGCACATGCTTTCTTTTTTAAAGAATTCCAAAGTATTTGTGATTCAAGGCAGCCTTTTGGGCTCAAACCCTAAATTAAATCTGAGGATCAAGCAGAAGAAAGTTTTGAGAATGTATTGGTCCTGTAGTTAGTAACCCATTTATTTCAGTCAAAAGTTATTGGAACTATTACATTAGCTACGTATTTTGAAAGATTTAAGAAATGTGAGTTGTAAATAAATTGAGTAGAATTTTGAAACATATGACATTATAGTGGGGACAGTTTGTGAATCCTTTACAGTCAAAGGAAGTCCTGCAGTTCAGTACCCTACAAAGTTGTTTGTATTTTGCATTTTTAATTTAGATTTTTAAAATCAGATTAATCAAGCCTAGCCAAAAAATAGTATACTATGTTAGGACCTTTTTGAATACATTGAGCCATTAGCACTGTCTTTGTTGAAAAAAAGTATATGAAGTTTTCAATTTGGAAGATGGGAATACTTCCTTTGGCAGCAGTAAATTTAATCAAACTTGTTAAACATGATCAATCCAACATTTTGCTCACTGATATTATGAGGGTTTCCTGCAAACATGTTACTTCACATCACGTGCCACAGCTTTTCATTAGTTTAAGGACTAGATGAGCATTGACTTCTAGACATGACATTTCTACTGTTTAAGCTATTTTTTGAAGATGTATTGTTAGAATTATTGTTGCATTATTCCACTTAAGTCTAAGCTTCAGCTTGCAGATGAATTGGATATCTTGATATTTTCCTGTACAATTTGCTGGTACAGTCTAGAATTTATTATTCCCTCAATTATTGTGAACCAGCAGATCCTATACAGCAAAGTAGCCTCAAACCATGGTACTCAATTCACCATACTTTATAGTTGGGATGAGATTCTTTTTGAGAATGAGTGTTTTATTTCAAACATAACATTTCTCATTAATGCCAGAATTTTTTATTGTTGTCTCTGCTTACCAAATGCTGTTCCAGTAGCCTATTGAATCATCCAAGTGGTCTTTTTCAAACTGGAATTAAAGATAGTTATGGAAGATTCACACATTTTCTTTCATAATTTTTGACTGCTATTTATCGAGGTCTTAGTCAAGATGCTGTTTTAATTTTATTGGGACCCATCTAGAGTTGGTAACAAGATGGTCAGTTCTATAAATGTTTTAAATAAATAATAGAAATTGTTTTTATATATTGAACTCTCAGCCTCCCAAAATAAAATTTAATCGGATACAAATACTATATATGGTTGTCTATTTGGAATTATGGCTAAACTAGCTTTCTACAGATATGTTGAATTTAATTATTTATAAAATTTTCTCTGTACAATTCCCATGACATTGGACTTATTAGTCATTATCTGGAGATCACCCAGTTGGGAAAAAGTTGGGTTATAGCAGTTTTCTGAAGATTTATATCCTCCTGATGTGTTTTCTTCAGTTCCCATAATCTCTGCCAAGGATGGCCTGATATAAAGTGAAAAATGACCACAACAAACTGGGAAATGTTCCTATATGTATTATGATACAGAAATGAGCTTAATATGTATAGGAAAATTTTCCAGTTAGCTAGAAACAATTGTTTTTAAAGCTAACAATTGTTATTGACTTACTTACACATCTGAAGAGATGTAGAATCACCTAAAAGAAAAGACCAGATATTAGTGAGATATGTAGGAGGGGTAAAGAACTAATTGAGAAAAGCAGGAGGAAGCAACTGTACCCAGCCCTTACAAAACAGTTGTATTCATTTGTCTAGAAAGAACATTAACTTATATTACTTTTCTCAGCTAAGAGCAACAATAGTGGAAACAATCCATCCTTCATTTGATAATGCTTCTTAATTCAGCAACAAGAGAAAGCTATAGTTTTTTAAAAATTAAAAATTAATAACTGTTGAACATAGTAAGGATATCATTGCCTGGAGGGAAAGGTTTGTTTAATGTTGGCTGGTGGACTTTCAAAAAAGCCATGTGAGAATGCTGGACTGCAAACAGCTGCTTATGGCAAGAGCCTTATTACACAAATGAAAAACAAGCTATCTAGTCCCTGGCACCTTTCTGTTATCAAGTAATATAGCAGCTGGTTCCTTTGGCTTTCAGAAGCCTTTAAAGTGATTTGTCATTTTATTCCTTGGCTTTTAACGGAGTGATTGAAGCAGGTTGTAACTAAACCATTAAGCTTTTCATTATTTTTATCCATATTTATAACATTTACCTTTATACACTGGCACAAAGAATTTTTTCTCTCTAATATAAATTATTGCTAGGTATACACACAGTGATATTACATACAGACATGTACCATTTAAAATCATTACTGTTTACCATATGTACTGTACAGTTTATCTTACCTTAGAAAATTGAAGTAAACTGTACATAATAAAGAGTTTGTGCCCTTGGTAAATTGTTCAACACTTTAATATTTAGGGTTTTTTCCTCTGTAACTTGGAATATAATCCATTATGATCAATTCATAATTCAAACTGCTTAAAAGCCCCAGTAAAAGGAATAAAATATTTTCAATAACAATAGCCAAAAACATTCTGCCACCTAGCAAGAATATGGTAAAATTGCCTTTAAACACTGATATGAAGTTCTTTTCTCCTCCACCTTTCCTACAAAATTATAGAGAAGGGATAATAATGTAGATATCAATTTTTCCATCAGCTTGAATGGCTTTTTCTGAAAATATGAACTTACCCTTTCTTCTCTGAAAAATCATAATC
Source organism: Crotalus tigris (assembly GCF_016545835.1). Lineage (NCBI taxonomy): Eukaryota > Metazoa > Chordata > Lepidosauria > Squamata > Viperidae > Crotalus > Crotalus tigris. The sequence goes on from NW_024097442.1 coordinate 21,253, forward strand.
CAGTAAGCTTCCTTGCAGCAGCCCTTCACACCTTTTTTCTCTCTTAATTCTCTCTCTTTTCTTTCTGGGATAAAAGTGGAAGATTAGAGAGAAGCCAGTCACAAATAGGGCCACAGAGAAAAAAATGGACAAAAGAAGAAAGCAATCAATTTACAAAGCAGAACAGCCTGTTGTTTTTAAAAATCTGACTGCAGTTGAAATGAAACAGCAGGAATCTGTTGAATACAAGAATTTGGAAGGAATATACTGTAGCTACTTCAAAAACGGTGCAGGCTGGTCTGGCTCCTCTCATGAACAGGACATGCACTGGGAAAAGGATCCACAAAAGATCTGAAATATCATACTCCTCAGCACAAGAAATTGAAAATAAAGTAGGTAACTCACCACACTTCAGCCAAGATTCAGGAATTTAAGTATTTCCAAAAAGGAGAGAAAGAAACTTATAACTGCCTTTCAGGGGAAAAAAAGGACAGATGCACTCCAGATTTTCCAGCATCCTCCAATTTTGCTAGTCAGATTTAATAATGATGATGATGATGATGATGATGATGATGATGATAGTTGGAAGGGACCTTGGAGGCATCTAGTCCAACCCCCTGCTCAGGCAGGAAACCCTATACCATTTCAGACAAATAGCTGTCCAGTCTCTTCTTAAAAACTTCCAGTGTTGGAGCATGCTACACTATGCTACACTATCTTAGATTTATTATATTATAATCTCTTTGTTACAGATAAAGCACAAATTTTCATTGGTGCCTTATGCTTTTTGGGTTTGTCCAAAGAAAATGCAATTGAGGCAATCTTTGTACTAAGGAATTTTAATTGTTTTTGTTTTTTGCAATTTAGCTTTCAGAATTATTCATTTTTTTATTTTGCATTTGGGAACATCCTTAGTTATTTGCCTAGTATTGTATTTTTTTCTGACTATTACATAAAGAGCCTAGGAGTGTGGTATACCCAAGTTGATGAATAGCATAAAGCAAAGTATCAAATATGAGCTCTTTTCCATTGATATCCATTGATGCTTTCTATTATACCACACTAATGTAATCTTGAGATATGAATCAGAATTAATGGCAAAATAAGATATTGGCCAGAATCCTATTAGACATCTGCTTGATGACTCCACCATGCCTAGAATTTTTTTCTAAATATACATTGAAAGGAATTGATTTGCAAACAGAAATCAAGAGAGTGGCTGAAACTATACTCTTGAAGTCATTGATAGAATTGTTTAGATAGTGTTAGAAGAAAATATAGATGTATAAATTAAATAAAAATCTGTTGGAAAGCCAACTTAACCAAGGCTGCAAAGTCTCAAAAATTACTTAATTGGTCTGTGTAATTTTCTAGAAGTTTGAAGATGAGATAGTGGTACCGGTCCTCTAATTTTAGATTTTATTCTAATCAGCAGGTTTGAAAAGTAAAAGTAATTATTCATTTTGGATGAAGTAATCACATCAATTTGGGTTCAAGATATGGCAGAAAGAGAAATGGTTCTAGTCAGATATGTACACTGAATTTCAGAAAAGTCATTATCAATATGTTTAGAGAAATATTTGGTAGGATTTCATAAACATATTAACTGGCCAAAGGGAGAACAGGAGAATTTAGATCTTCTAAAAAAATAAAATATGGAAAGCACAGTCATGCATCATGAATGTGAATGGGTAAAAAAGGAGGGGCAAAACCATTATGGGTGCATAGATGGCTTTCAACTGAGATAGAATCTAAAAGGAACATATAAAAAAATGGAGGATAGGATGCATACCAGCAAGTAACTAATATCTCAGAAAGAAAGTTAAGCTAAAACACACAAAATTCCCTAAAAATATCAAAAAATATTTTTTGCAATATAATTAATTAAATGGAAGAAATGGACCCACTGCTAGGAAAAGATGATACTATAAGGATGAGTAATGGGAAGAGGGCAGGATGTCTCAATTTTAATTTTCCTTTGATCTTCTCTGAAAGAAGAACTCTATTCAAACAGACCTACAGTAACAGAATGATTGACACAAGGTAGTGTTTATTCCTATATTCAGATATATGCCAATTGCCAGCCACATCAAGTCATTGCTTTTTTTTTTCATAACTATCAACTGGATCCTTTGTGGTCAAGTTTCAGATCTAGATATCAGACTGAAATGGTATGTTCACAACATAGGGGTGGTATATCCATCCTTCTTGTTTTTGATATCCAAGGTGTTTTTGGGACCATCAGTCATAGTATCTGGATCTGCTTAGAGGAGTAGAGTTGGGGGGGGGGGGTGTACAGTGTTGCAGTATCTCTACTTCCAGAGATAATTCCAGCTGGTACATGAAATTGCTGGGTGAAGGCATCTCATACATATGATAAAATATTATCAGTATGCTTATGATACTCAATTGTCCATCTATATCTTCAAGCAACTAAATATTGCTATTGAGGTTTTTTTTCAATGCCTGGAGTCTGTAGGATTCTGGGGAACTGGTAGGGAAGATCTAGCTTCAACTCAATCCTAAAAAGACCAAGTGGCTTTGCCTTTTATGGTATCCCAGATCCAGGAATTTTGCATCCTTGGTTCTTGATGGAATTTCACTGCCCCAGAAAAAAACTATTATGTACTTTTGAGAACTTTCCTAGACTTTCAGTTCAAGGAACAGATGGTACCCTTGGCCAGGGGGTCTTTGCATGTATTTATCTTGTGCACCAACTATGCCTTTTCCTAGATCAGGAGACAACTCACAATTACTTGTATCTTGACAATTTCCTAAATGGATTGCTGCAATTTCATTCTATTTGAGAATACTCTTGAAAACGTGTTGAAAGTTGCTACTGATCCAAAAAGCATCAATGTGGACACCTAAGAACTCATCTCACTATGCCCATATTACATAAATATTTCAAGAGTTACATTGACTCTCAATAGGCTTCTGGATATAATTTAAAGTGCTGGTTACTATCAGTAAAGCTCTTGAACCACGAGGCCAGGCTAATTGTCAGACTGATTTTCTTCAGTTGTTTCTGCCTGGCACATCAAATCTGGTGAGGTGAACATGCCTTGACTCTGATCTATGAAGCAGTACTATTTGGCAGAATTTAGGAACCATGCCTTTTCTGTTGCAGTGTTTGCTCTTTATAACATCACATTCCATGAAATTTGTGGTGGCATTTTTAAGTCCTTGAAAATCTAGATGTTCCCTCAGGCACAGTTGGATAAGTCCATTGATGTAATTTTTTTAAAAAATGACTGTGGTCATGGGGGCTGATTTAGAATATTCTCAGATGCCATTATACTGTGACTGCTGTTGATATTGTTATTGTCTTGGTTTGTTTTAACCTTATGCTTACTCACCCACAGTTTCCATTGTGAGATTGGAAGTCATATAAATTGATTAAATATGCACATACATATGTACATATTTCCAGTTATTTTAACATATTCTTGTGTGTATGTATACACCAGAATTTAGGAATATGCTATCACTAAACTGTGTTAAGACTGCAAATCTTGTTGTGAGTGAGTGTTGCAGAGATAGTTATTTCTGCATGTTCTGTTTTTGATTCTTTAATACAAATAGTCCTAATTTAGCAACTACTTTGTTTAACAGCCATTAACTTTATGACCAGTGTTCACATTTACAACTTTCACAGATCTATAAAGCAAAGGACAACAGAAATAAGATCATTAGCACAGTTGCAGTTTCAGAAATGGATTGCTTTACTTAACAACTGAGTTCTGGTTCTCAATTGAGATTGCTAAATGAGACTAACTGCACCACTAACTACACAATCAAACCAAGTTATCTTTTGAGCAGAAGAAGAGCCAACATCTTTCATATTTCCTGTTTGTAGAATAAAACTCTGACATAGTTCCTAGACAGGTTTTGCTTTCTATCCACACTCTGGTCCATGTATAATGCAATCCATTTCTAAAACCACTCTTTAAAATGTTAAATATATTTCCTTTGAAGGTCTGTGCCATCAATCAGCCTTGTAAAGAGCCTCAGAACAGAGGATGAGCTGAAGGCATTGTAAGAAATCTTTAAGCAAATGTCCATCAACCTGATCTCTGACATTTTATAAAAGCTGAAAACAAGAATGCTGTTGAAGGTCATTTTATTTATGTATAATCGATATAGCAAAGCGCCACAGCCCAATCCTGAGTCCCCCAATTAGCAAATAGGTTACAGGCTCTGCCTCCTGTTCAGGTCTTCTCATGGGAGAGACCTATTTCCCTTCTCTACATTAAATGACAGCCTGCAAAAATATCAGCCAGACAAGTAACACAGCATTTACGTTTACTGACCAAATAAAAGTAAACATTGACTGTTGATCTTTCAGGGTGTGATTTGAGGCAGGCCAAGTGCTGTTTTGAAGACTGAACAGTTTTATTTACAGTCTACCTTCTGGGTTATTATGAAAGTTATATCCCAAGAGCTCATAATCTAATTTACTGGTAAACATGAATGCCCTAATGAAATAACAAGAACTAACATGTCAAAGATTCCAGTCATTCTCTTTCTCTCATAGTACAATTACCCCTATTAAGGTGTTTTATTTGCCGCAGTTTTGGTGCTATAGTGACATGGATAAAGGAATTCCTTCCACATCTTTTAAATAGTGAATTCCTGATCATTTTTAGGTGGAAGAAACACTTTGCTAAGGATTAGTTTTAGTATTAGGAGCTGCTGGAAGTAGTTATAAATAATTTTGTTTTCTTCTCTTGGTTCTTTACGTTATAATTAATCTTTGGTGAGAATAAGCCTCAGGAAAGACCACTACTGATTATTGATAAAGCACTCTACATAAGCCTAAAGGTATTCTTTTAACTTGAAGATGCCATAAATTAAATAATAATAATAATAATAATAATAATAATAATAATAATAATAATAACTACTACAGGCCAATTACCTGCTTACCAACGACTTTTAAATTACTAACTGTGTAGTAGCTGATGCAGTGCAACAGCATCTAGTTGAAAACAATCTCTTTCCACCTGAGCAGAAAGGAAACCGCCCCAACAGCAGAGGAACAAAAGATCAACTCCTAATAGACAAAATGATCTTGGAAAACTGCAAGAGAAGGAAGACCAACCTGAATGTGGCATGGATTGACTACAAAAAGGCATTTGACTCTCTGCCACATGATTGGATAATAAATTGCCTAGAAATAACAGGAGTCAGTAGAAACATCAGAAAATTTGTGCAAAGATCGATGGCACAATGGAAGACACAGTTGCAGATCAATGGTGAGAAGCTGGGAGAGGTTAATATCAAGAGAGGAATATTTCAAGGAGATTCATTATCACCATTACTATTTGTTATTGCACTGTTTCCTCTGTCAACAATACTGAATAACTCAGGACATGGCTATCAAACATCAAAAACATCTGCCAGACTGTCCCACCTCCTTTATATGGATGATCTGAAGCTGTATGGAAAAACATCATCTGAAATAGAATCGCTGCTCAACACTGTCCGTATATATAGCCAAGATATTGTAATGGAGTTTGGCTTGGACAAATGTGCCACACTTACTATCAAACAAGGAAAAATAATGAAAACTGAAGGAATCAAGATGCCCCACAAAAATAACATTAAGAGTCTGGATGAGGAAGAGTACTAAAAATACTTGGGTATCCTTCAAGCTGACAACATCAAGCACACTGAAGTCAAGAAAAAGATTAGAGGTGAATACATCAAGAGAGTGAAGAAGATCTTAAAATCAAAACTCAATGGAGGAAATACCATAAAGTCAATCAACACCTGGGCAATCCCAGTCATTAGGTACACAGCTGGAATAGTGGACTGGACTCAAGCAGAACTAAAGCAATGGATAGGCAGACCAGAAAAATAATGACAATGAATCATGCCCTTCATCCACGCAGTGACATTGATAGACTTTATCTACCAAGGCAAATAGGTGGGCGGGGAATGCTACAAGTACATCAGATGGTTGAAGACGAAAAAATGGCTTTGGAAGAATATCTGAAGAACAATGATGAAGATGCACTGAAATTAGTATATCAGGAATGCTTACTAACTACTGGAGAGACCAAACTGGCCTACAAGAAAGACCAAATGAAGAACAGAATAGAGGCATGGGAAGACAAAGCACTACATGGCCAATACATTAAAAAAATAGCTGGGAAAGCAGATAATAACAAGACCTGGCAATGGCTAAGAGCAGAAAATTGAAGAAAGAGACCGAGGGACTAATTCTGGCTGCACAAGACCAAGCCTTAAGGACAAATGCATATAAAGTCAAAATTGAGAAAACAGCAACAGACAGTAAGTGCCGCCTATGCAAAGAAGCTGAAGAAACAGTGGACCACTTGGTAAGCTGTTGCAAGAAGATTGCACAGACTGATTACAAGCAGCGGCATGACAAAGTAGCAACAATGGTGCATTGGAAGATCTGCAAAAATATCATTTGCCTGTAAGCAAAAACTGGTGGGATCATAAAATAGAGAAAGTCATAGAAAATGATAAAATTAAACTGCTCTGGGACTTCAGAATTCAAACAGACAAGCACCTGCAACATAACACCCCAGACTTAACAATTGTCGATAAGAAAGACAAAAAGTCTGGATAGTGGACGTGGCAGTGCCTGGAGACAGCAGAATAGAAGAGAAAGAACTGGAGAAGATAACAAAATACAAAGACCTACAAATAGAAATAGAAAGACTGTGGCAAAAGCAAGCCAGGGTAGTACCAATAGTAATAGGCTCCTTGGGTGCAATCCCAAAACAACTGGAGCACCACTTGAACACCATTGGCATTGACAAATCCGCTATTAGTCAATTGCAAAAGGCAGCCTTATTAGGAACTGCTTCCATCCTGCGACGATATCTGTAATACCATCAAACATCCACATCTGCCTATCCCAGGTCCTGGGTAAGGACTCGATAGGTAGACAAAATGCCAAATCCAGTCTGAACATCTGACTAATAATAATAAAAGTTGGAACCTTGGAGGTCATCTAGTCCAACCCCCTGCTCAGGCAGGAAATTTTATACCATTTCAGACAAATGGCTGTCCAGTCTCTTCTTAAAAACGTCCAGTGTTGGAGCATTCACCACTTTTGGGGGCAGGTTGTTCCAATGGTTAATTGTTCTAAATGTCAGGAGGTTTCTCCTTAGTTCTAGATTGCTTCTCTCCTTGATTAGTTTCCATCCATTGCTTCTTGTCCTGCCTTCAGGCGCTTTAGAAAATAGCTTCACTCCCTCTTCTTTGTGACAGCCCCTGAGATATTGGAACACTGCTATCATGTCCCCCCTTGTCCTTCTCCTCATTAAACTAGACATACCCAATTCTAGCAACCCTTCCTTATATGTTTTAACCTCCAGTCCCCTAATCATCTTTGTTGCTCTTCTCTGTACTCTTTCTAGAGTCTCAACATCTTTTTTACATCGTGGTGATCAAAACTGGAGGCAGTATTCCAAGTGTGGCCTTACCAAGGCATTGTAAAGTGATATTAACACTTCACATGATCTTGATTCTATCCCTCTGTTAATGCAGCCTAGCACTGTGTTGGCCTTTTTGGTAGCTGCAGCACACTGCTGGCTCATATTTAAGTGATTGTCCACTAGGACTCCGAGGTCCTTCTCACAGTTACTACTATTGAGCAAGGTACCCTCTATACTATACTTGTGCATTTGGTTTTTCTTGCCTAAATGTAGAACCTTGCTTTTTTCACCATTGAATTTCATTTTGTTAGATAGTGCCCAGTGTTCAAGTCTGTCCAGGTCCTCCTATATCTTAAGCCTGTCTTCTGGAATGTTGGCTATTCCTGCCAACTTGGTGTCGTCTGCAAATTTGATTATTTTCCTATCTATCCTCTTGTCCAAATTGTTGATGAAGATGTTGAAGAGCACTGGGCCCAGAACAAAGCCCTGGGGCACCCCACTACATACTTCCCTCCATGTAGATGCAGACCATTGAGGACCACACACTGAGTATGGCTGGTCAGCCAGCTACGGATCCATCTGGTGGTGATGCTGTCTAACCCACATTTTTCTATCTTATCAAGTAGTAGGTTGTGATCTACTTTATCAAATGCCTTACTTTATATTTAGATTCCTTTTTCAACAAAGAATAATTTCTATATGTGTTTTATTATTCTAATATGGCTCAGTTCTCAGTTCTTGCTTAAGATTAGAATGGGCACTTTAACATAGTGTCCTGTATGTTTCCAAACATCAGTGAGATGTTTATTTTTTTAACTTAAAGTTAATTAAATCAATATTTAGTCTGCTGGATTCAATTGTTTAGGAATCCGTCTTCCAATTCATATTTTGGTACATTTTGCTTGTTAAGAGATGGGTTGCGGTGTCTAATGCAGCTCCTTTTCTTTCCCCCATTATCCATCAAAGTCAAGTGTACTTGCTACCTTTGTTGTAATCTTCTCACAAAAGCTTTAAAAAAAGCTGGTATGATTGCATGACCTCTGTAGGTGCTATATACCAAATAATAAATCTGTACTGTAGATATATTTACAAGAAGATCACAGGTGTTGGTGACCAAGCCATCCTATGGAGATGTGTCAAAGAGCTCTAGGCAAGTTATATTACAGTTTTTCAGATTTTATTGAAATGGTCTTACTATTAACTTCACATGAGACAGTATTTAAGTGAAGAATCATCAACTTCAAAAAGAGTCTGAAGAGCCATGAGTTGCTATTAATATTGTTGTGCCTGAAAGCTAAAAACATTTCAAGTCTCAAAAGTACATTAACCTACCACTCCAGACAAGTGGCTGTAAACATATATAAGGGCTTTTTACAGCCTAGAGGCCTATTTTCTGCTAAGTTCATTCTTCATAGTATACCCACTATGAAATTCTGGAGATTTTCTCTCTCTGAGCATGCTGATTGAGAAGTAGAATATTTATTAGACTATTATTACTTGTTCTGTTGGTGGGAAAAAGATAAAAAGAAACTTTGTTTGACCACAATCAGGCAAGGTCATCTTCTCAGATGCTAGGTCTACACTGCATTGTCTGTTTTCAGTGTTGTACTACCAGTGGAAAATAAAACCCCTGCATATGGAAAGCTTGCCATTTACAGAGAAAGCTGAAATAATATAGCTTGTATTAAGCATTTGAATGATTTATAAAAATCTAAAAGAAAGGAAGGGCATAGTGATTGGGAGAAAAGACTTACTTTTATACTCATCTCAAAGCGTATTTTAGTGCTAAGGCTTTTTCTGAGATTGGAACTTGTTAAGAAGAGCATGCAGACTATACTTCCCCCCCTCCACTGGGGAAATATAGTTATCAGACACATACCTGAATTTAGGTGAGAAGGACATGGGGAGGGTTTTAAGGCAAAATTGTTTCTACATTTGAGCAGAAAAATCGAAATGAAAACAAGCACAAGATAGAATCATAGAAATAGTTTGGCACCCTCCTCTTCCCTGTTGAGTTGCCATAAATAGCGGTATCGGGAAAACAAAGATTCCTTATTTTGATTTAGACTGTAATTTGCCATAACCACGAATGAACAGAAGGCTGTGTTTCACTGGCAGTCTTTAGAAGTATGTTAAATCATCTGCCAAACAATCAGCACTATTTAGTGTTGCTTGATTGGTTATTTCAGAAGTAATAGCTAATATTCAGGCAACACGAAAAAAAAAAGTGATTGTGGTCAGCCTTTAAATATGACCTAGAACTAAGGAGAAACTTCCTGACAGTTAGAACAATTAACCAGTGAAACAACCTGCCTCCAGAAGCAGTGAATGCTCCAACACTGGAAGTTTTTAAGAAGAAACTGGACAGCCATTTGTCCGAAATGATATAGGGTTTCCTGCCTGAGCAGGGGGTTGGGCTAGATGACCTCCAAGGTCCCTTCCAACTATCATTATTATTATTATCTAGCGCAGTGGTTCTCAACCTTTTTAATGCCGCGACCCCCAACTGGTCATAAGTCGAGGACTACTCAACTGGTGCAGCACCGTTTGCAGAATGGGACTTTTGGTGGGCTCAGCAGGGCAGAGACAGCCTGGACAATTCCTATTGGCTTTTGAAAGCCAATAGAATTAGACTCTATTCAAGAGAGTCTATTCTATTGGCTTTCAAAAGCCAATAGGATAAAAGGGAGTAGCACAGCTAAGGAAAAGGGGAAAAAATGGCGGACTGCGTTGTTTGGCGACCCCCATGAAATGGTCGTTCGACCCCAAATGGGGTCCCAACCTACAGGTTGAGAGCCACTGCTCTAGCATATTGTGTTCCAAATGGCGATCTGTCAGTATTCGAAAGTCCCACAAGATTTTCATCCTCTCATTCTGAACAACTTTTTCCACCCTATGTCTCCACAACTTTTCGGACACAGGCAAGTCGTATTTTTTACACAATGCCCACTGGATTAATTTAGCAACATGGTCATGTCTAGCTTTGTAATCAGTTTGCGCCTGATTTTGCTGTACTCACATATTAGAGGTGAAACAGTTTCAACTTTGTTATTCCAAAGTCGGCAATTTGGATTGTCAGTGGATGAGGAGGATGATGATGATGATGACACACTGTAGTTGAGCTATAAAATAAAGAAAGTGTTATCATCATGGCTGTTTCCCCAAAATATTAAATTGCCTAGAATGAAGAATAATCGGGAAATGAAGAGCAGAGGGAATTCAAGCTCTCCACTGTACAATAATAGTTACACTCTTTTCCAATTTTTACTGCCTAATCACCGGTATCTCAATATTTGATACTGATATGAATGTGAACAACAGAGTGCAGGTAGTCCTCAACTTATGATCACAATGGAGCCCAACACTTCTGTTGCTAAGCAAAAAGTTTATTATATGAGTTTTGCCCCATTTTACAACCTTTCTTGCCACAGGTTTTAAGTGAATCACTGAAGTTGTTAAGTAAGTAATATGGTTGTTAAGTGAATCTGGCTTCCCCATTGACTTTGCTTGTCAGAAAGTCACAAAAGGTACACTGACTCGTTACCCAGCATCTGAATTTTGATCACATGACTATAGACATACTGCAATGATCGTAAGTATGAAAAACAGTAATAGGTCACTTCTTTTAGTGCCACTGTAACTTGGAACAGTCACTAAACAAATAACTGTAAGTCAAAGACTAACCATATAAAAAAGCAGTGCTATTTTTGTCATAAAACTCACCAGAACGGAGTTCTGGCACCTTTTTTTGACAGATTTTCCAAGTTTTAAAAGTAACTTTTGAAAATTTGATGTTTGGTCCACATGGACTTGAATCGCTCTGTCGAGTGTAGCAGGTTGGTGGCAAAATCATTAAAATGGTGCATGCGAGCTGCTTGTGTGTTGAGTCCGATGCATGCGTATTTCATCTGGCTGCTCAGCTTGGGGCACTGCTCGGCTTGTGATTGGTCATGTGGTCATGCGCTGAGTGCTTATTGCGGGCGATGACCGTTATGTTTCATTACACAACTGACGTATGTGGGTGTGTGTACAGTGATTGAGTATGTGCAAAAGGTAAATAAAAGATTAACAAGATGTGAATTCTGGCACCATTTTCTTACAAAAAAAGCACTGTAAAAAAAGTATGACCTTTTAGCCCTAATTTTGCTTGCATGTTTATTATACAAAACATGTCTCTTTGGATTAAATGAAACCCCAGGTTTCTATTTCCACTATCAAGCAAGAATCAGACAGAAGCCTTGGGTTGCTTTCAAACAGGGTATCAAGATCAAACTTTATTTGTTTATATTAAATATAAGTAAAGACATATTTCTTCTGTATTTAAAACCTTTCAAGCTGTCATGCTTGGGACTCCGTTGATAGGTTTATATAATGTCTTACTATTTTTACTTTGAGTTTTCCTATGGTAGTGAATTCCATTTGTTAATACCATTTCCTGACTTTAATCCAACTTCATCTTCTTTGAATGATTTAGAGTTTTAATATAAGACTGTGGCTCCACCATTATCACTTTCTTTCTGCATAAAGTAGCTTCGATAAGATTTTTATATATTCGTCAAGAGTTGCATATGCTCTATGTAAGGAGCATAACTAACCTTAACTAGTATGACTAAAATACTAGTATGTAGTACTAGCCTTAAGCAGTATGATCAACGCTGTAGCCTTAACTAGCATGACCAATACTCATGCATATTTACAGTCACAAAATAGTTTATTTTTGTAGCTTGTGTCTCTATGATAGCTTTACAACAGTTCTCAGAGATGTTGAGATAGAAGGGGTTCTGTAGATTGAATAGATACTAAGAAATAATTGGAAGATATGACCATTTCTAAGAGAAATCAAACCACTAGTGGTTAGTGTCAGTGGCTAGCCAATACTTGTTTTAATTGGTCATATTAATACTGTGTTTCCCCGAAAATAAAATATATCCCAAAAATAAGACCTAGCTTGATTTTTACATATGTGCCTAATATAAGCCTTACCCCCAAAATAAGCCCTAGTTAGGACCCCACCCACTCCATCCCACTGTCTGGTTGCTCACAGCCACAACAGAGGGGCTGGAGGGTGCGCATTGTGCCTCTGCCACTGCCATGAGGTAAGACGAGACCGATGGCTAGGGGTGGAGTTGCCCCAGGAGCCCTGCAACCACAGACCTTAGGCACTGCAGCGAGGCCACCCACGCCCCGCCACCTGCCTTGTCTCACCTTGTGGTTAGACAGAGTGGGCGGCTGGCTGTGCAGGCTCCTGCCTCACCTCAACTCATGGCGGCAGCACTGGCTCCCCTCTGTGCCACTTTGAAGTTCCCTTCTGGATGCCCCAACAGACCCATCATTAGGAGAGACCTGGAGATGAAGGGGCTCCCTGAATGCCCTCAGCTCCCCAACATGACACTCTGGTTCCTGCAACCTTCGGCTCCGGCACCCCTGGGCAGGTGGGCACTCACTTTCCTACAAAACTGCCCCCCCCCAAGCACCATCCATTCCTAGTCCGGGCACTGAGATGGGTCCTACCCAGCAGGCAAGCCAATGAGCCCTGGCCTTCTTGCAACCACCCCGGCACATCAGCTGGCTGGGCAGCAGGTAAAGGTGGAGCTTGGGAGGTGGCAGCAGGGCGCAGCCCACCAGAAGCAACAGCAACAGCAGAATCCCCCCAGAATGGCCCCACCAGTACCCTGCTGCACACTATTTAACCCTGAGCATCCAGACTGAAGCCTCGGGCTGGTAAGGAGGCAGAGGTTCCAGGAGGGGATGGCGGCCGCAACAGGGCAGGGCAGGGAATGAACGGAATGTTCCTTCTCCACTGCTGTTTCCCCCTCAGAGCTGCAAGTATGAGGCAGCTCCCAGCAGCACCTCTCTCCTTAAGCCCACCAAGGCTCCAGTCTGGGTGCTTAGGGTTAAATAGAGCGCAGCTGGCACCGGCAAGACTGCCCCGTGGTGGCCAGGAGCAACCAGATGGTGGGACAGAGTGGGCAGGTGGCCACAAAATAAGACATCCCCCCAAAATAAGCCATAATGGATCTTTTGGTCCAAAAAGAATATAAGACTGGATCTTATTTTCAGGGAAACACCATAGGAATCCATAGAAATTAGATTTTGCCCACTTCAGTTGCATTAAAAATTTTGATCCACCAAATACTTGAAAGCAAATTTTATTGACATTTTCAACATTTTGGCAGATTTTAATGGAGAAATTTAAACATTTTGTCTAATGTGGAAATTTTAAAAAATTCATTTTAAAACAGCAGCCAGTAACTTAAATGTTGTTTGTGATTCTCCTAAGAAAGATTAACAAGTTGAAAGCCAAATTAAAAACACAATACTACTTAAAAATCCAAACTCAATTACTGTGCCTCAAGTATTTTTAACTCCACTCCCACACCATTGCTTACAAGTTTGTACACAGCCATGATCTTCAGATGATAAAAGGTTCAGGTCAAAGTGGTGTGGACTTCTACAGTTTTTCTGCCCCTTCCTTTTTTGGAATGTCCTCCTAGCACCTCTACTGCTTTGGTTGCCTTTTTTTATTTTCCAAATGTTTTATGTTCCCTGACATCTCAAATTTTGATGGCATCTACGCCCATTATCATGCTATTTGCCTTGGTATTAGAAAAACAAAATTCCTCATCTTACCAGCAGTAAATGACCCGTCTTGGTTTTTAACCAGCTTTGTTTTCATTTGTATGTAATATTGAATCTTGAAAGATCTACAAAAAGGAGTTCAGTATTTTTATTATATCAGGTTTTCCCCAACCTGATATCTTCCAGGTATCTTGGACCTCACTTCCCATAACATCTGGCCAGATAACAGTGCTGGTTTTTGGATTATGGGAAGTGAAATCCAACAGATTCATAATCTCGAGATTATGAAGTTGGGAAAGGTTGCTTCTGAGATAAAGTATTTAAATAGACTCTGTAAAATAATGATGCAGTATGATTGACTGGACTCAATCAAGGGCCCCAGAAACAATATAACTTGTAAAAATCCCAATGGAAAATGCCAATTTAAGCAATGATAAGAGATCATTTATTTTTCACTCAATCCATGTATCAAACTGCCAGCCCATGGGCTGGATGCGTCATGCCAAAACTGCGCCCACCCCATTGCCAGCAATGGAGAAAAAGTTGCGATATATCACGACACATCACGTGACATTGCGAGTTTGACACCCCTGCTGTAGAAGAATGCACCAATAACCGTATCATAAAATAAAGTGAACTTAAAGATATTCACAAGTAGGATCTGTAAGGTTATGTTGCAGTGTTATGTCAGCGTGCTTTATAAGAGATAGCTGGTTAAAGCTAAAAGCAGTTTAACTGAAAGCTTTTGAATGGGAGAGCAGAGTGATGAGGCCTACAGAGGTAATACAGAGTAATCTTATTAATTTACCCTTTGACAAATGGGGGTTTGTGAGAACAGGTAATTTTCAACTTAGGACTATAATTAAGCCATAATATCAGTTACAAGTTGTGATAGTCAGAAAGGGGGAAAACACATGATTGGATTTAATTTTATGAACTTTTTTGAAGTGGGCATTAAGTGACACATTGTCTGCTATGGAGTAGTTTTTGCCAGAAACCAAAAATAAATGCTGGTTCCAGCAAAAATGTAAATTGCAGTCAGCAGGAGATGGATGGTGCAAATTTTAGTTGATTGTTGAGTACCCATGACAGTGGGCAGTTTGACATAGGAATTTCGAATCCAGGATGTAAGTAGGTTTTTCAGGGTCTGTTGTAACTTCAAATAGTCCCTAAGCAACCAGTTATAAGTTGAGAACTACCTATAGCTAAATCCGTTCTGAGGAATTTTGTGAGTAGCATCTGTTTTTAACATCAACATTTTCTCCAGGTATACTGATACTTCTTTTTTTTCTCATATATATATATATAACATTATATAAAATAATGTTGCTTGCATAAATTCCCTCTCACAAATCCTTTTGTAACATATAATGGTGGTTGTTTTGCTGTTCCTGCCTTTGGACAAAAGTTGGCAGCACAGCCAATGTTAAAAAAAAATAGTAGTATGCAAGATCTATCCCACCTCCATTCCGTGCTATTGATAATTTTTTATTTTTATAATAGTCCACTTAATGACCAATTGTTTGGTAACCATTTGATATTACGATGGACTCTGAAAAGCTACTTCTAATTTAGTTTCGGACTTCTGCTGGCGTGCATGCACACACACACACACACACACACACACACACACACATCCCTTGCCTATGGTCACATGACCACATTTCAGGTGTTGGAAACTGGCTGGTTGCAACATTCCACGGTCACAATTTATTACATTTTTTTTGCCGTTTTCCAGCTTTTTTGAATGATTTCTGGCAAAAAGTGCACATAGGAATGGATTCCCGTAGTGATCATCACAAAAACAGTTGTAAAATTATGTTGGCTTTGTGCCTTGACTTATGACTGTCATGACTTACAATACAATTTATTACAGTGATAAGTTGAGCCAGTTTCCAACTAGTTCATTAAGCTGCTCCTTGTTGGTCCTTTCTATTGTATTTATTAAAACATTATTTTTCATTTAAATTATAAACTTTTTACTTCTTTGTATGTTGGAAATCCCCTGAATTTATATAATTTTCAAATGGAGAAGTTCTTTATTACGCACTTCTTAATAAAGTTAAAAGAAACTAAGGAAGAAGAAATAAGAAATAAGGTGTAAATGCCAGGCCTAGTTCCTCACTCCTGCTAGGGCCATTCAAAAGCAAATATATTATGCAAAAGTAAGGAAATTTGCTCAAATTGCTTTACATATAAGAGTTGCAAATATTAGCTGTAATGGGAAAAGACAGAAGAGGAAAGGGTATGCCTATATAACTAAACAATGGTTGTTTAGCTATTTTTTTGGATTTTATTATTTGTTATTATATTTGTTATTATATTATTTGTAATGTCTTCTGGATAACCATTTGACTGGGATGGTATAAGTTCTCCTACCTTGAGCAGGGATTTGGACTAGAAGAGGTCTCTTCTAGCCCTGTGTTCTATTTTATTAGCATTTTTTTTTAATATTGAGTTTAAGTTACATAGTTTATAGTATTTTTTTAATATTTATTATATTCCATATCCTTAAGCTGTCTTTAAAAAATCTGTAAACTATAAAGATGTAGATACTATAATGCATAAATTTGTTGAAAGAGACTTCCTAGTGCATAGGTGTATGAAGCAGTTGAGTATTGTATACTCTTATTTTTCCTCCAAGATGAGGCTGGTATCTACAAGAAACAGCATTACCTATGGCGATATTTAGATGTTTGTGAAGCTGTCTCTACTAGGACTTTTAGATGATTAGTTTGGGATTGTGAGATGGATGTAAAAATATGTCACAATCTACTACATTGCTATTGGCAAAATATTCTATTCTATTACAATATCTGCATTTTATCTATCACTTAATGATCATATATGTAATGCCATTAATTACATTATTTAGAATTTTAAAGTTCATCATTTATTCATGTATTAATTTGGCTTTTTAAAATTAGGAATCTATAATTAAAAATAAGTGTCATCAAATGGTATGGGTCTTGGTGTTAATAGTTAATGTATATCCATATGTTTGAACTGTAGGAGATATTTTATATAAAGGTTTCAATGTTAATTAAGTTTTGAAAGATGATTCTGTGAGAGTATCCTCCTGATAGAATCCCATATGATTCCCACTCTGGTGTTATTCAGAAAGTCACTGAAAACTTGGCTGATTTCCCAGGCCTTGGGCAAGGTGGTAATTGAGTCTCTGTCTTGCTTGTTATAGAAAGTTTGCCTTCTAGATGTATATGATATGTTTCTTTTTTTTAAATTGTTTCTGCTTTTTTAAGATGGAGCCACCCAGAGATATGTCTTTAAAATTCTATTAAATAGCATTAAATAAAATTATATTACTTAGACTTTCTGAAATTAAGTTCACAGAACCTAAGAATGTTTCTCAGCTATGATTTTTCTCCCTTTCTTCCCTAGGTGTTTACGAAATATGGGAAATGCTACATGTTTAACTCAAGAGAAGAGGGGCATCCACTGTTGACCACGTTCAAGGGTGGGACAGGCAATGGACTGGAGATAATGCTGGACATTCAGCAAGATGAATACTTGCCAATATGGGGAGAAACAGGTGAGAGGAGAACTATTTATTCTGTTTATCTGTTGCCAGATAGATATTTGCTGATCTTTAGCCAGTTCAGTATTAAAAATAAGTAGAAGTTGAATCAACATAGTCCAGTATAGTGGAATTGCAGTTCCTATGTCTCCCAGATTCAAGAAAACATAAAGTTTCTTTTAAATCAAACTTGCCTCTTTGTGACTTAATGAAATCCATGCAGGATTTTTATCCCACCTTTATTACTTTATAATGCTATTTCCTCCTCCTATTTTCTCCATAACAAGAACCCTGTGAAGTGGGTTGAACTGAAAGAGAATGATTGTCCCAAAGTCACTCAGCCAGCTTTCATGCCTAAGCGAAAATGTAATTCATTGCCTCCTGATTACCAGGCCATCCTCTTAACCGCTACACCAAACTGGCTCTCAGCAAAGGGTATTTTTTTGGGCAACAATACAGACATGATTCACCAGTGTTTTCTTTCAGAATATTTCCAGTTCAGCCTATAGCCATGATAATCTGTCATCTAAGGATTAATCAGGCCAGACCCTATATAACAGTGTTTCCCAAACTTGACAATTTTAAGGCATGTGGACTTCAACTCCCAGAATTCCAAAGCCAGCGTTGCTGGCTGTGGAATTCTGGGAGTTGAAGTCCTCATGCCTTAAAATTGTCAAGTTTGGGAAACACTGCTATATAATATATAAGCCAGACAAGATCAGCCTGATGCTACTATCTGCTCAAACAGCCTTCCATTTTTTTTATGGCATTAATTGAAATTACAGTGAGGACATGTAAACTCTGGTTGTTCTGTTCCCAGCTATGACTATCATACATATATGTGAAATTCTGAAACAGGACATAATGGAGACAAGTGCTTCTTGTGTATTTCCAGCATTTCATATTTTTAACAGCATACTGCTTTCACAGCTAAACCTACTGATATACTTAGATCCCATTTGAATTTATCACAGTTGGGTCCTTAATATATTCCTGGTGAATGGAAGGTGTAAATAAATAATGGGGAATTGGTACCTTCCCGTTTTGAACGTTAGATCCTTTTCTCCCATTAGAAAACTGATAGCCAAATTGAAATGCAGTTAGTTGTTTCAGTGCAGTTCTCTGAATAAAACATTCATGGAAAAGGTTACACAAATGTTCATGCATTTCTGAAAAAGGACAACATAGCATTTCATTAAATAATTTTATTGCTATTATTGTGTCATGAGCCGATCTGAAAATAGACAAGAACAACTTTAATGGTAAGAAAATATAGAATATGAAAACAACTTGAGAAATTTGTTCTTATTCCTAATTACTACCATGGTTGGGGTTTGGTATAATTTTGTCTTATATATAGGAAATTCTCAGCATATGGCTACAATTGGAACCAGAATTTCTGTTGCTATGTGACGGTTGCTAAGTGAGTTATTCCTGATTTTATGACCTTTATGCCGTGGTTGTTAAATGAATCACTGCAGTTGTTAAGTGAATCATGCAGTCATTAAATAAGTCCAGCTTCTCCATTGATTTTGCTTGATAGAAGTCGGCTGCAAAGGACACAAATGATGATCATATGACCCAATACGCTGCAACCATGGCACATACATCCTGCTTGCCAAATGCCTAAATTTTGATCCCATGACGTGAGGATACTACAGTGGTCATAAGTGCAATTACTGGTTATAAGTCACTTTTTACAGTGCCTTTTTAACTTCAAATGGTTGCTAAATGAATGGTGGTAAATTGAGCACTACCTGTAAACAAAAATAGAAATAGTTTATTCTGTGCTATTATTTATTCTATTTTTTTCTTTGAATGATTTATAATCATCCAACACTGTTTAAGAGGAACAAGAATTTGAACCCAGTTCTTCTCTCTTTAAATGCAACAGTATCATTTTACACATCATCATCAGTGGAGCTTAAACTTCAAAGCAGAACTCCAAAATTGTTTCATATATATTAGGCTTATGTTGACTCTTTCTTCAGTAAAGGTAGTAGTTAGCATTTGAAAGTGACTGTGGACATGTGCTTACTTTAAGATATCTCTGCTCTGCCAGAAGAGCAATCAGGTTTTAATATTAGCAGAACAAGGATAACAGAAATGTATAGAAGTGACTTTATTCTTGTGAGAAAATTCATTCCAGCAGCAAATAACTGGGTAGAATATGGGATATGATTCAAAAAAATCAGTTCTCCTTTTGTTGCATCAGCAACAAAATCTTAAATCTCTGAGATCTAAGAAGCAATGTTAGTATCTTGCTGAATTTTGTTTTAAGATTATATCTGGAATTGCCATAACTACAAAACCAGACTTGAGAATCTGGATAATACTTGGAGGAGAGATATGAAAAGATAGGAAAAAAACTTTATAAAGAACTTTTGTGACAAGTTTACACAATTTTATCTGGTCAAGGAATGCTCTCCAAAATGGAATGGCTTAGACTAAGAAAAAAATTGAATTATATATTACTTATAATTAATTGATTAAATATAGCTGAAATAAATATACTCCAGATGTATTTAATCATTTATCATATATTTTAATCATACAGTTCCCTTTTGGGGTAAACTACATTATGAAAAGCCTAGAAAGGAATGAGAAAAGTAAGGCAAAGAAATTAAAAGCCAGAGTTCAAAGAAAAGGCATATAGCTAAAATCTAGTTTCTACTAATCCCGTTCCCCAGATCATATATTTACATTCTGGGTTTCAGACAAAACAAATTCTGAATGAGGCAAATAGGGCATGGCTAGTGCAGTCTCTGCAGCTGCCAGTGTAGCATATTCTGCTGACCTATCCAGCTCTCTCCAATCTGCCCAGTGTCTTCCCTTCCTATTACCGGTATGTAAGAGCAGGAGGGTGTTGAATGGACTTTTGCAATGTGCTTTAGATGGAGCTGCCCTTGAAGAACAGCTGGTGCAAAATGCAGCTATGTGGATAGTTGTTGCACTCTTCAGTCAGTGGACATTATATCTCTGGTCTGTGAGCTTTATTGATTTCCAGTATGCTTCTGGTTTAATTCAGGTGCTGACGATTTATAAAACCCTTCATGTAATGGTACCAGACTATTAGAGGGACTACTTTCCTGATTAAATCTGCTTATTAGGTCTGGCAGAAGACATGCTTTGAGTTCTTTCTGTTAGGGAATGACAACTGTTGGGGCCCAGAAGAGGCCTATCATAATGCTTGTCCTTTGAAAATTCATTCTCCCAAAGATCAGATTGCCCCAATCTACTGACTTGTCATAAGGTCTGAAAGACATGGTTTTACCACTGGAGTTTTGAGAATGCAGTAGAACTTCTACAATGATGATATGTTGATTGTTGGCAGTGGCTTTTTTATACTTCAGCTACTGATCTGTTGCATGGATTTTATATGTGTTTGTATATTTGATTTTACATTGTTCTTTGTTTTTATATAGTTTTTAATTGCTGTAAGTGACCCAGAGTAATGTTTGAAGTGGTCAGCTATATAAATTAATGGAACTAATAAATAAATACGTTTCAAGAATGCACAGTGATGTATTTTAGATAACCAAAAAACTGAACTGTTCATACCATATCCCACCAAAGATAAAACCTTACTGAGAGCAGCCATCCACAACTTTACGCTTTTTAAATGTGGTGGATTAGAGTTTCCATCATCCCAAATCACCATGGCCATGCTTCATACTTACATAGACCTAAGAGCTCCAAAGGTGGGGAAATTGCTTTATAAGGTTTCCTTGGAAGGAGGAATTCTCTTTCCTCAGTTCTCAGTAAGGCCATAATGGAAAGCACTACATAAAGTTCTAACAATTAATACTTTCATTGTTATCTCCAAAAGAGCAAAATAAATATGAATGCTTTCTTAGACCATGACTATATGAACAGAACTAATTTCTTTGTATTCTCTGTATGAAGGTCTCTCAGCACGAAGTAGCACTTGCAAAATTATCACATATGATCCTACTAAAGAATTCATCCAACCTGTGATTTGATTTTCATGCACACCAGGAAAAGTTTATATTTCACCAATGCATGTTTTCTGACATACATTTTATTTAGACCCTTCATTTGTAATTAAGCCTATACTTTTACACAATACCTACAGTATATGCTTTCACTTTGTATGATCAGGTCACCTTCATTCAGCTATTATACAATTATACTTTTTAAAAAATTTCTCAGTCATTTATCTATTTTTTTTTCTTCCATTTATTAACTCATTATTTTTTATCCTTCTTACATTCCAAGCAGCAATCTTTTTTATCATTTCCAAATGGATTCATATCTCTTCTGGCTTGACTTACTGAAAGTGTCTTCCAACACTTTTAATACAATGTCAAAGGGGTACACTGTTCTTGTGCCACGTGCAGTATTATTTACTAATGGCAAAATAGTGCTGGTTAGACACATTTTGGCCAGCATGCCACAAGAATAATCAAAATTCATAGTTACCATGCTCACATTGTTCTGTACAAATTAGAATCACTAATCTATAGATTACCTTCCAAACCAATATAGTTGCATGCATCTTACCAATTTAAAGGTACTGCTGATCAACAGCCAGTAATGCTATATGCAGACATTTTCCTCTTCCGTCAGATTAATGCAGGTTTCAGCAGTTGTGGCAGCATGGTAAGGCTGTGGGGCAAACATTCAAGGGCTTCTCAGAAATGTCTATCAGAGATTTTCAGTCATCCAAGTCATGGTTGTTCCAAAGGTTATTGCAAAAGGCAACTTGCATTATGTTTGTTTTTCCTTGAAGACATTTTGCTTCTCATCTAAGAAGCTTCTTCATTTCTCACTGAATGGTGGAAAATGGAAGGATTTATATTCCTTGCAGTCCTCTGGTCATTAGCACTCTTTCTGAGAGTTGCTGAGGCCACATGGAGGTTTATCTGTGCCTTCAGTGCTACTTGAGTAGGGCAGATGGGTGTGGAACCTTCTTGGAACTGCTGAAAGGACTATGTTGTAAACAGGAGACAGGTCAACTACCACCAGCATGAAAATACTACTGTTGGTAATTTGAAATGATATAGTCCAAATGTGGGTTTGTCTGGGAAATAGATTCCAGTTATGAAGAGACAAACAATACCACGAACAAGATAATATCCCTCATAAGTGTAAACTGTATGAGAGGTCTATTTGGTTTCAAAATCTAAGGGACTGGTTTGGACAAAACTCAACAGCCTTTTTTCGTGTGGCTGCTGATAAAAACAGGATCGCCAACATGATCGCCAATGTCCGATAACGGATATGGCACAAGAAGAAGAAGAAGATTTAGTTATGTATAGTTTTATCTCTGCAAGAGAAGGAAAGTAGGGAATAATGGTTTTATGTCACATTAATGAAATCTATTTGATGTTGGATTAAGAATTCTGGTTTGTAAAGTACAGTTTTATGGTTCAGTATGTTGGAAAACCCCATCCAGTTATAATTTATTCAACAGTGTTTAAGCAAATCATAGCTTAGCCATTATATAAACTCAGCCAAGTTGTATGAAATATATTTTCTCCTTCCTCCTTGTTCACAAGAGAGAAACCCAGCATTTTCTTAGCTAAGAGGAAAATGTCATATACAGGGAAGAGCTGATTCTTAAACACATGCAAAGAGTCAAGCTTAAAGGAATATTTTTGGAGAACCTAAAAATGAGTGTCTCATCACGAAGTAGACATAGCGGTATTTTTCTTATTTGTTACATTTTGTTTTGCCCTTTCTTGGAAAATACATGCAACAGAAATAGATTAGAAATTGACTGTTATTTGACCAAGTTGCCAATGGCTTTCATGACTGAGCTGGAATTTAATTTCACATCTTTCCTGTCTGTGCTTATTCTGCTGATGACACCGACCTGTCATCTCACCACAGGGATGAAAATATTAGGAATAGATGAGATGTTGGAAGTACTTGATCAGATCTCCCACTTCTTTAATTTTATTTAAAAGCTGTTAAGGGAGTATATGTGTGGTGAGTTGGGACTTGAATTATAGGGAAAAGCAATTTAATTCTTTCTTCATCCTGTTTCCCAGATGTAACCCTCTCTCCTTTTGAACTGTTACATGTTATGCTACAAAAATATATTAGATAAGTTCTGTTAAAAGCAGTGTAAACAATCAAAAAGCCCCATTATAGATCTTCAATATCTTTAAATTGTCCTTGTGCTAAGGAAAAATTAACCAGGGTGGAATATTTCTCCAACAGGATTCCAAAAGCAATTTAGACTGGCAACACTGGTGGGTGATGATCCAGTATAAGAACTTCTAAATCCTATCAATCACTCTGCCTTTGCTGCACTGTAAGGCAGCTGTGAGTTCCTTCTTTCTACCTATCCTAAATTGGACTCAAAGCAGGAGTTCAGTCTCTCAAGCAATCTGCCCTGTGCAACTCCAGAATATTTGTTTGGATGATCAAGGAGTAAAAAAAAAATAATGTAAAATATGAAGTTTCCCAGACCTGGGAATGTAATGACCTCGGGAATCAGTTCCTTACCTGTTCCATGGCTTTAGAATTGCTGTGCTGTTTCAGTCTGAGCAGCTTGTTTGCAAAGAAGACCATTAGGGGTTTTCCTTTTCTTTCTAAGTGCTTGTTTTTATTTTAAGTGCTTCTTCCACCCTCTACCGTTGGAAACTGATTTCTTAACAGTCTAATCTAGATCTATAACTCTTAAAGCCATTATTTGTTCCCTAAGTCTGGCTGATCAAAAACTCTTTTATCTTTTTTGCAGAGATGAGCATTCTCCCCAAACTTACAAATGATGTGTATTTGATCGTCTTATATACATACAGCATATGCATATAACACATGTACTTACCATGTGCACATGCACATATTGTAATCAGCAGCTTTAGTTGCCATAACAACATATAATTTGGTGCAGAATAGAGGAGATCCAAATACTAGCATCAAAATATATCATGACAACTAAGCCCTTTTCCTCTCTCCCCCCCTCTCCCTGAGATTTTAGGTGCTGAATCTCTTAAAAATGCAAGGAAAATGATAATGTATAGGACACTAGAATTTTCAACTTGGCAATATATCTCTTCTGATATTGTTATCAAAGGAAGGGACTATTCAAAATTTGGCACTATTCTTGTAATTTCTACTTCAGCTTCTATCCTTCCCCAAAGGATGGGGAGAAGTGTATCCACTTGCTTTATATGGCTATTTGTACTCATCATCAGTATTTGGAGATAAGACTGTCAGTGCAATTTGGAAAACTGTAAACCCCCCCCCCCCCAAAAAAAGATTATAGAACTACAAATCCCAATAATTTCAGCCTACTGGGCCAATGATATGTTGCTGTTTAGCAAACTCCAAAGAACCCAACATAATAAATCTTCACTCCCTCACTCTTTTTGTCCATACATATTGAACAGCAACTATCAATGAATATACTGTATCAGTATGGGAAAATGCTAGTTGATGTTCATAATTTTTTGAACATGAGGCTTGTGTAACACAAATAATAATACAATGTTATAGTCTAGAGAGAATTACATTATTTATGTAGAACAGCTTTTCTGCTGTCTGATGACTGGCAAAAATTCAATAGAGATACCTTTCTCCAGTGTGTTTGTGCAGGGATAGAAAAAGCTCCACCTGTGAATTTCCATTTTTGATCCTGTCTTGATGCTTGAGGATAGGAAATAGACAGAATACCTGAAAAGTTGGCAATTATAGCTCTATTGACTTAATATGTGACTGAAAATAGGTGACCTATTAGATTCTACTTCCTTTTCAAAGAAAAGTGATGCCTGAAATGGTTACTAGTTCATACTTTTTTATACAGAAAGTTCTCCAGCACAGGAGATGGAGAATCCACCAATGGATTTAGACTGTGTTCCTGCCCAATCAGATCAAGTCAGCCAAAGTACTATGCCTGTCCTGGACTAGAGTGTCCCAGTTTCGACTTGATCGGACAGTCAGATTGGACAGTTGTGCAAGTTTGGCTCATAGGCAGGTAGATTGAGTCCCATTCCATATTTCCTCAGCCTCTGAGCAGCGCTGGGATCAGCACTGCTTTAGCTTGGCTGTTAAGTACCTGAATTCCCCCTGCATTTCAGATGGAACGGAGACTCTCATTCTCCTTCCTTCCCTTCAGACAGCACTGGGCTCAGTGCTATTTCTATTTCTATCCCCCGCACCAGTTCCCATTCGTGGTTTTTGCATATAGCGGTAGTCTCCTGAGCAGCGCTGGGATCAGCGCTGCTTCAGTTTAACTGCTTAAGTGCCAGAATTCCTTTCCTTCCCCTCCCTCAGGGCTATTAACATCCCCTTCATTCGCCCCTTTGTCGGTGATTACGGCCGCTGCTTCAGCAGCCACGTGGCAGCCGGATCGTCCGTTTGTTCACTCACGTGTGGCCGATCCTTTCTCCTTTGCTTCCAAACTGAAGGTTTTTTTCCTGTTTTTTTCTCCGTTTTGGCGGCTGCCTCCTATGGGATCTCCTGAAAGTTCCCTTCACCAGAAAGGCTAATTAGACAGGCACGTGGGCCATCTTCACCCTCCCCTCCGAGAATTGATCAGGGGGAATTCAACATCAGGTTGCGGCCGCCATTTTGCAGACCGTGTGGCTGCCGACTTTGTTTCACCTGGGAACACAACTGGGGGAAGGGATCTTCCTCTACTCCACAGTCGTTTCAGGCACATTTGGTTCAGGGGAGTGGGCTGGCGCTGCTCTCCTTGGATCCCGATTTCAGAGGTGTCTTTGCTCATTAAGAGGGAGAATTAGCTAGGCCGTGGCCGCCATTTTGAACGAGCCTCATGCTCTGTTTCACTGGCCTGTAGGCCATGCATTCTGCACCTGTGCAGCTCCTGTAGTAATTCCCTGGGGCCTGCAATAGGGGGCTTCCCCTGAGGAGTTTTACAGCCTCCTCATACAGACATTTTTTTTCTTACTTTTATTTTCTTGTCCTTTTTTCCTGGAGGACAAGGTCCAATCTATGTTGCCACTTATCACCTTAGTGGCTGGGCAACACAGTACACCCTACAAGCAGGCTGGCTGTCGCTACCTCGGTTACTTTGCTGCGGCTGTAGATGCTACTGGTCATTAGTGCCAGTCTGGTGACCAGGGGGTTAGGGTGATCATTGTCATCCCCTGTCCTTCACACTCACCCACCAATTGAAGTCAATACAAGGAGTACCTTCTTGTGCATCTGAGTTACCTAACCAGAATGGAGAACAACCCAGCCTCCGGACCAAGGATGCCTTACCTCCTTCCTTGGGCCGAAAATGACACAGATCTTCCAACCAGGAGGTAGGTAGAATCTCGGCCAAGCCCCTTCTTTTGACTTACCACTAGGTCCTTCTATCTCTGCCCAGGAGTCTGGTCACCAGGAAAGCCACTCTCCTCTCCCACTCCGCCTGGACCAGATTGGGATGTTTACACTCCTCAATCGGTACCGGTACCACAGGTCCAGCACCTGGTCCCAGAGGCTACTTTCATCCCCACGGCTGCTGGACTCAGGGTAGCCGAAGCTGACACCTTCCCCCCTGAGGACCGCCTTCAGGCATTAATTGTTCAGGCAGTGGATCGGGCTCTTGCGGCCAGGTCACAGATGGCCAGGGCCAATTCAGTTGTTTCTCTTCCGATTCCCCAATCAGCTAACATGGGATACCACGAGCCTCCCTCCCCATCCCAATCTTCATATAGCAGGGCCTCATCCCCTCCGTAGTATGACCAAGAATTAGATGCTCCATGGTCGGAGAAGGAGGATCCTCCTCCGGACCCCCGCCATTCGGCGGGCTTTTTAACCTCTCTCTTTTCATACCCTTGCTTCGTAAGGCCAGTTCTACAGCTCACTTTGGTCCCGATCAGTCTACACCAGTGACAACAACAACATCCAATTCAGATGCGGACCCTGTATTCACCGAACCGGTAGTAACACAGCATCATATACCTTGTCCGCCCCTATTCCTCAATGCAGTCCGGAAACAGTGGGTCTCCCCTGGCACCTTTCCCCTCCCCAGTGGGAACAAAAAAACCTGTTCAGCATTGCGCAAGATTTAGCAGATGCACTGGAGGTGCCCACGATGGACGATTCCTTGGCCCCTTTCATATGAGCAACAGAACCTGACAACAACAACATAATATGTAAGACAATCATAGTGCTACAACAATCCACTAATTCCATATTTACATTTACTTCTGTCTTAGCACAGTACTGGTGAAGAGCCAGGTCTTCACAGCCCTTCAGAAGAGTGGGGATCTTCCAGATCTCAGGAGAAAAGGCTGTTCTAAAGTGTTGGAGGAGCCATGGAAAAAACACATCTGTGAAGTCCAACTAGATAGCAACATTTAAGGGAAGGAATATGGAGCGCACTGCATCCTATCTAACTTGGTAGGATGAGCATGTACTTCCAGAGAGGGGCAGTCCCACAGATAAACTAGCACCATGGCATTTAGGAGTGTATTGGTGATAACCACCATCTTGAATCTCATCCAGAAAATAACTGAAAGTCAATGTATGTGGAACCAGTTGTAACTTCTGGGTTATCTTCAAGGACAGCTCCAAATTGCAGACTAAGTAACACAAATATCTTTAGTTTGCATTATTAATATAAATCACACTATAGTTCTCTATATATGTCTTAACATCCTATATACATGATGGAGTAGAGGGTTTGAAATAACTTGATTCAAGTTGTTTTGGAAAACAGTTCCTAAAATCCCTTTCTTTTTAGCTGTTTTGGTTGGGGCTGATGTGAATTGAAATCCCTAACATCTGGACAGTGTCAAGTAGTTTATTGCTGTTCTAATTATGATTTTGCCAATATCTTGGTCTGCAGAGTAACTTTTTCACCTTTCCTTGTGATCAGAAATTGGTCCTTAGTCTTGTAAATCTTTATGGCAGTTCTTTTGTCCTAAGTAGGATTTGGACCCCTCTATTCAACTTCTTCATAAAACAATCTTGGATCAGACATCAACAGTCTTACAAGACGAAGGACAAAACTTTCTTTTAAATGATCTTAAGATGCTGTATTACCAGGTAGCAATACTTAGTTGTAGCCATAAAAAGGTGACAAAGTTCTTGATTTATGTTGCTGGGAATGCTTAAAGTGCTGCTCGATGAATGGCTTCTTTAAAAATGCTACAAAGCAGAAAAATAAATAAAATTCTCAGAGATGATGGAGGAGAAAGTGTTGGCCTGAGAATTTGTCTCTAAGCCAGCTCTGGCTACCCTTGACCTTCATAAGGACAACAAGAGATGTCACCCAGAGGAACACGCAAATGTTCTCTCATCTCATTACATTTTGGATCTTTTCCTAATGAACAGAGAAATACAAGCAATTAGCTATGTTTTTCTAGCGAGAAAAGGTCATTGGCATTTCCCTTCTCTGCCAGTGGCCTAGAGACCATAGAAAACAAAGTGCTTTAAGCTATTTTATGCACTTAGTCAATTGATGTGAAAGAGGTTCAATGTACTCACTCTACATCCTGGACCTAAAAGTCATGGCTTAACCATTAACATCCAACTGATTATTCCTATCCATCATTCCCCAATCATAGAAGTAGAAAATTGAGAATTTGTGGTTCCCTACATTATTACAAAATTCCAACTTGAGCATGCTTTCTTATTAGCCACATTAACTGGAGTTTCTAATTCAACAACAAAACCTTAGGTTTTCTATCTTTGACATATATTAATGCAAAGTAAGAATTTCATGATCCAAAAAAAACCCAAATCATGAGCACGGAGAGACAGCAGTAGGTTTTATATATCAAGGAGCACATAGAATGACTTGTTTGGTTTTATCTTAATCTAATCACTGTAGTGTTAGATCAAAACTATAGAGACCTGAATTTAATCCTGTACTTATTCCTGAAAATTATCACTTTCATTCATATTATGGTTAACCAATACAATTACAAACTTAATAGCTACATTCACATAACTAGTCTTTAGCAATTTAAACATTGCTAGTGATTTTTAAAGACTTAGTAGAAGTCTTTCTAGAAAGAAAAAGGTGGTGACTTGAAGCCAGCATGATTTTGTTAAAAACAGGACATGCCAGATAAAACTTCTGCTTTTCCTTTTTAAATTACTAGACAAAAGGAATGCTATAGATGTACATATACATTTAAGTAAGACTTAATTCAAACGATACAATGTGGGAAGAATGGCCCACTACCACAATTCACAGAGGATTAACAACCATAGCTAATGTGTATGATTTTATATCAACAGGGAATAAGATTTTTAATAATTCATTGGACCCAGTGCTTTTCAATATTTTCATAAATTACTTAGCTAAGGAAAAAGAAGGGATGCTCATTAAATTTGCAAATGACACAAAAAGGGGGATGGATTGCTAACAACTCAGAAAACAGGTTAAAAGTTCAAAAACCATCTTGATAATTTCAGTGTTTGTTTGTTTGTTTGTTTGTTTGTTTGTTTAAGACATTTATTGGCCACCCATTTTACCATAAAGTAACTCTGAGCAGCTTACACTCATAAAAGTATATCTACATTAAATCATAAGTAAATAAAAATCAAAGATTAAAATCTAAGGACACATGGGGAGGGCAGGGGAGGAGGTGGGATCTGTTGTTACTCAATCAAGCACCTCCATTGTGCTGTTCCCCCATTGGGGCTCCAGGCCAACTGGCAGAGCCAGGTCTTTAGAACCTTATGAAAGGATAAGAGGGTTGGGCTGACCTTACATTGGGGAGGGGGAGATGTTCCAGAGGGCAGAAGCCAACAGCAAAGAAGCCCCTCCTCCTGGATCCCACCAGTTGAAATGATCAGGCTGACAGGACCCGCATCACACCTCCTCTGCTGGCACAAGTGGGATGGGCCAAACCCAGTGGGGTGGGACAGTTCCAGATAATATTGAGACCTATCAAGCAATCTGAGGTTTAGTGATGAGAAAAGTAGGTTCTGCGTGAAAATAATAAAAGACATGAATGAGTGCAGAATAAGGTGGTGATACATGGCTCAGCTTGTGAGACAGAATTCAGCATTCTGGTAGACAACAGATTATGAGTTAGTAGCTAAAAGAATAAATACAGTCTTGTGCTGTATGAAAAGAGATGTGGCATTGAGATCATGTGATATGATAGTTCTGCTGTCTGCCACACTGGTCACATGGCACTTGAAATAGGGGGTGCTGTTCTGGTTCTTATAATACAAGGAAGACTCTGAGAAGCTGGAAAGAGTGCCGAAGGAAACACCAAAGATGGTGAATAGCATGGAGGTTGAATCCTCTGATTTAGTGAAAAGAATTAGGTAAGTTTAATCTAAAGAAAAACTTGATAGCAGTGTTCCAGTACTTGCAAAGTTGTTGCAGGAAAGTGTGTAGAGTTATTCTCCATAGAGTTGGGCAAGTACCCAGTGGACAGAAACTTTACAGAGAGAGACTGAAACCCAAAATCAGGAAGAATTTCCTAAGAGTTATTCAGCAATGCTTCCTGAAGTTATGGGTGTGCCATTACTGGAGATTTTCAGGTAAAGGTTAGATAGCCATTTGACTGGGATGGTTTAAAGGTTCCTGCTCTGGACAGAGAGTTGGACTAAAATTTTATGATTCTGTGACTGTTTAACTTAAGATTAATATACTAAGCAAACCCAGAAAATGGATTGACAATATAATATTATATTAATTCACTTATTATAGCATTCACCATTTTCTAGCATGACCTTCAGAACATTACTTTTGTTAAATGATCTCTTTAATGCTAGAGAGAAGAAAGTGGGCATAAATTTGTTTGTGGAAGAAAGTGGGCATAAATTCATTCTTTGTGGCATGCTCAATGTATAGCCTCACCCATTGGTCCTCCAAATATTTGCTTATGGATTTTTTTCACTGACCTTTTATTGAGGCTGAATGGAGATAGTCAAACAACAGTTGTATGGCTTTGCATTTCTAACTCAGCCATTCTTCTGCTTCTAAATGATCGATGCAGCTAGCAAACTTGAAATCAGTTCTTGTTTTACTCTTCACAACATGATACGTAAAGACATATTACCTCTGAACATAAAATAAGTTTAATGAATAATAGCTGCTAGTTGACCTATCTTCCATCAATTTCTCTGATGCTCTCTAAAGCCTTGTAAGCATATTGACAACATTTCACATCTTGCCTGTGGCAAGTGTTATAACATCATGCATTGTAAGAAGCACCTTATTTCAGTTTAACTTTTGACTTGCAGTTAAATCAGTGAATTCTCATTAAAGATGAGCAGGAGAGAGAGTTGGGGAATTTTCATTCTGCCTTTAAAACCTGTCTAATCCCCTTTTCAATTGGAAATACCTCTGATAAACCTCCATTAACTATAAGTTGCGCCGTTTGCTTTTGGTAAATGGCTCGAAGAGCCTGTAAAATTCTATCTCCAAAATTCATTTCCTCAACCAATCTTAACATAAATTGCCAATTTAACTGATCAAAAGCTTTTTCAGCATCTAAAAATATCAATTCTGCAGAAATCTGGTTGTTCTTATCCAAATATTCTATTAAATTAATAATTTGTCTAACATTATTTTTCATATATCTTCCAGTTATAAAACCAGTTTGATCCATATGTATCAATTGATTTAACACAGTCATAAGTCTATAATCTACATTCAAAAGAGATATAGGTCTATAATTTTTTGGTAAAGTAAGATCTTGATCCTCTTTTGGAATCAAAGATATAAAAGCTCTACCCCAAGATGGGGGAATCTCTAATCCCTGTAATATATTATTGAAAAGTTCCCTTAAAGATTCTATCATCTCATCTATCGAAGTCTTATAATAAATTGATGTCAATCCATCAGTGCCCGGTGCTTTGCCTACTTTTAATTGTTTAATTGCTGTAACAATTTCCTCTATAGTAACCAATCCATTAATTTCTTGTTTCTGATCTTCTGTTAACTTAGGAAAGTGAGCATCTTGTAAATATTTATCTATATCTAAAGCCTGTACTTTCCTACCCATATATAATTTTGTATAATAATCTGAAAAGGATTTCTTAATCAATTCCTTCTGATATACCAATTTACCATTATGATTTATTTTATCTATAATTCTCAACTTCTGTTTTTTTCGCAATTGATAAGCCAGCCATCTCCCTGGCTTGTTAGCGTTACAAAATGTATTATGTTTCATATAAAGTAAATTGGTTGCAGTCTGATCTGCCATTAACATATTGAATTGCGATTTAAGCAATTTTATAGATTCCTTAACCTTCTCATCTGTAGGATTCAAAATTAAAACTTTTTCCTTTAATTTAATCTCATCTTCCAACTCCTTACGTTTTGCACCTGTTTCTGTCTATAAGCCTTGTTCATTTGTATCAAAACCCCACGCATATAAGCTTTACTTGCATCCCATACCATTGCCATTGAAGTTCCCTTATGGCGTATAGTCTCAGCCAGGTTTTTAAATATAAACCTGCTGTATTATATGTGGTTCTTTCTTGTTAGAGTTAGCCCATATATTTATCCACCTTTCTACCAAGCCTACCATGCAATCTTGTTAAAACTTGGGATCTCCAACTCTTTAACTGCAATTTGTATCTTAGTCAATGCGGCCAGTAGTCATGGAGGATGGAAATTATGCTCAATCACATCTGGAGTATGACCTAGGGCCTAGGCCCTAACACTCAGCTAGACAAATATTTCATCTGTTTGTACCTGGCCTCTGATAACCAGAAGAAAACAGCCTATAACCAATGTTGTGTAATAGTCTCCTGTCTCCATGTATTTGTCCTCTTAAACTTTTGCTCTAAGAATAAGCAAAAGCTGCATCTTTGGTGAGATTTTGTTTTAGCTGCACAAATTGACCGCTGATGCACTTGAATGAAAAAGTGCTGCTATTGACACTTTGTCCATTAGCCCATTTCCATTCCATTGCATTATGCTTTGGTCCAGTCCACCAATCTTTTCTTAGGACCTCAGGCTGTCTCAGCTTCCCTTATGTACACTGAGGATTTTTTCCCCTTTTTTATTTTGTACTTGAAAAGAACATTTAATAAGAATTCAAAGATCAACACTGCATCATACTTTGATGAAGAAGAACTGAAGATGCAAGTGAGCAAAGGACACATTTCACTGCCTGCAGTGGGTAATTCTCAGTGTTTGAATAAGATTCCTAAATTTCCTTAGGACAGACTGCTGGTGAATTTCCTTCTTGCAGCCTGATGGGAGTCCATCTAAATCAATAACCATTCTTTACATTTGAAGTATTGCTGTACTCTGGAATATCTTAGAGAGTATATACTCTTTGGCCTTTCAAAAATACAGAATTTCTAGTATGTGCATGCTTCCTCTGCACCCCCAATTTAGCAGTTGGTCTTTGCTACTAAAATCCAGTGGTGTATTCTCTAAAACGCCTGAGGGCAGGGTAAGAAGTAACAGATACAAACTACAAACTTATCAAGGACAGATCCAACACAGAACTAAGGAGAAATTTCCTGACAATGAAAGCAATTAATCAGTGGAATGGCTTGCTTCCAGAAGTTACGGATGCTCTATCACTGGAGGTTTTAAAGAAGAGATTGGAGAGCCATTTGTCTGGAATGTTAGAGGATCTCCTGCTTGAGCAGAGTGTTGGACTAGATACAACTAGAACCTCCAACATCCCTTCCAACTTTGTTATTCTGAAAACAATTCTGTAGTTAGGATTGGGGTATATTTATAGAATTTATAGAATTAATATTCCAAAAAGAATTCCCACATTCAAATCTGATAGGAATTTGAGAACATTTTCTAGTTTTGCAACTGATGACTGCCAGATTCACCCCAAAGCAATAGTTACATTTTTAGGATAATGTATGTATTACATGCTACCTAGGAAAAGCTAGTTGTTTGTTGATCCTAGTTAGAGAAGCAGTGGATAAGAGTTCTTATTTTGTTAAACATGCAAGGTACTCTAAGAACTGATATTACAGAGGATTCAGATATGGGAAGATTAAGGAGTAACCATAGAGTAATTTAACTAGCAAAAGGTAAAATCAGGAAATGACTTGAGCCTAGACATTTCTGAAAGAAGTGAAAAGATTTGGCCCAAAGAAAATGGTTCCCAACTTGGAGAGTATCCAGGCTTATGGTGTTTAAACAGAGCAGTTCACTTATTATCACTTGTTGTTTGTTTCCATATTCTTGTCGTTAGAGCTCTAAGCCAGGGCTTTTCAACCTTTTCATCCATTACCACTTTTAGGATATAGCAATATCCGAGTACCACCAGTTGCCTAGGAAGGTGTCAAAAACCTGATGACCAAAAAAAAAAAAGTGGTAATGTACAGATAGTTCTCGATTTACAACAGTTTGCTTAGTGACTATTCGAAGTTACAGTGGCACTGAAAAAAGTGCCCCCAAGCCACAGCCGAGCAAGACACCTGCCTGCCCACCCGCGGCGCTCTTCCTCCTATCCAAGGTTTTCATTGTTGTGAGCATTTCTGTTGAGGATTGGCAGCGGGGATGGGGTGGGGGAGTGTTTGGTTTTTATTCCCTCCCATCTGCTAGGTGGTTGCAGCAGGTTTTGGTCACTTCACATGACCCTGGGACACTGTGACCATCATAAATATGAATCAGTTGCCAAGCATCTGAATGTAAATCACAAGATCCTGGAGATGCTGCAACATTCTAGCTGATCGGCGCTTCTTCTGGGCTCAGCAGAAGCACCAGGATCAGTGCCGAGCTCCAGCTGGAGCCTGGCACTGATCCTAATGCTTCCACTGAGCCCTGACAGCTCCGAAGAAGCGCTGATCCTGGCGCTTCTGCTGAAGCCTGACAGCCCTGCAGCTCCAGCCATCTCTCGCTCAGGCTTGTGTGGTGCTGCCACTGATTCAGCTCATTCCCGTCCCCCGCTACCACTTTTCTAGGATGGTTGCATATCACGTGCCAGGTGCTTATGTACTACAGGTGGTACCCGTATCACTGGTTGAAAAGCCCTGCTCTAAGCAATAGATGACTGTTGAGTCCCTCACGAAATGGCAAGACACAAGAAGCAGTTGTAGTTCTCAGATTGCTTTATTCTTCATTTAGCTTACAGATTGAATGCTCCGGCAACGCCCAAAACTCCCGGCCTCTTATATAGGCCTTTCCCGGTCAATGTGTTACTTTTTGCGCGCCAGCACCCATGCATGCGCACAGGCGCTGGCGACAGCCTGTCTGGTCCCGGGCAGCTTGCACCTGCCCGGGACCGCCTGCAAACGCCCCGAGCCCGTTTGCAAAGCTCGGGACATAACAATGACATTAACAGGTCAGCTGACAGCCTTAAGGGTTCCCTTTGCCCCCACTACTAACTTTCTTTTCTCCCCCTATTCAATTTGCTTTTTTCATTGCCAGTGCTCAAACACCAGCAGTAATGGCTTCAATATCAAAAATTCTTAAGCAGTTTAAATTTCAGTATGGACTGTTGCATTAACATTCATTTTGCTTTCTATCTGCCCATCTGAAGATGTCAAAAACATTTCAAAGTAGTGGACATCCTTCCTAATATTCCTATCATCATTTTTTCTTCAAAGCTATCATATAAACTTTGCAAAGCTAGGCAGTGCATTCCTGGTTCTAACAGAAAAGGTATCATTACGGTGCTATCAAAAATTCCAAGTCATCTTGCAGTTTTTAGTAACATCCTTGAATTGAGAGGTGGGGCTAGAAAGGGAGAGTGTTTGATCATGATAGTTTTGTGGAAAACTGACATGCAAAAGCTAACATACTGATGGCTGAGATATAGGAATAACAACTGACTTGAAGAGCCAAATCTGGCTTCCAAAAATGCTGCCTCCCTCCATCTGCCAACAACAACCAAAAAGAAAGGTAGTTGTGGATAATTCCACATTTGTAACTACAGAATTTGCATACAAGTTATTTTAGGTGATTAGTAGTATCCCATTCTTTTTCTTCTTCAGATTAGCTTCTTGTCTCTCCATTCCTATATGGCTGCCTCAGTGGTGGGATTCAAATATGTGAACAACTGGTTCTCTGTGTGGATGCCGCTTTCGGAAGTCCATTCTGAGCCTGGGCAACAAAAAATTAGCTACCGGTTCGGCCAAAGTGGTGCGAACTGGCTGAATCCCACCACTGGGCTGCCTGCAACTGACCTGCAATTGATAGAAACATCTTCTTAACTAACACCTTGTTGCAGCTTTTCCATCAGACTGCAATAAAAAAGGAAAAACAGGCTGCTCCATCTGCTCCACTGAAAAATGAGCTGTTTTTGGCTCTTCCTCTCCCCAAATTGTTTCTGTCCCATCTAGTTATTATGTGTAACATTGAACTGGAACTGATGCCTGGGGTTGCTTGGTTCTCCACTCTTTTATCCCTTTTGTGCCATGTCTTTTAGGTTATAAACCCGAGGAAAGATCTCTTTTTTTATAAGTACTTGGTTTTCTTTGTTTGCTTTAATCTCTAAACTCACTGGAAGCTTTTGTCTGAATGACAAGATATTTTTAAAAAGCTACCTTCAGGCACCTAAAAAAATATTCAGCATGTGAAAAGAACAGCCTGCTTATAGTTACTATATACTAAATTTGCTGTGTTTCATCCCAGGACGTGAGGTGTTTCAGGCATGAAAAGGAAGGCTAGGCCAGGGCTATTCCATAGCTTTACCTTAAATACAACTTTCAGTTATGGGCTCTTTGGAATTATTATTTAGTTATTAATTCTTATCCAAACCAAAGACTATTAATTATTTCTTAATCAACCTGATCTTTTAAGTTACTAAGTGCTTTACATTTTACTAAATCTTTAAAATTCCTCCTTTAAGGCAATAGGTCTGGAAATGGTGCAGGTTGATATTTTAAAATCATTTACCTGTTGATGATGTTCTTTTTTTGTCACTCCTCTCTGAAAGTAAAGTACTTTTAAAAGTACAAAGATAAAAAGACTTCTGTTCTTCTTAAGAACAATTATATTTATATTTAACCTCTCTCTTTCTAACATAATTACATCATAATTCCTTCTTTCCATAATCTATCTTTTTTAGTCATTAAACTTTTTTTTTTTTTTTTTATTGAAAATTTTTAAATTTTTACAAAAACAAATCCCCTTCCCATACCCCCCCCAACCCTACCTCACCCCCCTCCTCCCCAACCTCCCAAACCCTCCCCTAGACTTCCCAGAGCTGAATACAGGCTTAATTGAGAAAAAAACTTAAAACACTTTTAAAACCTAAACAAATTTAAATACAATCATCATTCTATATAAACTCCCTCCAAAAACGCAAATTTAAACATTACTTTCTTTGAATATCTATAGCTATAATGTAAAATCTAATTTCTCCCTCTTTCTTTATCCTAATACAAAAAGATAAACATATAAACCTTTGTTGTACCATTAAAACTAAATACTCTTAGAAAACTTAAAGTAAATACATATTTCCTTCAATCTTCATCATCTTCTCACCTATCCAAAAAAAAAAAAAAAAACTTAAAAATCCTAAACAAATCTAGACACATTTAGTTAAACAAATTATTTTCTCTTAAAAATATTAATAATAATATTTAAAAGCTTGAAACACTTTTAAATCCTAAACAAATCTAAATACAATCATCATTCTATATAAACTTTCTCCAAAAACACAGATTTAAGCATTACTTTCTTTCCTAAACAAATCTAGACATTTAATTAAGCAAATTATTTTCTCTTAGAAATATTAATAATAATATTTAAAAACCAAATTTAAGCATTACTTGAAACTTAAACAAATTATACTCCCTTCGAAACACAAATTTATTAGAATCCCCTCACTGAAATAAACAAATTATAATCCCTTCAAAACACAGGTTTAAACAATATTATCATTAAAGGTTTAAAACTTAAAACTGAAATATATTATTATCCCAAAACACATATTTAGACATTACATAAGACATTTTCCAAAAACGATATAAGTTTTACTTCTCCCACAATCTCAATAGTAAACTTCTTGTCTAAAGTTCTCATTCAATGTCCATAATTTTCTGTCCAATAACCAGTTGCACCCACTATAAACACAAACTTCTTATCTAAAATTTTCATTCAATATCCATAATCTTCTGTCTAATAGCCAGTTGCATCTACTATAAGCACAATCCATATTGGTCTCTCTTGCCCGCAAGCATCGAAAAAAATGCGTGGAATTCTGCCCTTGAAGATCGCTCCAAAGAGTTTGTAAGTCCTGGTTGACCCACCAGCTCAGGAATCAGTACCTGTGAAACTTCCTCAACCTCCTTCTTCTGTTGGTCTTTCTCTTTACATTTATATGTTACTTTTTCTTTACATTTATATGTTGCACAAGTCTCAGGGACCGATACCTGTAAAACTTCCTCAGTAAATTCCTCCTTGTGTTGATCTTCACAGTTGTAAGTTGTACAAGTTATCCTCTGCCCGTTCCTCTCTTGTTGGTGCCCCTCAAGCTGAAATTTCCCAATTTCGATTTCAGGCAGCAATTCCACCCTTGAAGATTGCTCCAAAGACTTTGTAGGTCTAACTTCTCCCAGAGCTACCCTTGAAGATTGCTCCAAAGACTTTGTAAGTCCAACATCTCCCAGAGATTCAGAGACCGCTGAATATGAAACTTCCTTAACCTTCTTCTGTTGCTGCTTTTCTTTGGAGTTATGTGCTACACAAGTTGTCTTCTGCTCCTCAATCTGGACTTGTTGAGACCTAATAGATGGCGATGCACATACCCCCAGGACCGAAGTATAAAAATCTTTTGCTTGAGAAACAGTATTAAGTCTATGACATGTCCCCAGGTAGTTCACCACCATTCCAGTCGGAATATCCCATCTGAATAGAATTTTTCTCTTTTTAAGTTCATTTACTAGAAAAGCAAACTCCTTTCTTCTTCTTAAAATTTTAGATGGGATCTCCTTAAAAATTATGACATCTTGTGAAGCAATTTGAAATCTCTTCTTATAATAGGCTTGCACAATTTGATTGCGTAAGGATCTTTTACCAAAGTAAATTACCACATCTCTTGGCAGATTCTTCTGTGCTGCCACCACAGAGTTAACCCTAAATAATTTTTCAATTTCACTAAGTATTCCCTCTTTTTCTTTATTCAAAATCAATGCAAAGTCCTTTGCAACCATTTCTTTCAAATCTTCTTGCAAAGACTCTTCCAGGCCTCTGATTCTTAAGGCATATTCCATTTGTCCATATTGAAGCATAAGAATCTCATTTTCCATTTCTTTTTCCATACTTTCAATTTTCCCCTCCATTATGTCCACTTTTTCAGCTACCTCTTCCACATGGGAGTTCACCTTTTCAAGAACAGAAGCAACTCCTTCTAAAGCCAAAACAAAATCTTGTCTCAAGATCTTATTATTTTCCTCTAAAATCTTTTTCATTTCTGCCCTAATTTGAATTATAACATCTCCCATCATGTTTTGCAAATCCTTCATAGTTATTAGCTGACCCCCAGAAGAGGGTGAAACTGTTGATTTAGAAGCTGTAGAAATCCCTGGACGCTTTGGAGCCATCTTAAAGAAAAACCTTTAGCCCTTCTTAAAAAATTATAAAAATTCCTTCAAAAATCATAACTCCCTCCAAAGAAGGTCATTATAATAAAAAGAAAAAAGGGAAAATAAAAAAAAAAAGGAAGAGAAAAAGAATTAAAAAAAGCTTTACTCCTTCTTAAAAATTGCAAAAAATTAAACAGAAAAAAGTCCTTCAAAAAAGAGTCATTACAATATAAAGAAGGGAGAAGAAGAAAAAAAAAAATAATAATAATAATAATTAAATAGAAAAAGTCCATTCCAAAAAAAAAATACTTAGAGATACCAAAAACAACCATTCCAATCATAAGAAAATAAAAAGGGAAAGGGAAAGGAAAGAAAAAGAAACACCAAAAAGCCTGCCGGTCAGCATTCTAACTTCAAAAAAAAAAAAAACACCGAGAGATTTGCCGATCGCCATTTTACTTTCCCTTTCAACAGAGAAAAAAAAAAATAAAATAAAAAGAGAGAATAAAAATAGAAGCAAGTCTTAAAACTTAAAATCCAAATAAATCAAAGAAAGCAAAAACTAAATCCTCTACTCAGCTCTGTCCGTTTATAAAAAAAAAAACTCACCAGTTCTCTTTAAGCACGGAGGTGTTTGCAGCGGCTCGTTTTGTCCCTGAGGACAAAAACAGCTGGGAAGCGGAGACAAGTCCGAACTCCGTGGGAGCACTCCTTTCACCCCCCCCCAAAAAAACTTGGGGGGTGCAAAAGAGGCTCTACCACTATTCGGACACTCTCTACCCCCCCCCTTTGCCCGGGAGGGGGATTTTGAACCGCTGAACAGCTGGTGTCTGCTGTTCATAGCGGTTCTTACACTTACCCAGGAAAGACGGCTACAAAGTAGCCGCCATCGCGCGCGCAAAATCCACCGGAAGTCCAGTCATTAAACTTATAAATCACATGATCATTTCTTTTTCTTTTTTTTTGTCAACAAAAAAATCCATCAGGAGTTTCCAGTCCCAAATAAATGCAGGTTTTTCTCTTTCTTTAATCAAACAAGTTAGTTTGCTATCTCTGCTAATTCTGCCACATTTTCCAGCTATTCCTCTATTGAGTCTTTTCATTTTCATGGATATAATAACCTTATAGTAGTTATCATATATGAAAACAGTATTTCATTGCTAATTGTCTATCCATCAGTTCC
The DNA here is from genome assembly GCF_016545835.1 of Crotalus tigris. Lineage (NCBI taxonomy): Eukaryota > Metazoa > Chordata > Lepidosauria > Squamata > Viperidae > Crotalus > Crotalus tigris. The sequence continues at coordinate 62,306 of NW_024097442.1, forward strand.
AGCAAAAAACAAAGCCCTGGTTTCAATTCAGTATTAATCTTTAAAATACCTTGTATTTTCTGACATTTTTGCAAGTACACCAGGCATGATAAAATGACTTTTCATATTTTCCACATTTCCAACATAAATTTGAACTACTTTTATATATTCTAGATATTTTTTTCAGGAGTTATGTATCAACAGGTGCATCATTTTATACAAGTTTTAAGTTATAGTGTAATGTAATTTTCAATCCTTTTAGCCACATATTTTTCCTATTGTCCCGTCAGGACAGTATGTCCAAAATTCCATTTTATCATACACTATTTTACTTTTTCTTACAAATTCAACAAGCGTTTATACATTTTAGCAACTGCACAAACATCATTTGTACATAATTTAGCTTCAAATTCTGATTTGTGCTGTTCAGTTCCAAATGTTCTCTTATCTATCATACGTCTTTCTCTTAATTGTGCATATGAAAACCGTTAAAAAACTAAATCCTCTGCAGTCAGGGGAGTTAGTCACTCTAACTTTCTTCATTTCATCTTATATTCTCTTGTTGTAAAAGCTCTCTATATGTTTACCAAGAGATGGTTTCTGGCCCAATTCATCAGGAGAGCTTTAAACTAAAATTGAGGGGGAAGGGTGACCAATCTTTAGAATCTCTAGAACACAAAACCAGTCATAAATCCCCCAAAAATAAATCAGGTTTGGAGTGATGAGAAAAAAGAAAAACTCCAACAACAATCAAGAGATGCAGGAAACATACCCACAAACAGGCATAAAGGTCTTAAATGCTTATATACAAATGCTCAAAGCTTAGGGAACAAACAGAGTGAACTAGAAGCAATAGTACATGAGGGCAGGTATGACATAGTGGGCATTACAGAAACCTGGTGGGACGAAACCCATGAATGTACTGATAGATGGATACAAATTGTTCGAAAGAAACAGATCTACAAAAAGAGGAGGGGGAGTTGCACTATATGTAAGAGAACATTACATGTTAACAGAAATGCACATGATTAAAGATAAAATCCCTCCAGAATGTATATGGGTCAATATAAAAGAGAAAAAGTGACATTGCCATAGGTATATATTACAGGCTACCCAACCAATCAGAAGAAATAGAGGGACTCTTTGCCAGTCAGTTAACAAATGTATATAGGAAGCATACCACAGTAGTAATGGGAGACTTCAACTATCCAGATATCAACTGCAGCGAGTGGGAAATCAAACAGATTCTTAACCAACCTAGCTGACAACTTTATCATCCACAAGGTGGAGAAGGAAACTAGAAGTAAAGGTATACTGGACTTAATCCTTACTATTTGAGAAGAAGTGATACCGGGAGTTGAAGTTGCTGGACCTTGGGTGAAAGTGACCACGTCATGCTGAAATTCAATATAATGCAAACACAAACAATAGAAAATAATCTAATCAGAGTCTTAAACTTCAAAAGAGCTGATTTTAACAAACTCAGAGAGGACCTAGAAAAGAATCCATGGATGAAAGTTCTAAAGGGGAACATAACTCAAGAAGCATGGGAAACACTGAGGAGTATGATCATAGGGGCCCAGTCCAGCGCAATACCACTGAGAAATTCAAGAAGAAGCCAGCATGGCTACACAAAGATTTCTCTTACAAACTGAAAGACAAAAAGAACAAGTGCAAAAAATGGAAAGAGGGACACATAACTAAGGCTGATTGCCAGCAGACAGCCAGAACATGCAAAGATGAAGTCAGGAAAGCAAAGGCTCACAATGAACAAAGATTTGCAACAGAAATCAAGGACAATAAAATAAGTTTCTTTCAACATATTAATAACAAAAAAGTCAAGGTCTACTAAAGAGAGAATATGGTAAGGAAATAATAGACAGTAGGGAGAAAACAGAGCTGCTTAATCATTCTTTGCATCAGTCTTCACACAAAAAGAAATTATAGTCCCACATACCAAAAAACTACTGCAAAAAACAAACTAGAAACAAAAATTAAAATAAGCAAGAAAAAGGTAAGAGAACATCTATCCGACCTTGACGAATATAAATCACTGGGATGCAACAGATTACATCCCAGAGTTCTGAAGGAGCTGGCAGATGTTATTTCAGAACCATTGTAGCATATCTTTAAAAAATCATGGAGCACCGGGGAAGTACCTGATGATTGGAAAAGGGCTGATGTGATTCCCATCTTCAAGAAAGGGCAAAAAAAAAAAAAAAACCACCCAGAAAACTACAGACCAATCAGTCTAGCATCAATACCTGGGAAGATTTTGGAAAAGGTAATCAAAAAACAGATCTGTGAACAACTAGAAACAAACAAAGTTATAATCAGTAAGCAGTATGGGTTTGTCAAAAACAGATCATGCCAAACTAATCTTATTTCATTCTTTGATAAAGTGACTAAATTAGTAGACCAGCAAAACGCTGTGGACATACTATACTTAGACTTGATAAAGTAGATCACAACCTGCTCCTAAGTAAGCTAGAAAAAAGTGGGATAGACAAGAACAGCATCAGATGGATCTGTAACTGACCGACAAACTGTATTGAGCAAGTAGTCCTCAATGATATTACATCCACATGGAGAGAAGTAAGCAATGGGGTACCACAAGGCTCCGACTTAAGCCCAGTACTCTTCAATATCTTCATTAATGACTCAGAGGAGGGAATAAAAGGAGAACCCATCAAATTTGCAGATGACACCAAACTGGCAGGAATAGCCAACACCCCAGAAGACAAGCTCAGGATCCAAAAAGATCAAACAATGGGCCCTATCCAACGAAATGAATTTTAATGTGGAGAAAAGCAAAGTTTTACATTTAGGCAGGAAAAATCAAAGGTATAAGTACAGATTAGGTGAGACCTGGCTCAAAAAGAGCAACTGTGAGAGGGACCTTAGAGGCCTGGTATACTATCACTTGACTAGGAGCCAGCAGTTGGCAGCAGCAGCCAAAAAAGGTAATATAATCCTGGGTTGTATAAATATAGGCATAGAATCAAGATCACGCAAAGTATTAGTACTGCTTTATAAAACCCGAGTAAGACCACACCTGGAATACTGCAACTAATTTTAGTCACCATACTATAAAAAAGATGTTGAGACCTTGGAAAAAGGTCTAGAGACTAAAACAACATGAAGAATGGCTGCAGGATTTGGATTTGGCTAGTCTAAAGAAAAGAAGAAATAGGGGTGACATGATAGCAGTATTCCAGTATTTGAGGGGCTGCCACAAAGAATAGGGCATCAAACTATTCTGCAAAGCACAATGGTTAGAAACTGATCAAAGAGAGAAGCAACCTGGAATTAAGGAGAAACTTTCTAACAGTGAGGACAGCTTGCATTCAGAAATTGTGGGCGCTCCATCACTGGAGATTTTTAAGAAGAGACTAGACAGTCACTTGTCTGAAATAGTATAGGTTCTCCTGCTTGAGCAGGGGGATGGACAAAGACCTCCAAGGTCCCTTCCAGCTCTATTCTATTCTATTCTATTCTATTCTATTCTATTTTTAATAAAATGATTCTTGTTCTGAAACTCACAAATACATTTTCAGGCACCATCTAGATTAATATATATTCCCTATTCCAATATGACACTTCTAATACAGTGATTTTTTTTAATTGTATCAAAAAAAGTCATACCATCCAAACCTCAGATTGTGCTCTTCTAATTAATTGTCAGAAAAAAACACATTTTTTTTCATTCGGTCTAAGGAGCAGGCTACAAAATACAGTTTCAAATCAGGTAGTCCCAGTCCTCCTCATTCCTTTGCATCTCAGGGATTTTATATTAACTGTAACCCTTGCCTTTTTCTACTGTCATAGATTATAAATATTATTGCCATTGCATAAATGAAACATCATTTGTCAAAATAAATATTGTTTAAACAAAAATAGCATTTTAGGCAATATACTAGTTTTATCACAGAAATTCTCTCCAACACTGACAATTATAATTTCTCCCATTTTAGCATATCCTTAATTTCATTCTATGATTTAACATAATTATTTTGAAACAACATACAATTTATATTAATCATAGTAATATAAATATTTCATTTTTTCCTCAAACCTAAAACCATTTTCTATGAATTCTTTTTGTTCCTCCATCCTCATGTTTTTGTTAAGACCTTCATTTTCTCATTATTGATTTTAAATCCAGATAACACATCAAAATTCTTTAATTCTTTAATTTTTCTATTCTTTTTAATCTTTCAATTATTTTCAAAGGATTTTCAAAAATTATCACTTTATCATTGGCAAAACATATAATTTATATATTTTCCTTTTAATCCCCATTCCAGCATTTTTTGTCTTGTCTCATGTCTCTATTCATTATTTTCAGAGCTGAGATGAATAACAATGACAAGCAGTATCCTTTTCTTGTCTCTTTCTGTATCTCATAAAGTATCATTAATTCTCCATTTACAATTTTTTGTGCCTTTTGTGAATCATTTTTATTTTTCAAATGTATATGTCATCCATCTCACTATCAGGTCTCTAGGCAGCTTACAGTAAGATAAAAACAACAAAATAATATATTAAAATGAAAAATACTAACTTTAAAATGAACAAAGGTGGCGCAGCAGTTAGAGTGCAGTACTGCAGGCCACTTTAGTTGACTGTGTTCAGCAAGTCAGCGGTTCAAATCTCACCGGCTCAAGGTTGACTCAGCCTTCCATCCTTCCGAGGTAGGTAAAATGAGGACCCAGATTGTTGGGGGCAATGTAAATATATATATACATTGCTTACTGGTGTACACCGCTTAGAGAGTGCTTGCACTTAAAGCGGTATATAAGTTAAATAAATAAATAAAAGGAAGGAAGCAATATGCAGTGGGTAGAGGTAGAATCTTCTCATGATCACCTTCAACCTGAAACACCCCCCAAGAGGACCCCAAGCCTAAAGGCAGGGCCAGGCTTTAAGGTGCTTCCAGAAGGACAAGAAGGTGGGTGTGGATTTCATCTCGAGGGGCAGGATATTCTAGAGCAGGGGGTCTTTAAATTTGGCCCTTTTATGACTTGTGGACTTCAACTCCCAGAATTCCTTAGCCAGTGTGCCCTGGCTGAGGAATTCTGGGAGTTGAAGTCCACAAATCATAAAAGGGCCAAGTTTGAGGACCTCTGTTCTAGAGGGTGGGGAGCCACAGCAGAAAAGGCTTTTCTCCCGGAACCCACCACCAGTTGGAATTCCTTGCCCAGTGGAGTCCACAGCATGGCCATTCCCATTGGGGTGAGAGGGAGATATATATATGAAAACATCCAGCCAACAGAAACTTTATAAATATTTGACTATTATGACATTTTACTTTAGTATCGTAGACAGACATAGAAAACCAGAAGTGCTGGATTTGATACAGTTTTGTTATTTAGAAAAACCAGGAAGTCTTTTGAAGTTGAAGAAGTTCCTGTCTTGTTCATAAACATCTTCCCCAAGATATGGAGCCTTCGCTGTGTAAATTTTAACAGGTAAATGGTGTGAAAGAAAGGGATTAATTTTCTTTCCTTTAGAGAGTGCCCAGGACTTGCTCAATAGTTGATATTGCTACAGTTGCTATTATTATTTATATTATCATTCTTTTTAAATCTCATGCAGTTGTCAACTACTGATTGTTTAGATCAGTGGTTCTCAACCTTCCTAATGCCGCGACCCTTTAATACAGTTCCTCATGTTGAGGTAACCCCCAACCATAAAATTATTTTTGTTGCTATTTCATAACTGTAATTTTGCTACTGTTATGAATCGTAATGTAAATATCTGATATGTAGGATGTATTTTCATTGTTACAAATTGAACATAATTAAAGCATAGTGGTTAATCACAAAAACAAACTGGGTTTGAAGATAAGCAGTAAGATGGAAAGAAAATTAAGCAATGAAACTGAGAGTTCCTGGATTAGAATTTATTACACCATCACATTAAAAATAAAAGTATTTTCAATCTTGTTGGGAAAACAGTGGATTCACTCCTACTGATAATATTATTTAGATCAGGGCTTTTCAACCTTTTCACCAACTGTACCACTTTTAGGATATAGCAACATTCGAGTACCACCTAGCGAGGTGTCAAAAACTTGACCAAAAAAAAAAAAATGGAAAAAAAATGATAAAGTACAGATAGTCCTTGACTTAAAACAGTTTGCTTAGTGACTGTTCAAAGATACAACGGCACTGGAAAAAGTGACTTATGACCATTTTTCACACTTATTACTGTTGCAGCATCCCCAGGGTCATGTGATTTACATTTCGATGCTTGGCAACTGATTCATATTTATGATGGTCACATTGTTCCAGGATCATGTGATCACCTTTTGCAACCTTCTGACAAGCAAAGTTAGTTGGGAAACCAGATTCACTTAACAACCATGTTACTAATTTAATCTCTCTCTTCTTCTTTCACTCTCCCCCTCTGTCTCCCTCTTTCTTTCTCTCTTTCCCTCTCTCTCTCTCTCCCTTTCTCTCTCCCTCTTTCCCTCCCTTTTCTCTCTCCCTCTCTTTCTTTCTCTATCTCCCTTTCTTTTTCTCTCTCCCTCTCTTTCTCTCTCCCTTTCTCTCCCTCTCCCTCTTTCTCTCTCTCCCTTTCTTTCTCTCTCCCTCTTTCTCTCCCTTTCTCTCTCCCTCTCTCTCTCCCTATCCCTCCCTCTCTCTTTCTGTCTCCCTCCCTCCCTCCCTCTCTTTCTCTCCCTCTTTTTCTTTCCCTCTTTCTCTCTCCCTCTCTGTATTTCTCTCTCCCTCTCTCTTCCTCTTTCTTTCTCCCTTTTTGTCTTTCTCTCCCTTCCTCTCTCCCTTTCTCTCTCTCCCTCTCTTTTTCTCTCTTTCTCCCTCCCTCTCTTCCTCCTTCCCTTCCTCCCTCTCTCTCTCCGATTGGGGATCAATTTGGAGGCACGGAGGGGAGGGGAGCGGCCGAGGGCTGCCCGTGTGACTTTGAAGTGGCCATCTTTGGAAGCAGCAAGGCTGCTCCAGCCAGGCTCAAGCCGGGCACAGTGGGCAATGGGAGAGGAGTGGGTCGATCACCTTACCGGCAGCCGGGACTCTGGTGCACTTTCCCAGCTAGTGGGACCTACAGTATCAGGAGCCCTGCGAGGGGACAAGCCAGCATGAAGAGCCAAACCCTTTCTGCAAGGGAGGGACGCATTGAGGGAGCCAGCCAATCACGGGACATAGATTCTGACAGACGGCTGGCCTGAGCCAATGAGGCGCCAGAGGACTGGGAGCCATAGTTGAAGGCTGAAACTCCTTCAGCTGTAACTGCTCACATGTGTTTGTGTGTGTGTGAGTGCGCTGGCCTGGATCAATGTTGCTTTCCAGGTGATAGGCACTTCTTCAGGGCTCAGCAGATGCACCGGGATAAATGCTGCTTTCCAGGAGATTGGTGCTTCTTCGGGGCTCAGGAGAAGCACCAGGATCAGCTCTGGAAGAAAGAAGCACCAATCAGGCAGAAAGGGGAGCTGATCCTGGCGCTTCCCCTGAGCTCGGAGGAGCGCCAATTAGGCAGAAAGGGGCCAAGCTGTCCCGGCCTCAGAGAAGCACTGATCAGGCAGAAAGGGGCCCTGATCCTGGCACTTCCCCTGAGCTCTCCCGGCCTCAGAGGAGCCCCAATCAGGCAGAAAGGGGCCGAGCTCTCCTGGCCTTGGAGAAGCACCAATCAGGCGGAAAGGGGTGCTGATCCTGGCGCTTTCCCTGAGCCTTGCCAGTGGGACGTGCACCTCTCGGTGTCATACGGTTTTCAACGTTTTGCTCGAAGCAGGGATGGAAAAAGAGAGAAGAACCCTGCTTATCATGAACTGAGAGCAGACGGTTATTGGCATTGCGGCTCAAGGCGCATGACAAGGGAAAGAATATGATTAACACCGCACGCGTGCGCACACATACAAACACACACACACACACAGTGCTTGTCTTCCACCACATTTTATTCACATCAATCTTTTTTTTTTCTTCGTAATATTGGGAGTTCCTAAGACCATCGGAAATATGTGTTTTCCGATGTTCTTAGACGACCCCTGTGAAAGGGTCATTCAACCCCCAAAAGGGTTGCGACCCACAGGTTGAGAACTGCTGGTTTAGATGGTTTAAACAATGTTAGCACATCAGAATTTGTTCTCTGTTGTTTCCTCTTCCCATTATATTGCCTTTTCTTATATAGAGGAATGTAAATAAAATACTCAGCTGGTAATGAATAAGGGCAACTCATAAATCTCTCAAGGATGAGTTAACTATTGCCCAGACCCATTCACACATCCTCTCCTGCATAGCCTTAATTAGCTAGGAAGGGCATAGATCTAACACAAGTGCTAAACTAACAGCTGAGAAGGCCCTGTCCAGTTCCTCAGGTTCCACAGCAAAAACTCCTCCCAGATCACTTTGCAAGATTCAGCCCCCACCACCTCCATTGACTCTGCTATATAAGGCTAGAGTCCAATGTAGAGCAAATGCAACTGAATGTTCTTATATTCATACCTTTTGTTTGTTTATATAGCAAAAGAACAGTGCCTGGAGCTATTATTTTCCGCCTTGTTAAGAATGACACTAGTTTCTAAATGGATTGGATTTGATAAGCTGAAGATGTTTTACATATGCATGCCCTTTACTTGATTTTTCTGCATTTGGACTCAAGTCTGATTTGTACCTACTACTGAAAAGGAAATGGTAGAATGCAGTTTGTTAATTCTGTTTTGAATGTTATTCTGTCTATGAAACAATCTGCAAATGGAAAAGTAGCATCTCTGCTTTTGACAAAACAGCAATACACTTTTTTTTAATTTAGATGAACTTCCCAAATTTGTTGAATTATCTACAGTATGTATTACAGTCCATTTAATACCTTAGTTTCATACCACCTCATTCTGTGTTAACCAAACTTACATTGCTGTTAGGATCTTAAAAGCTGAATGTGTTGAAACTTAAAGCCATTGATGGGCATGGTGTTTCAGGTGATAAGAAAATACTGTCTGTGCATTATCTGTTTTTACCAATAGACAGATAAGTTGTTTGCCACAAATAGCAAATCATATGCCCTTATCCTCTGTAAGAGGGCTATCTGTTTACACTGCGATCAGATACATATCCCTGGTGGGGCTATTGAAGTAGTGACTACAGTTGCCTTCCCACCTGCCTTTGTTTGTGGGGCTGTGCACATTTTAAAAATGATTCAAAAGAAAAGCTTCATGTGTCACACAAATGCAGCATTTCCCCATTATTCTTTGTAAATAGCCTGATTTCTTTTGGCTTTCCACATGAATCTGAAAAATGTTTTATGGATAGTATAGAGATGCTGAATTTTCATGAAGTCCAAACCTTTCCTCTGAAATATTGTTAAAATGAGTACAGAATTGCTACTGCAACATTTGCCACAGCAATAGATTCTTTTGAAGGGTTAGGGCAGCGGTTCTCAACGTTTGTGTGACGGCGACCCCCGTCACACAAACGTTATGCGCATGCACGGTGCGGCGCGCATGGGGGCGGGGCCCCCGTGCACAGCACGCATGCGCGGCAGCGCCCCGTGTGCTGCACGCATGCGCGGCAGCGCCCCCGTGTGCAGCGCGCACGCACAGCGCCCATGCACAGCGCCCATGCGCAGCGTCCATGCACAGCGCCGCCCCCGGAGGGGAGGAAATGGCGGATCGCCGCCTTTGGCGACCCCCGAAAAGTGGTCGATCGACCCCAAATGGGGTCGCGACCCATAGGTTGAGAACCGCTGGGTTAGGGAATCTGGAGCAAAACACTCTGGAATGACTACTCATATTCCACCTTTATAACAAATACATAAACTTAGTGGTCCTACTAATTTAGGTGGGTTTTGGTCACCTCTGCAGTTGCCACTAAGGCAACAGCAGAGGGGGGGAGGAGGGAGAAAGGAAGAGAGAGAAAGAATGTCTTCCCACTTCATTTTTTTTTTTTTTTTTGAAACACTGTACTGACTCTAGTGTAGCTCACTGGTAGTCATGTGTGCTGGTTTCTCAGCGTTTTAATATATTTTCAGGCTCATTTGTCAAGCAATGCTTAATAGAGGTTGGTAACCACATTTCTCTTTCAACAGAACTCTGTCTCCTGTCAGGGTTTGCAATTCGTTATTACCTTCTCCAAAATGAGCCGCTAAGAGCAAGGTGACCAAGAATAATGAATTAGTATAGCTGCAGGAGAGGAAAAAAAGGCCCGAGAAGACCCTCAGTCCATTGCTGGCAGAACAGTGTGAGAGAATGTAAATGCTCTGGGCAATAGTTGCTGTTTGGGGAAAGATTGGAGGGAACCCAGGAAATCAGATGTCTCAGTGGTCCAAGGACAAGAGTGTGAGTTCAGCAGGGTTGCCATGGAGATGCTATTAGTAAGGTCACACTAAACATCTTGGTTGTAGGGAAAAGAGTCTGGCTGAGCCAATGCTAAACCAGAGTGAGATTCAGCAAGAAAAAGGAGGTTTTGAGGAAAAGGATGAAGAGATACAATTGAAAATTAAAGAAATGTAACAAACAGTTCTGGAAGTGGTCCAAATAGCAATGCCAGAATGGAAAGACATAAAGGAAAAAAAAAACTGCAATGTTTTGAGGCTCTGAAAGAACAGCTGACTAGAAACAGCAGCAGAATTAATGAGACAGGAAGCAAGGCAGGGAATATTGGAGAAAAAAAAGTGGAGGAGATAACTCTGAGGTTAAACCTTCAAGATCAGGGTTCCTACTATCATATATATTGTTAGAGCAAATCATTGTGTACAATCTCTTGCCCTCCAGGGGTTTATAAACATCCTCCAGCAAACTGGTGTTCCCCTGACCCATTGGGACTACAACTTTCAGAACCGGGAAAGGCTGCTCACAAGCTTAGCCGGATTCTATGGATTCATTCTTGATCCAGGAGTACATCTGGGATCACTGGATATTAGTGATAAGGTTTAGAAAAGGTTTTTTAGAACTCTGATTTGCTGTTTCTCAGAATAGATGCCTTTTTCCTCATCTCATACTCCAGGAAGCAAGAACTTTCTGCTCTGAAGGGAACAACTGCATGTATTCTTACCTGGAGTCATCCAGATTGAGGCAGGGATAAATTCCATGAATAAAATGTAAAATGCTAACCAAAGCTTTACACAACCTCAATGTTTCATTTAATTCCTCTGTTCTCAGCATCTGAACCTCTGGATAATGTAAGCCATTCTCTGTTGTTTATTCCCTTGAATCTATTAATCAGAGCTATCTGCTGTGATGAGGGCTGGTATATAGTTGTGGCTAAGACACCAGGCAAGAAACTGGGAGACTGTGACTCAGAAAGCTAGACCATGAGTTAGAGTTAGACTATGACTCAGATACTCAGGAGTCAGGCTCAGCTTGGGGGAGAAAAATAGTCATCTAGAGTAACCAAATATTAAATCTAGGACATGGAAAATGGAAAAAATGTGCAAAGTGTAACTGTCCCAAATTTTTAAAAATCACAAGCAAGATTCATTACCACACTTTATGCAAATCAAAGTCTGACATTAGCTAAAATCACTATTAGCTTTTCTGACATCAATGATTCCAGTGTATAGTGGACATTGATTATAAAACATTCAATTTTAAAATGCCTCTCTGCATCAGTGACATTCCCATACTTGCAAGGAAAGCCTAAAAGACCATCAAAAACCATATTCCTACAACACTATCTTAAACTCTATGCTCAGATTTTGAATATTTTGTAGATGATTTTAAGATTGCATGCATATTATGCATGTTGCAGTGACCATGGATTTGTATGAGCAATCAAGGTTGCAACTACATTGATAAGAGGGAGGAATGTTTATTACTCAATGCGGGAATCTAAAGGATGGCACTTTTTGTGGTATGTTTGTCCTGTATGAATTGTCCTGCCTCTCAAGCCCCAAGGGAGAGATTGTCAGTGTTTATCCAAACTAACCTTCAACTTGCTAGCACCAATCCATCTTGGCTGTCTCATCTTGAAAGCTGCCAGCAGCAGATATTTATATCCATAACAATCATAACTGCCTGAATTGGTTATTTACATGGATATTATATGGACCTATAAATATTCTACTTGCTGCAAGAATAATTAAGCATTGTTGTGGTGATGACTGAGAATGAAATACATCTTCAAAAGCTCATATATGCCAGGGATGTTGGCTCCTATCTCTCAACACACCCATTCCCTCCCTTTTGCAATCTACAGAGCTGATCTGGGAGATTTGGCCATCCAAGGTATAAGGGAGAGTGGTACTTCTCCCCCTACAAATCAAGGAGTGCAGTTGTATTACTTGGTGAAGTAAACAGTACTTCCCATTATTGGCTAGAAACAAATGCAATGACAACAAGCAGTTAAAAATTCTGCTTTCCCATAATAATCAAAATCACTTGCTTCTCAGGCAACTCTTTTTATGGTAGACAAGTCCTTCAAATTTGCTTGCACCCTTCCTTTTTTTTAAAGATAAGTGTTTTGGAAGCAAGAGGCACTGAAGCTCAGGAAACAGTTGGATAAATTTTCATACCGAGGCTTGAGAATGGAGTGGTTCTATCTGCTGGACAAAAGTATCTTTCTGGATTTGAATAGCATATGAACTTCAGTCAACTGATGGATGGAAAAGCGAAGGAGAGCTGTCTCTTATGCACCACACAGATCATGAATATAATTTCATAGAATTTAGCCATGCAGTACATACATTTCTATTTTCTATTTTCCCAGATGCCATCCTTTTGTTATGATAGATAATAATTACAAGAGCCAAGTACAGCAATAATCATGGAATTGGTTCATAAAATGAAAAACATTGTAACCATAAGTAGTTCCTCAGCTAGCATGAAAAGACATTAGTACTTTCCAGTGGGGATAATTTCATAAGGAGAGGACTGCAGCCAATCAACCTCTTTTTTTATATCACTATCTGTCTCACTTTGAACAAGTCCATTCTGGGCGTGGGCAACAAAAAATTAGTTACCAGCTCTGCCAAAGTGGTGCAAACCGGCTGAATCCCACCACTGCGTGTGATCAACTAAAAAAAAAAAAAAAAACCTACTGAGAATTTTACATAAAGTGAAAGACAAATCTAAAGAAGAAAATACTGAATTTATGAAATGACTTGTAATCTTCTCTACAACAAATAATTATGACCTTATACAACTGATAACCTACACACCCCTCCCAGAAGACATGCAAATCCCTTCAGCCGTTGTGATTGATATTCTCCTTAAGTTCACAATTTGAGAACTCTGCTTGTTAGCTTCAGATGTAGTTGGATGTAGGAACAGTTATAGTTAGCAATCATCTGCATCGCCTCCTGAGATGTTAGTAACAATTATTCATGCCTTGGTTGCAGTCTTTCTTGTCTACTGCAAGGAGTTTCACATAGGACTGCCCTTTAAAACTGTCTAGTAATCTTTGCAAAATGAGGCAGTCAGATTGCTAGCTGTGCAGGCTACAAGACATATATGAAAGAACCGCACTGGCTATTGATTTGCCTACTGAGCCCAAATGAAGGAATCTATGTTGACCTTTAAAACTTTAAATGGTTTTGATTATCTTGCAAGACTGTTAAGTCTCTACCCAGATTATGAGGTCAGGAGAAGCCCTTCTGAAGATACCCTTATTATCAGAAGCTCAGTTATCAGATAAATGGAAAAGGCACTTCTCCTGTGAAGTTTCCAAACTCTGAATTGTGCTACCTAAAGAGGTCAGTTTGACTTCACTAGGGTTTAGGAAGATGGCAAAAATACATATTTTACTAATAAGTAAGCTTGTTTTAATAGGGCATGCTAAGTTTTGATTGCACTTTTTGTTGTTGTTTATACTCTGTATTTTTTTTAAAAAAATAAGCCATATAGGACTGGAATAAACAGAAAAGCAGAATACAAATTCAATAACAAAATAAATAAGTTGCTGAGATGGCAAAGCTGAATTGAGAAAAAAATAACAAAATTCTTTTTGAAAAACTGAAAACCCGATAATGGCCTTTTTTACTGAAAGAAATAAAAATGTTATGATTTGCACATTTTAAAAAGGTATTTAGTGAGGGATTGAAGGGATTTGGGTAACATCCGAAAGTGAAGAGGTATAAGATTCTAATTTGTTGAACAGTAGATTGGAAGTCATTATATTTCATAACTAGTTTCTATCATTGTTGTCTTTGCACTATTTTCTCTTGTTTTTGCTAATATTTATCTTTAGTTTATGTAAAATTCTCAAATATAATTAATAAAATAAATATGGCTGAAATTTAAATTTGTGACATTGACATCTTATGGTTCACTTCAGTTTATAGATAAACAAATCAGGCTAAAAATAGTGTGACTTCCCAAAACTATAAAGAGTTGGATCCTGTCTTATGCAAAAACCAGTTAAACTTAAAATTCTGGACTAAGAAAAGCCAAAGGCCACAACTTATTTTAAGAAAAAATGATTTTGCCTTACCTAATATTGGTGTCACACCAATCTTGGAACACAATTCTATCTTAGCATAAAATTATATTTTCCTTGCCTAAAATGCTTCCTATAATCTCAGGTATACAACAAAGTAATTTCTCACAACTGGCAGTCTCCAGATGTGTGGAACTGTGATTCTCTGGTTAGACAAAACTGCCTTAGAGCAATGAACAGGAATAAATTTGAAGGGCGGAGCTTTCCATCTGCTAAGGAACAAGGAATACATGATCATGCATGTGTATAATATTTGCCTCCAGCTGGCTTCTCAATAAATTGCTAAATATTTGACAACATTCAAATTGCCACAGTGGATGCATTGAAGAATCCATTTGGCCCCAACTCAAGCCAGTAAAATTATTGGTGTCCAGCACAACTCTTATAGTCCTTTGTCACTGAGAAATTTGAGATATTGGAAAGAGTAGGAAGTGTTAATCTCTGGTTCATATTTTGCAAATATTTCTAGTATTGTAAGAAACTGCACAGTTTCTTCTTCATGGGTATAGATTGCTGACTTTCCCAGACTCTCAAACAACATCTTTGTTTTTTAGTACCACAATAAACTTATCAAGCTACTCTTGTCATAAATCCAAGTTCAGCATCAAAACAAGCTCACTGTGGATACAGCATCTGAAAAAGTAAATGAACTTAAATGTAAATGTATGAAGTGAAATCAAATGCTAGGAATTTGGCTTAGCAAAGCTTCTATGAAAGTCATATTTGGCCTTGGCAAAGCTACATCCTTCTAGGACCTTTCCCTTGCCCTGGTTGCTTCCTAAGTAGCAGAGGCTCTGATCTTGTTGGAGCACAACTTGCCCTGAACAAACTTGATTTCTTTCAGAAGGTTACTTCAAAGGAGCTCTGTGTAGTCCAGATATTCCTTGGTGAAGCTGAGACATAGTTGCTGTGCCACGCCATCTTCTGACTTTCTTCTCTCAAATGACAGCATTATTGAGAGCTGGGGAGCACTGTTAAATCCAAGACAGGGAATGCAGGTTCTATTGCTGGATAGGCATAGTTGTTTTGTCTCTCTACCTGTCTAGCTCTTGGTCCTTCCCTGTGTTTGAAGAGAAGTCTTGATCAGACAATAACATTGGCACTGGGTGTCTGTCATATTTGCATTGGTTTTCTCATCTTTTTTTAAGTTTAATAAAACACATCTATCTATCTATCTATCTATCTATCTATCTATCTATCTATCTATCTATCTATCTATCTATCTATCAAAATAAAATAAAGGAAAATATGAGAGACACTCAACCCCAAAGTTGATAAGTGAGTTCATCTTAAGCATCATGGATCACTGATAAAGTTAGTACCTATCCATAGGAAATCTCTCTCATTTTAATTATAAGTTGGTCTTTGGAACAGAATCAAATGCAGCCATTAAATCCTTAGCATCACGCATAGTTTTCCTTCAAGAAGACTAGAATTAGTGAGTGAGCATGAGTGATCCAGGGCTGAGAAACCTTGTTTAAAAGCTTCAGGGATTCAATTTGTAAGCAAAAAAATAGTATCTTACTTAAAAATCTGACATAATAGCTTTTTTACAATATATAGTAAGCTAAAGACCTCCAAACTATTTGGAGTTCATTCTCACTCTTTTTATATGTGAGAATCTCTATTATTACCAAAGGGCATTCTACCAACTCTGTCATTGTAGTGGTGTCCATAACTCTCAGTGTTGCTTAATATATTCAATTGGCTTGTTATCCTGCCTGGTGCTTTCCCTGGCTTAAAATTGCTGAATCAGCTGACAGATATCCTTAATGAACACCAGAGTACACTGTACAAAACCCTCAAATTTCAGCTTTGTTACTCCTACAAGTGATCAGAACATTTATGGAAATATAGTTTGGAATCTGGGATGGAGATTTTAAAAAGTTAATAAATTAGTAAGCAAACTATGAAAATACTTAAGTTCTTTAAACTTAATAATTTTATGATTTCAACTTTAAATTTATATTTAAAGAAACATTAGAAATAATTAGAGCTCTTAATCTTTCTTACATATAAAGTACAAACGTGTCTAATAATTCTTTTTAATTTATGTTAACTAGAAGGAAGATGAGATTGATCAGCTGACTGTAACATACATCTCTTAGATTTGTTGACCTCATAAAATTATGCTTCAAGCTGTTTTTGCCTGTTCTGTTATGCAAACTAGAAGAATCAACTACAATTATCAGAATTTTTAATTGTGGTAGTCAGATCATCAGGAACCTTTGTAATTTCCAAGCAGCCCTCATTTGTGATAAACCTAAGAATTCTTACTTTATTTGCATTCAGTATTGCACTCATATTTATTAAGCAGTTCTGTGCATATGATCCTAATTTTATTATCATAGAGGTTAACATTTTAATTGAGATCTTGTTAGATGGACTTTTTCTCAGAAGTTAGAATCTTTAATATTAAAAATTATCACTACCTGTTCATGGAAAGAAGGCATTAAAAAAAGAGACAGCAGTTAATAACAGTATATTTATGAAAGTAAACTCTCTGAATCTGCCCACAGGAGTTGAACTATTTGACACTTGTAAATGTAGTCTGCTTCATAATTAAGCAGACACAAATCCACCAAAATTTTAAGAAATGTTTTTGGATTATCTTGAACTTGGCAATGTATCTTCAGGTCATGAACATGAAATTTAGTTCGCATTGCACATACTGTAGTTTCATAGATATGATAGGGAAAGCATGTTAAGGATTGTTTCTAGATTGTTTACAACCTGTGCATCAGCAATGAGCTATCTGCATATTCTCTTGTGGAACACCTTGTGTGTGTTGTCTTACACTTATGTGCACATGTGCACCAAGAAGCTGATTTTATACATTTTGTTCTGGATCATATAATCAGAAGGAGGCATTTAGACTGAAACAGTTGGAAATACTGCCCAGCAACGTCTTTCACAGGAATGAACTATGGAAATTTTTTGTTTTTGTTTTGTTTTTTGTCTCAACTGTACCAAACTTGATCCAGCCCATCTTGATGTTTGATCTTGCCTAAGCTAGCTTCTTCCAACATATCACAATTGGTTTTCAGAGAGTTGTTGTACTGTCAGAAAGACCATAAGCTTCTTCTTTACATTTTCCACCATTCCATTGGATTGCAAAGAATAAACAAAGTAAGTTCTACAATAACAATAGGGAGAGTTTTTGTGTTGATGGACAGAGTTCCATCCCTTCTCCAGCATGATGAGAGTAGAATCCACCGGTGGGTAACCTCAGCCTTCCTGCTCAGTTGAGACTAAGTCAGAAATCTGCCACGCCTCCTTCTGGGCTGGACCTTGCCCAGTTTTTAACTTAGTCTCTGAACATAGATTAGGTTCATTAGTTGGCAATTAATTAAATTAATTATTCAGTCAATCCAAATTAACTTATTAGTCTTATTGATTAATTCGGCTCCAAATTCTATAGGTTAGCTGCCAGCTGGCTGCAGCCTCGGCTCTAGCGAGCCTTGCAGGTTCCACCCTAACTGTCCTTCCTCGGACTCACAGGCTTCCCATATCATTGCAAAAGCAGTTTCTCCGGATCTTCCTTCCAGGAGGCACAGGGGCCAGCCTCAGCTGAGCGATCCCCCTTGGGAGGCCGGACGGCCTCACTGGAGCCCGTTTTCGCCACGCATCATCAGACAACGATCCGGATCGCAGAGCAGGCTGCGCAATGCTCTGAACTGCAAGTTGCTTGTTTTGGCCTCAGAGAGAATCAAATTATTCCAAGAGGCCTTTATCAGATCCCCTTGAGGTTTCCCCTAGTCAGGAAAGGCCCAGCTGCCTCACAGACGGCTATTAATTTTGGCGTGGCTGCCATTTTGAAAGCCTTACAAGACGCGGCCGCCATTTTGGGAGCCAGAAACCCCTCAGTGAGGCTTTCCAGCCCACTAGGCCCACTCTATTAATACCCTGCCGTGACAGGCATGGATGGGAGGGGGGCGAACCAGACAGCACTGACTCCTGCCTTGCCTACTTCGTGGCCTATTAGCAATCTTTTAGACCGGCGGCTTTACTACCTCAGTAGAGGCCTTACAGGCCTTACAGGGCCTTTAAGATCCTAGAAACCTCAATAGAAGCCTCTCAGGCCTCACAGGGCCTTTAAGATCCCAGAAACCTCAGTAGAAGACTTTCAGGTCTCACAGGCCTTTAAGGTCCTACAAACCTCAATAGAAGCCTCCCAGGCCTCACAGGGCCTTTAAGATCCCAGAAACCTCAGTAGAAGACTTTCAGGTCTCACAGGGCCTTTAAGGTCCTACAAACCTCAATAGAGGCCTTCCAGGCCTCACGGGGCCTTTAAGATCCCAGAAACCTCAATAGAGGCCTTTCAGGTCTTACAGGGCCTTTAAGGTCCTAGTAATTGAACTGAGCAAATCTATTCATGAAAGTTGCTCACCTGGGCCTCCACGACAATCACTGATAACTTCCATACAAGAGGGGGAATTTATTAGTATCCACCTGTCCCATTTAGCTGTGTGGCGCTGTGCCGCAAGGCCTAACAGATAATTCTAGATAATTATCTGGCTGTCAGCCATTGCTGATGCTCAGAGCACGGGAACTCCCTCTCTGACAACCAGATCTGCGTGCTTAACCCCCTCCCCCTTCCTGGACGTCTCCTAGCCAGAATACCCAGGTGGCAATGGCAGACAGTGCAACTCCTCAGCCATCGCAGGGCTCTTCTGCCCCCCCCCCACAGGAAAAAAGCGCAGATCATCTGAATTGGAAGCAGGGGGACAGAAAAAATCTAAGGCAAAGGCCTCGTCCACTAAGAAGCCCTCCAAAGCAGCTGAGCGAGAGGCCTCGAGGAGACATCAGGCGCTGGAGAGGGAGTTCTCCATAGCTCAAAGGCTCACCTCCAATGGAGCAGAAGTGGTTCCCCCCCCCCGTTCCGCTGGACTGCTCACCATTTGAGCCTCAATTCGCACCTCCCCATGATGCCCCTAGGGCATGGTCTCCTCAGGGGGAAACTGGACAGGTTGGTCCCCCTCTCCCCTCTCTAGCAAGGACTCGGGGAAATTTCCCATCCCCCACAACACAACAAGGCCCGGAAGCCACATATACCCCTACAGCAGCTGGCATCCGCCCCACAAACCAACGGCGTGTGGCTGGACCAATTTCAGGCCTTTATGCACCAGGCCTTTGCACAATACATGGCCTCCTCCATGGGTCAACGGCCTTTGCAGATCCCCCTCCCCCCCAGCATCCCTGCCACAAACAGGCCTTACCCTGTTTCCCAGTTCAGGCAACTCAGACACATCCTCCCAAATAGGAGAGGAGGGATCCACGGACCTTGAAGCTTCAGACATACTTATGTAGAGGACGAGGGGGTGGCTCCGGATCCGTCCCCGGCAACTGGTCTCTTTGACCCTTCTCTATTTCGATCACTGCTTCTAAAGGCCTGTACCATGGCCAACCTCACTCCTGAACAGGAGCCTAAGCCATCTACCACCACCACCCAGGACTCGAACCCTCTGTTCTCAGAGCCATGCCTGACTTTCTTCCACAGCACGGTAGAAAAGCAGTGGTCTTCGCTGGGCACTCTCCCTTCTCCCAGTGGGACAGAGAAAAAACTTTTCAATGTCTCCTCCTCCTTCTCTTCCCTCCTGGAGGTGCCACTTGTGGACACTCCCCTAACTTCCTTGTTTTCTTCCTCCACCATTCCAGGAGACATGGCAGAGGCCTTGAAAGCGGAGAAAAAGAGATTTGAGTTTTCTCTCCGCAGAGCTCACCAAGCCCCGGTGTGGTCGATCAAGGTGGCTACATCATCATCCTTTTTTGCCAGGTCGTCCATCATGTGTCTCTGAGAGCTCCAGGCGCTCATTCCCCCCAACCAGGTATGAGCGCACCAGACATTGGGCAAACTGGTTGCAGCGTCTGAGTACGTGGCGGATGCGTCACTCCACTCTGCCAGGTACTCCACCAGATCTATTGCCGACACTGTCTTGGCCCGCAGTCTGCTTTGGTTAAAACAATGGCGGGCTAACCTGAAGTCCAAGTGGCGCCTATCGACTGCCCCTTATAGCAGCAGGCACCTCTTTGGCCCAGTCCTCAAGCCATATCTCATAGAGGAAAAGGACAAGCGCAAGGTACTTGCACACCCCTCTAAGAGGGTGGATAGAAAGCCTCAACAGGATTTCCGCAGGCAACCCTTTTGTTCTGGTGCCACCTGGGATTGGAGGCAGCCCTTTCAGGCCGGGCAATCCTGGGATTGGCTCCGGAGCTCTCAATCCATCCCCCTAGATAGGATCATCAGCAGGACCGCCAGACCCCTAGAGACAGGGCCCAGTACCAGACCAAGTGGCCCTTTCAGGGCACTAGAGGCTGCCCATACAGACAGAACAAATGACGCCAAGGAGACCTCTCCCATAGGGGGCCGTCTGTCCCTATTCAGTGACACTTGGGAGGCCACCACCACAGACTCATGAGTGATAGACACAATTCAACACGGCCTCGCCCTGGAGTTCTTATCCATCCCTCCAGGGCACTTCCTACTGTGCCCCAACACAAGAAACACCACCAAGGCAGGACTCATGTCCATGGCCATCTTCACCTTCTGGAGATAGAGGCCATAGAGCCAGTGCCCATGGAACAGAAGGGACAGGGGTTTTACTCCATAATGTTCATGGTACCAAAGGCCTCAGGGGGCTGGAGGGCGATATTGGACTTGAAAGGACTAAACTACTTCTTGGCCTACAAGTGGTTCAAAATGCAGACTCTCAAGTCCATCCTGGCCAGCATCAGGAGGGAAGATTTCCTGTCCTCCATAGACCTGACAGAAGCTTACCTTCACGTCCCGATCCTTCCCGAACACCGAAAATTCCTCCAGTTTTGTTATGTGCACCGGCATTTCCAGTACAAAGCACTTCCATTTGGCCTTTCCTTGGCCCCACAGGTGTTTACAAAGATCTTAGCGGTCTTAGCCACCCATCTGAGAATGATCCCAGTGCACAAACAATGCTATCTGGATGATATTCTTATCCAATCCTGTTCCTTCCATTCGGCCCAGTCAGACCTAGAAATCACCATCAGGACTCTTCAAGATCATGGATTCTTTGTGAACTTCCAGCAGAGCCACATGGTCCCATCAACTTGCCTCCTCCACCTGGGGACAATCATAGACTCCAATCTGTGCGAGGTCTTCCTTTCCCAGGAACACCAGAACAACATCCGGACCCTCATCCACTGTATTTGGAGAGAGAAGGTGGTTCCCCTAGTCCAACTGTCTCAACTACTGGGGAAGATGGTCTCCTGTATGGGGATCGTTCCATGGGCCAGACTGCACTCCAGAGAACTCCAATGGTTCTTTCAAAAGCGAAACATGAGTTCTTCCACCAGGAGAGTGAGGGTCCCATGCCAGACATTGTCATGTCTTCTGTGGTGGACCTCACTGGCAATGGCCAGGGGATCCCTTTTCAAGGAGCCTTCCAGGCTCACCTTGACCACGAACGCCAGCCTGTTTGTCTGGGGCACTCATCTCCAGACGCATCTAGCCCAGGATCAATGGTCCCGTTCAGACTTGACCCACAACATAAACTGGCTAGGACTAAGGGCCATTCACCTGACACTCCACCATTTCTCCACCATAGTAGCGGGGAGCCATGTACTGATATTGATAGACAACGTGGCAGCAAAAGCACACGTGAACAGGCAGGGAAGGACTGCTCCAAGTCCCTTATGCTCGAAGCCCACAGCCTGGGTTCCTGGGCAGAGGCTAATCTAAGATCCATCAGAGCATATATCAGGGGAGGCGAACCATCAGGCGGACTCCCTGAGCAGGTCCATGGTGGACCACTCAGAGTGGCATCTGGACCCAGTCCTGTTCAGGGAGATCTCGAACAGATTCGGCCAATCCCAGTTAGACCTCTTTGCCAACTGCCCAGGTACTTCACCAGGTACCTATCCCCAGGGGCAGAGGGAAGGGACGCTCTTCGCAGCGAGTGGCCCAGGGGGTTGCTGTACGCATTCCCCCCACTCCCGCTAATTCCGGCAACCATCCGCAAGCTACTTCAGGAGCAGGCAGAAGTCATCTTGGTTGTTCCACACTGGCCAAGACGACCGTAGTTTGTTGACCTGGTGGAACTTTCAATCTCACCACCATGGAGGATTCCTCCAGACCATATCTCCCTCAACCAGGGGGCCCTTCAACACCCGGATCTCCAGTGGCTCCAGTTGGCCGCCTGGCACTTGAGCGGAGAAATTTAACTAGACAATCCTATTCGTCCAGGGTGATCTTGATGATCCAAGCTTCCAGGTGCCCCTCGACTAATAGGATAGATGATGCCACGTGGAGGAACTTTTGCCTGTGGTGCACTAAGCACCAACTCCAGCCTCTTTCTGTCACCATTCCCAATATTTTAGACTATCTATTGAAGGGTATGGATAAAGGGTTGACACCTAGCACTATTCGCAGACAGGTAGCGGCCTTGTCCACAGTGCTTACTTATGACAATCTGGTCCCTTTAGCACAACACCCAGTAGTAAGCACTTTCCTCAAGAGGGCGACCAATGCCAGGCCACCAGCGGTTCACCACTACCCCTCTTGGGATCTGGGTACTGCAAGCACTAATTTCACCACCGTTTGAGCCTATCAGGTCTTGTTCACTAAGACTCCTTTCTCTGAAGGTAGCCTTTCTGATTGCAATCACGTCAGCCAGACGTATTTCGGAGCTGGCTGCCCTTTCAGTCAGGAGTGACCTGTGTACCTTTTATGAGGATACAGTGGTCCTTCGATTAGATCCATCCTTCATCCCAAAGGTCAATACCTGGTTCCATAGGACCCAAGAGCTAGTTCTCCTGGACTTTTGTCCCAATCCAGCGCATAGGCTGGAAAGACAGTGGCACAAGCTAGACGTATGCAGGGCTCTGTGCTATTATGTAAAACGAACCTCTGCCTTTCACAAGTCAGAGGCCTTGTTTGTGTCTTTCCAACCTTCTTCCATGAGTCAGAAGGTTTCCTCTTCGACCATTGGAAGGTGGATTAAGGCATGAATTGCCCATGCCTATCTCTCTCAGTCCCTACTGGTCCCTAGACGCATTACTGGTCGCTCCACTCGCAGTACGGCTACGTCAGCGGCCTGGTCTACCCAGGCATCCATTGAGGAAATCTGCAGGGTGGCAACTTGGTCCTCTCCTTCTTCATTCATCAGGCATTACAAGCTAGACAAGTTTGCTTCTGCAGATGCTTCGTTTGACTGGAGGGTGTTACAGCAAGTAGTTTCTTCTGGTGGGACACAAGCCCAGACTATTTCCCCCCTGTAGGGACATGAGCGGCTTTGGTATGTCCCACCGGTGGATTCTACACTCATCATGCTGGAGAAGGGGCATTCTCTTACCTGAACGCCTTTTCTCAGCATGATGATGTAGAATCCACACCCACCCTTTAAGGCTGTCTGGGCCTGTGTCAGAGTAGGAGGAGCCAACACGTTGGACTTTGTCATGTTTTGCTTCACCTTGGTCAAAAACTGGGCAAGGTTCAGCCCAGAAGGAGGCGTGGCAGATTTCTGACTTAGTCTCAACTGAGCAGGAAGGCTGAGATTACCCACCGGTGGATTCTACATCATCATGCTGAGAAAAGGCGTTCAGGTAAGACAATGCCCCATCTCATCTGACCCCTTTAGATACAGTGATTTATTTCCAGTATTCCAGATTGAAAAGGATTCTTTCTGCATAAGGAACTTTTAATGGAAAGCAAGTAAGGTTAAGCATCTGTAGATTTCTTTTCAGAAAGTGATGGGAATTGAGAACTGAGTAGTTTCAAACATTGCTATGTTTGCTTTGCAATTACTGATAAGCATTTCTCCTCTATGAAAGACTTATGTGTCTCTTCCTTATTCAAACAAACTTGAGAATTTTGCATTGTAGCCTACTGTATTGCAGGCAATGGCAAGGAAAGCCCTGATGTTGTTTCTTGTTATGCATTCTGCTTCTTTCTATCATGCCAGATTTTTGGGCCCTCCCAAAAACTTGTAATACTCATTCCTGATATTTTCTTCTGTATTTTAATGCAGACAGTAGGTTACTTTAGGAATGCCTTTATCATCTTATAATTCAATAACAGAAAGTACACCATAATGCATCCAGAAGATTCTATTGAATCTCTTCTATCCTTTGAAATAAAACACAAAAATGAATTTTAATGGAATGAGAACCAGATTTTTAAAAATCCCAGGCTTCCCTTGCCGAATTCCCTTGTTTTAAGCAGGGATCTAAAAGAAGAAATCTACTTTCTTTTTTCCAGAAAGTATGGAAAAAGCATAAAATTACATTTCACAGGTCTACATTCTTCCTTCGAACATGGGGTATCCACAGCCAAGAAACAAAATAAAAGGCCTTTTCCTAGATTGTTTCCCTATTCAGCATCAAAGGACAGAGTTCAAGAAAATGGTATTTAGTCATGCCCGGATGTCTATTCATGGTTATCATTTGGGTTTCTGGCAGAAAGATCAAGAAGCCACATGCTTAGTCTTCAGTCATGGCAGGTGAGTTCTCCTTAGGGATCCAGGAACAACTTCTTTCTGTCCTAGATATTTTATAATCTACTTCAGGGCATATGGCCTCTGGATTTTGGCTGTGAGCACAATCTGCTCTGCTAAAAATACTCTATTAGTGTAATATATTTGGTTGCAACATCTTCTGTTATTCAGGCAGTCGGAAATCACAGATTTATGGTACATAGTAACCTGAAGGAAAAAAAGATAAGAAGTAGGCTTGTCAAAAAGTTGCTGTTTTGGAGCAGACTGTAAGAGGACTATACTGCACAGAATGGCCTGTTAGATGTGATGCTACTCTTCCATCCTATCCTCTGTTTTTTATTATGTTTTGAAAACCTTGACATACTAGTAACTTCTTCATGTAGGTAGATATTTGCAGTAGTGAATGCATTCAACATCACCAAAGTACAGTTTCTTTTGCTTTTTAGGAATTAACTATCAATATGAGAAATGTGGCTTGAGCAGGTGGAGTTCAGTTGTCACTGTCTTTAGTTTACATTACTTTTTTAATTGACTGAAGAGGGCTATTATTCCTCTGTAAAATTAATAGGAATCTAATCTTCCAATCTCATTTATGGATTTGCTTTTTGTACTTTGACAGAAACCAGATAGTCATATTTCGGGAATGCTGCACTAGGTAAGGGGCATCAGTTTAGGATTTATTTTTTAGAAGATCCTCCAGAAACATTCTTTACATAGGGGACTTGTTTTTTATTTATTTTTTATTCATTTGAAACAGCCTGTAATGTATAAAATGATCTCAAATAAAGAAGCAAAGGAAAGAGGAAATGCCAACTTTGCAGAGCATACCAATTGATTAATGGCTATTCTAGAAGTTCCTTTAAAAAAGGAACATTTGAATTTTACTTCAGTGACTCCCTTCTTTTTCACTGGAAAAATAGAAAAAAGAAGGCAGAGCCTACATTATTTATTTATTAAATGTATACTGTATGTTGCCCAGCTCATTGTCAAATGACTCTCACCATAAGAATTATAAATAAATGAAAATCACTTGTGTTTGGTTATAGGTGAAGTTTCTAAACAAACTTTAAATTGATTTTTGAGGAAAATACTTGAATTTGTTCATTTCAAAATGAAAAGGTCCGGAAAGTTTATCCTCTGTCCTGAAATAGTTTTATGCATTTTAGGCTTGTAATTTTTACTAGCCTCCCCAGCCTGTCTCCCATCTATCTCCAACAAGGATGATTAGTAGCCCCTCTTCTGGGAATGATGGAAGTTGCATTATAGTGGCCATCATCAGTTTGGAGAAAAAGTATATATCTGTGCAGTGATGGGATTCAAATATGTGAACAACCGGTTCTTTGTGTGGATGCCAATTCCAGAAATTCGTTCTGGGCCTAGGCAACAAAAAAATTAGCTACCAGTTCTGACTTCTGGTTTTTTGCAGTAGTACAGCAGCTGAGGGATTTCGGGGCTCCATGCCCTTCAGCTGATTTTTTTTTCCTGTTAGGGAACCCTAAATGGACCAGAGGTCACCCTGAAGAGGCGGCAAAGAAGGAAGGAAGTTCTGTTGACCACGGAGAAATGGTAGTCGACCCGATTGATCTAGGAGAAGCCTTCCAGAAACCAACAGCAGAGAGGCTAACCTAACTTCAGAGTTTAGCCCAAGCTGCAAGCAACTGAAGTCAAAAAGTACTACTTTAAGCTGATTGTAAACAGTTCATTTGAATCTGGGTAAGAACATCGATTTTCTCTATCCTACTTATTAACTTTCCTGAAGGAAAAAAAAATCCCAAGAAGCAAAAAACCTCCGAAAGTGAAGGAAAGGGATCTTTGCTCCACCCTTTTACTAACAGAAGCAGAAAATTAAACCTTTTAAGGAGGACCAAAACACATAGAAATGAAATGAAATGAATATAAAACCTAAATTTGGATAAATTTGAAATTGCTGAATGGTTAAGATTCGCATTTTAAAGACAACTGTTTAGTTTGAAAATTTAAAAATAAACTGGTGCTGACATCTAGTGGTGGATGAAGACTATAACAGCTATGGCTCTCATACAGGACTTGGCAAAAACTGGAAAAAACTATTCTGTGCTTGTGACCTTCAAAACTCTAACAATAGAAAACAGCTGTGACAAAAAATAAAACAATCTGGGCTGCAGACAAAGAGAGAATTATAAACTTCAGGAAAAAAACTTTCTTGAACTCTCTGGATTACAAATATCTACTTAACTGTAACTCCAAAGCTATTTCCAGAGAAAAGAAAACCTTGATTCTTGGCTATCATGGAAAATCAGACACTTGCAGAAAGAACTTATCAAGAAAAAAACAAATATCTTTCAAGAGGAGATATATGATATGCTGCAACTAATTCAAACAACAATGATTTCAAACCACAAAGAAATCCGAAATAACTTTGAAAATATAAATTAATTCATCTCCAACTTAACTTTACAACAAAAAAAAATCCCAGAAAACAATAGAGAAGGAGCAGATAAAACAGATAACTGAACACAAATTTGAGGATAGAGACTTAAAGATGGAACCTAACAAAACAAAGAAGCATGATTTAACCCAAGTGGAAAAAAATTCACAAGAATTGGATTTGGAAAAGACAACTTATACTTTAAGACCACAAAACAAATTTGAGGACAAGAAAAAAGATTGGATAAAATGGACTGCAGAGATGTCAGGAACACCACGAGAACTGGAGAGACAAGAAATGATGAGAGAAACAGAGAAAAAAAGAAAGAAAAAGATTTTCAACAAACATGAAAGGGCAAATGCATCTTACAAAGATATTGTACTTGACTTACCTTTTATATCTATGGTAACATCTACAAGAATATGGAAAGATTCTTTGATTCAGCAGAACATATTGATTAAGAAAGATACTGGGCAAAAGAAAAAGGCTAAAGTGAAAATTAAGAAAATAGACAATGGGACCTTTCAGAGAGAATATTTAAAAAACATCTGTTGGAATATGATTAAAGAAATAGATTTTGGATATGAGTTTTATTTTAAGAGGGATGAACCTGACAAGTAACACAGTATTCTCTTTTTCTTCTCTCTTCTCATAAAAGAGTTGGAATGGCTTATATAAAGGAAATGTTTTAGATATTTAAAGTGATTGACTTTAAGAAAACTACAATGGATTAAAAAATGTCTTGAATAAGAGTTAAAAGACTAGAGATGACTAGATTTAATAATAATAATAATAGTAGTAAAGTTGGAAGGGACCTTGGAGGTCATCTAGTCCAACCCCCTGCTCGGGCAGGAAACCCTACACCATTTCGGACAAATGGCTGTCCAGTCTCTTCTTAAAAACTTCCAGTGTTGGAGCATTTACTGCTTCTGGAGGCAAGCTGTTCCACTGATTAATTGTTCTCACTGTCAGGAAGTTTCTCCTTAGTTCTAGGTTGCTTCTCTCCTTGATTAGTTTCCACCCATTGCTTCTTGTCCTGCCTTCAGGTGCTTTGGAAAATAGCTTAATTCCCTCTTCTTTATGGCAGCCTCTGAGATATTGGAACACTGCTATCATATTACCCCTAGTCCTTTTCTTCATTAAACTAGACATACCCAATTCCAGCAGCCATTCCTTATATGTTTTATCCTCCAGTACCCTAATCATCTTTGTTGCTCTTCTCTGTACTCTTTCTAGAGTCTCAACATCTTTTTTACATTGTGGTGATCAAAACTGGATGCAGTATGTATTAGCTTAGGAGGAACATGTATTTTAAGTAGGATACTATATTTTTATTTTTATTTATTTTTATTCTTCTTTTTTCATTTTTTAGTCTTATTTATTCCTTAAGAAAGGTAAAAGTATTGGGATGGTTTGCATGAGAAAAATAGAAAAATATTTACATTTAAATATTTAAATGTAATTAACTTTGAGAAAATCTTAACCAGTAAGAATGTCTTAAACATTGTGGGAAAATGGTGCAAACCAGCTGAATCCCAACATTGTATATGTGACTTTTGAGCTTTATTGACTATAGGTTCTTATTATAATTTGCTTTTTTGGGCAGCTCCAGGAATACACCTGGTTTTTTATCAGCCAAAACTGGAATTTGGCCAGGTGAAAAGAGAACTGATATGCATATTTCCAATTTTAGATTTAAAATTCAATCTCAGAGGAGAACAGATAACCAGAAACGGGTTTTGAAGAACAAGACTGTTACTAGTTATACAGAGACACATGGTCACAACAGGAATTTCAGTTGATAATAAGTCTAATCTGAATCTACTAGATAGAAACAAACTGAACAATTGGCCTATGATACCACAGAATCAGAAGATACCTTTGTTTGTTGAATCCAATACTGAGTTGATCCTAAAGAGCCTCCAAAGATAGCAGATATTAGTTAAACCTCATTTAATTAGTAGATTGTTCACGATGTAAAAAAAAAGTGAAAACTCTTCTATTGTTACTTTTCTGCATATTTTTTTATAATGTAGAAAACATCTTTATTTTCCCAATTTCTTTTTTGGGACACAAGTGTGTGTGTGAGGGGGGGGTGGAGTCTTGAACAGTTTTTTTTTTATTTTAAGCTCAGACAGCCAGAAATGGTGGCGGACAGTAATCTAGTCAGATTTGAAAAGTTCCATGGGGAAAAAAATGCTTACTTTGATCCAAGCAGTCAAGAATCTACTAGCAAAGATACCAGCACCGAGCAACACAGATGAATTAGATTTCATTACAAATAAGCTGCTCTGATTATTTTCCTCGGATTTAATGGCAAATAATACTTTTCTTTTGTCTAGGTAAGTAAACAATCAAGGAACTACCAACTCAGACAATCAAACAGTAAACACCACCTTAATCAAGGAACCACCACAACTGTCCAAGCCATTTGTATATAAACAGACAGCAAATCCCACTCCCTCCTAGCACTGATAATGTTACCTAGTTCAGTAATGAACATCTGCAACAAAACAACCAAGCACCAAGGACCTCACAGTTTAACCCTGAGCTACAAATATTCTTGTCTATTGAGGGCAATGCATCTTTTGTCAAACTGCACTTGGAGCTTCAGGAGCAGCCAGCACTGGTAGCAATACTTTTCTCTCATTACAAGTTTTGATGGGTGTTGTTATGAATGATTAATAAGATCCAGAAGGGTGCAAGTATACAAATCTTATTGAAATATTAGGTGAATTGAAGGCATTCACATTCAGATTTACAGCCAATTATTTAACCATTATTTCTAATGGGATGTTTGTTGTACTGTGCTTCAAATGCACATCACCATTAACACTCTGCCACATTTGTGCAAACTAGGTCACGATGGAAACGATTTCCTTCTTCCTTACCCTGCACCTTATCCTTTTAAAATGAGATGTGAACTATTTTCTTTTTCTTTTTTTTTATTGAAAATTTTTACAGTTTTACAATAAAATAATCCCCCTCTCCCACCCACCCCCTTCCCCCCCATCACCCTCCCCCCTCCTTCCCAGAGCTGAATACAGGGTTAATAAAAACTAAAAAAAACCTTACAACTTAAATAAACATCAAACAATTATAAATACATTCAAAAAACAAAATTTTAAATACTTTAACTCCAATATATAAAAACAAAACAAAACAATAGTTCTAATCATTACCTTAAACATAAATTATTCAAAAGCTAAATAATATTTTTTAATCTCATATTTGTGCTGTATAAAATTCACCCATCTTTTCCACACCAAAAAATATTTCTCTTGCGATTGATCTTTCAAATAAGCTGAAATTTTTGCCATTTCAGATAAATAAGAAACTTTAAGAAACCATTCCTCTAAAGTAGACAAAAACTCCTTCTTCCAGTATTGCCCTATCAGCAGCCTTGCCGCTGTAATTAAATTCAACATTAAAATAATTTCTTTGTCATCACAATCAACAATAATGCCTAACAAAAACAATTGTGGTGTAAATTTTATCCTTCTATTAAAAATTCTTTGAATGTTCCACCAAATCTTAATCCAAAAAGCCTTTATATTTTTACATGACCACCAAATATGATAATACGTTGCATCCAAACAACCACATCTCTGACATTTAGGCTGTAGATTTGGATACATATGAGACATCTTTTGTGGACCAAGGTGCCACCTATAAAACATTTTATAAAAATTTTCTCGTAAATTTTGAGCTTGCGTAAATTTAACATTCCTCACCCAAATTATCTCCCATGTATCTAATAAAATCGGCTCTTCAAAATTTTGAGCCCATTTAACCATACAATCTTTAACTAATTCTGTTTCTGAATCCAATTCCACTAAAACACCATAAATCCTTTTTATATGAGTTCGACTTTGGTCTTTAATTTGTTTCAACAGATTCACATCCTCCCTGATCAAACCCACTTTTTGATCTATCCTCCACCTTTCTAATAATTGTCTGTACTGAAACCAAGAATAATTAATATTTTCTTGTAATAATTCATCCATAGATTTTAATTGCCAATTTTTCCCATCCCAATTAAGTAATTGTTTATAAGAAATGCTATCCATCTTCACTCCTTTTCTTATTCCTTCTATTGCATGCCCTGGAATTGCCCACAATGGAATTTTAGAATCTGTTCTATAATATTTCTTCCAAACTCGCAATAAAGAAATTCTTAAAATATGAGACTTAAAAACCCTATCCACCTTTTTATTATATATTAAATAGGCATGCCATCCGTATAATAAATCCCATCCCTCCAAAAGGAGTATATTTATATTTGTTAAATTAATCCAATCACTAATCAATGTTAAAACCACCGCATCATAATATAGTTTCAAATTCGGTACCTTGAGTCCACCTCTCTCTCGAACATCTTGTATAATTTTAAGTTTTACTCTTGTTTTTTTCCCCGCCCAAATAAATTTATTAATACCTTTCTGCCATTCTTCTAAATTTACCTCTTTCTTTAAAACAGGTATCATTTGAAACAAAAAAAAGAAACTTTGGCAAAACATTCATTTTAACCGCAGCAATTCTCCCCAACAAAGATAATTGCAATTTTTTCCAATCATTCAAATCTTTCTGTATTTTAAACCACAATTGTTTTTATACAATTTTACATTAGAAGCAGATAAAAATACCCCCAGATATTTAACGTTTTTTACAACTTCAAAACCTGTCAATCTAACCAAGGTATCCTTATCCAAATTAGTCATATTTTTGGTAGTATTTTAGTTTTATTATTATTAAAATATGTGAACTATTTTCAAAGGAGATAAGTTTTAGAAGGAGTGAGCCAGCTCAGCCATCCTGCTAAACTTGAGTAGGAGATAGATCTGCCAAGAATACATCAGGGTCTGGATGGAGCCGAACAATATGAAGTTGAACCCAGGAAAGACAGTAGTGTTTGTCCATTAAGGCTGTGCTAACACCAGTCTTTCTTCTAATGGGAGGGCACTATCTTGAAGGAGGGCTCCTGCTGAAACAATAATTAGAAGACATGATTACATGGGTCTTTGCCTAGCTTCAGCTGGTATACCAGTTGTGGCCTTTCCTAGTGCAAGAGAACCTTGCTACATAACTCATGTCATCATTACCATCTGCTTAGACTACTGCAGCACTGTCTATATGGGACTACTTTCAAATTGCATCTGAAAACTACTGTAAAATGCAATGGCCCATATATTAGCTTACACGTGTTGTCAGGAGCATGTTATCCTTGAACTACTGATTGACTTCTAGCTGCAATTAAAGTGCTGGGTTTGACATATAAACCCTATTATAGTTCAGTACCTAAATACCTGCAGGTTAGTTAACTCCAACTTGAACAGAGAAGAAACTACTTATAGTTCTTCATTTCTGAAAATCAAAATGAGCTGAAGTTAAAATGACAATGAGGGTGCTTACCACAAGGAGGTTGAGGGGTTGATGAACTGGTGTAAGGAAAACAGTCTAGTTTTAAATACCAGAAAAACCAAAGAGACCATTGTCGATTTCAGAAAAGGCAGGCACAGCCATATTTCTCTGTGCATTAATGATTCACCTGTGGAGATGGTTACCAGCATCAAATTCTTGGGTGTGCAGTTAACAAGTAGGCTGGCTTGATCACTCAACAACGAGACACTGGTGAAGCAGGCACAGGAGCATCTGCATTTTTTGTGTCACATGAGAAAAGCACAACTTTCTTCTCCTATCCTTATCACTTTCTACAGGGGGACAATCAAGAGCATCCTGTCATACAGCATCAGAGTCTGGTTTGGAAGCATCACTGCTTCAGACAGGAAGGCAGTGCAGAGAGTGGTGAGGATGGCCAAAAAGATCATTGGCAGCTCCCTCCCTCCCATCCAGGACATAGCACAGAAGCGTTGCTTGAGCAGGGTCCGTAAGATTATCTGGGATGCTACACATCCTCTTCACAACCTGTTTTCCTTGTTACCTTCTGGGAAGAGGCTTTGTGGTATCCGAAGCAGAACATCCAGATTCAGCCATAGTTTCATTCCATACAGCATTAAACCTGTGAACTCTCAAGTTTCTTTCTTCCGTTATATATTCAAGATGGACAATATTTAATATTTATTTGTTATGTATATGTAGGAGTTTGGGTCTAGAGTGGGCAACTAAATTTCATTTTTGTGCCCACAGTAAAAAAAAATGACAAATAAAGGTTATCTTATCTTATCTCAAAAGGTGTTGCTTTTCAGTAGCAGTGCTGGCCTCCTGAAAATCTTCCAGTTGAAATCAGACTGACCTTCTTGCTGATTGCATTAAATTTATGTCAGAGTTTGTTTCTTTTTTTATATAGGTTTTATTAATTTTTTTTAAAAATTACAATCTTTAAAGCTTGGTAAACAACATGTTGTCTGCGTTCACATATTTAACATTATTTTCTTCAATATAAATCTGTTCAGCACTGCACAATCCAGTTTTTTTTCCTTGATCTTCCTTTCTTCCCCATATTTTTTCCTTTCCCCCTCATTAATCAATTACAATTCTTAATACTATTGATGTATACAAAATCAGATATAGACATCTTCATCATATTTTACTAATATTATAGAAATAACAATAATATCAATTCATAAGTCAATATCTTGTTTTTCGTGCTCTTATTAAAGTTTGATTTCAGTATTTAAAATATCTTTGTCAGTTATGATTTTCTCAATATTAATTACATTTATATAGCTAAAAAAAATTATTCATACCAATCGTCCTCTTATTATCAAATTTCTCATATAAAAAAGGGGAAAAATGCTATTTTAATTCTAAATCATATTTTCCATTATAAAAATCTAGTTATATCTAAGGGTCATCTGTTCTTTTCATCATATTCAAACAAGTATATATATAGTGCCCCGTCTGATAGATCAAATCCTCTGTTTTTTAAGTCTAACTCTCGCTTTCTTTCTTTGCCAAGCAGCTTTCCAGGGCAGAGCAATTAAATTGCCCAAGAATTTTCTTTCTATTTTTGTGCAAGCTGCTTGGCATGAGACAAACAATTTAGGTAGAGTATTTTTGGGGGGGAACTCCGCCGACCCACATTCCCTAGACATTTCCCCTGCCCACTCTATGTTCCATTTTCTAGAATCTTCTTCCTTGTCATCAAGTGTATTTTGGAGAAAGGAGTAAAGGGTCTTTTGTATTTTCATTGTTATAAATAGGTCTTGAAGTATTTTATTTGTGTATGGCACTCCATATTTCCCTTCTCCTATCTCCTCCATCTTTAGGTCTATTTCTTCTGCTTCACCCTCTGATTTCTGATTTATTTGTTCATACTTTGTAGCCATTGTCTGGGAGCTTTCCAGTTGTAGTTTCAGTTTGGAGATTTGGTCCTTTATATCATCTAGGTTATTTTTACTTTCATTTTGGTTTCTTTTTATATTCTCTTTGTGTGCAACAATTGTTTGATGAATTTGCTGTAGCATAAGAGTATTTCCTTCTGAAAGGTATTTGTTTTTTCTTAAGGCATCATTCCTAGAAATCCTCTAGTATCACCAGTCTCAGTAAGAGTTGAACAAAATTTCCTCTAGCCTGGTCTTTATATATAACCTTTATAATCCAGTCCTAACAGCAATATTTTATAGTAATCCTTTGTCTCAAGTATCCTGAAAATTATCAGTCAGGCAAGATTGTAATGTTCCAAGTGTTCAAAATGTTCAACTTCCCTGCAGCCAGACGTATTCAAAAGTCATTTTTTTCTTTCTCTCCCACTAGCTCTTGAGATAAAAGTCCAAGCTCAGTAAGTATTTATAGTCCAAGAAGGTCAGGATGATAGCTATGCCAAAATATTTTCCTTTATTGCCAGCTGTTCTTCCTTAAGCTGAAATTCACCAAGCAGCCAAGAGCTAGTTATAGTGCTGTACTCAAATCAACCACTAGATGTCATTCAAGGTCCATTTTCCACTCTTAAAACAAAGGGTTGATTTCTTATATTTCACCTCAATAATTTTTTTCCAAAGAGAAAATCTTAACAATTTATGTCAATTCTCAGATTTATCAAAACTGTAGCTTTGTATATGTTTCAGTATTGCACATTTCTGTCCCCCCTAAAAAAAATTAAAATGCCTCTTCCATTCACTTTAAGCTCCTTGGGAGTCTTTCCCAGGAAGTTCAGTTGTAAAATAGTAAAGAAAGGGTCAATATTCTCTCTTGTGCCTCTGTTTGGCCTCTCTTAAAAATAAAATCATGCTTATCTTTGAGATGTTTCTGTAGAAATGAAGGCCGCACCAGAAAAA
This sequence comes from Crotalus tigris, assembly GCF_016545835.1. NCBI lineage: Eukaryota > Metazoa > Chordata > Lepidosauria > Squamata > Viperidae > Crotalus > Crotalus tigris. The sequence continues at coordinate 97,782 of NW_024097442.1, forward strand.
AATATATATTAAAGTGGCTAATGATGCAGCTGTGGTCTGGCTTCTGGTTTGTGGTCGTGCTTCATCATCGGTATGGGTTTGGGTTTGCTTTTTGCGTGGATATGTGGTGGTGACAACCTGTGTGGTTTTTGTGAATGTGGGTCTGGTGTCATTCTTTGTGTTAGGGAGTCGTTTGTCAATAAGGATGGGTTTCCAAATGGCTTGTAGGCAGGAGGTATCATCTCGTTTATTCATGCTGTGTGGGCATTTTTCTATCTCGATGGCTTCTCTGATTATTCTGTTATTAAAGTGATTAGTTTTGGTGATAGTTCTGGTCTTTTTAAAGTCAATTTCATGTCCTGTGGCTTTAAGATGTTGGACCAGGGAAGAAGTTGGTTCCTCTTTTTTGACTGAGTTCTTATGTTCTTCAATGTGTGCACTTATTCTTCTGTTGGTTTGTCTGATGTATGTGGTGGGACAAGCGGTGCATGGGATTTCATAAACTCCTTGATTTTCTAACTCAGTTTTGTCTTTGGGGTTTCTTAGGATGATGGATATTTTTCTGTTTGTGCAGAATGCTGTCTTGATGTTGTGTTTGTTGAGGATCTTGCTGATTCTGTCTGTGATGCCTTTTATGTATGGGAGGAGGGCTTTGCCATTTTCTTGTTCTCTGTCTTGGATTTTAGTGGGGGTTTCTTTTTGGATTAGTTTGGTAATCTTATTTCTTTGGAATCCATTGGCTGTTAGTACATTAGTGAGAGTGTGTAGTTCGGTTTTTAGGTGTTGTTCATCAGCTAAGCGTTTTGTTCTAGAGATGAGTGTCTTGGCTACGGAGTTGATCTGTGCTGGGTGGTGGTGTGAGAAAGCGTGCAGATAGCGATTTGTGTGTGTTTTCTTCTGGTAGATGGTGTGTCCTAGGGAGCCATTGGATTTCTTGTAGACTAAGACATCCAGGAAGGGAAGTTGGTTATTAGCTTCTGTTTCCATGGTGAACTGTATTTTGGGATGTAGGCTGTTGAGGTGTGTGAGGAAGTTGTCCAGTTTTTCTTTCCCATGTGGCCAGATTATGAAGGTGTCGTCTATGTATCTGAGCCAGAGTTTGGGTTTGTGATCCGATTTTTCTAGAGCTTGGGTTTCAAAGTGTTCCATGTAGAGGTTTGCAATGACAGGTGCGAGGGGTGATCCCATGGGTGCTCCTTCTATTTGTTTGTATTTTTGTCTGTTATAGATGAAGTATGTGTTGGATAGGCAGTGTCTGGTCAGATCTAGGATATGTTTGGGGGGGGGTTATATTTGTTTTGGATAACTGTCAAGGCTTCTTTGATTGGCACTTGGGTGAAGAGGGATATGACATCAAAGCTCACGAGTAGGTCGCTGGGTTGTAAGTTTTGCTTCTTTATAATCTCTATGAACTGGAATGATTTTTTACATGTGAGGTGATGGATTCTGCATAGGGCTGTAGTTGTTTGGCGAGAAATTTGGCTAGGTTTTGTAGAGGTGAGCCTATGGAGCTGACTATGGGTCTGAGTGGGGTTCCTTCTTTGTGTATCTTGGGGAGACCATAGAGTTTGGGGCATCTGGATGATTTCTCTCTGGGAATGATTCTCTGCTGGATCTCTTCGCTAATGGGGGAGGCTTTTATTTTGGATCTGGTGGTTTTTTCCAGGTAGATGGTGGGATCTGTGTTTAGGGGTTTGTATGTAGAGTCTTGGAGTAGGTTGGTTAATTTGGTTTGGTAGTCAGATGTGTTCATAACCACCAATGGCATTGCCCTTGTCTGCTGGTAGGATTATTATGCTGGTGTCTTCTTTCAGGTTAAGTAGTGCTGTCTGTTCCTCTTTGGGTAAGTTGCTTTTGGGTGGCTTGCTGGGGCAGAGGATGTTGGTGATTTCAAGTCTGATTCTGTTAGCATCGGCGGGGTTGATTTTGGTCAGGCTGGTTTCAACTCCGCATATAATGGTTTCAGTGGGGATGTGTTTGGGAGAGACTGCAAAGTTGAATCCTTTGGAAAGGACATTGGTTTCGGCTTTGGTGAGGATCCTATCTGAGATGTTATGCACTGTTTATTTCATGTGTGGCTGTGAGGGAGGAGGGGTTTGTTTCTGGCGTTCTTGTAGTATTCAGAGTTTGTTGGTGTGTGTGTCTGTCTTGAGGGTGGTCTGTGTTTCGGCTCTCCAGACGGCAAGTTGTTTGGATTTGTCCCAAAGTGCGGGGTGGATCTTGTTGCTGACTTTGAGGTGAAGTGTGAGGAGATCTTTGTTGATTCAGTCTAGGAGGAATATTTTTGTGTGAAGTTCATTTCTGATTAGGGCCAATTCTGTTCTTTTCAGGATGCGTTTAGTGGCTGCAGTTTTGGAGTGGAATTTCAATTGGAAACTTGTGGGGATTAAATTTTGATCTCGGCAGTTGCGTAGGAATGCGAGGTCACATAAAATGGAAGCTCTTTGGACTTCGAGTTTTTCATAGGTCCTGGTCAGATGGTGGATTTCCTCCCCATAGAGGTACAATATTTGTTTTCTGAGGTTTTCACGGGTGTTTGTATGTAGGTCTTTGGTTATTCGGGTTTTCTCCCGCGTCAAATTGGAAGTGTCTTGGTGACGTTTCGACGAAGTCTCATTCGTCATCTTCAGGCTGGTGTCTTTGGCTTCGTGCTTCTAAGAGCAATGTGTGATCGTAGCTGTTTCTTCCTTTTAACTGGCAGTGGAGGTATGAACTGATTGGGTGAGAGCTTGGCTGTGATCTGATTGGGTGGAGGTGTGTTCTGATTGGTTAGGAGCTTGGCTGTGCTCTGATTGGATGGGGGGTTGGGTGTGCTCTGATTGGATGGGGGAGTGTTCTCTCCCTTCGTCTTAACTTGCCTCCATGTTGCCAAACTGCTTAGCGTGTGTATTTCAGGTGTTGTTCCCCTGTTTGCCAATACTGTTACTTTCCTTACACGTGTTGTTCCCCCGTTTGCCAATCCTGTTACTTTCCTTACATGTGTTAAACCTCTGGGGGTTGACTGTCCCATTGTTCTTGTTTCTTACTCCCCCCTTGTCCCACTGTCAAGTGTGCCCCTGTATGTGTTAAAGGGTTGCTTGTCAAGCGCGTCTTTGGAATCACTCCTCCTCCTCCTCCTCCTCTGCTTGTCAACCTTGTTATCTCCTCGGTACGTACGTGGGAGTGTAGGAAGTAGTTGTCCCGTCATTTGTGCTCGCTGTTTCTCGCTTCTTCCACTGCTAATCGGGGCCTTGAATCCATCGCCGAGTCGTTCACTGGGCATGCCTTTGGTATGCTTCCCCCACTGCTAAGGGGAAGAGCAACAATAACAACTAGAGGGGGGAGAGCAACTTTAGAAATGGCCCCTTTAAGAACAACACGGCCAATGCTAATGAGCGAACCAATGACCCGATCGAGGGTCAAGGCACAGAGGCAGCCAGTCACATAAAAATGGACTCCTGGATCCAGCATTTTATACTCTGACGATGTCGGCAGTGTGGCCGATGAAAGCTCAGTATTTTTGTAGATTAAAAGCTTTCTTTATTATTTTATTCTGGTGATCGTTTTTTACCTATTCCTTGTTATGTGTATACCCGGGATTTGTGTTTTTAATACTATTAAGGAGATATATCCCCTTTATGGATTACTGCCTTGTCGTGGCGAAGGGGCTTGCGTAACTCAATGAAGCTATAAGCTATGCCATGCAGGGCCACCCAAGACGGACAGGTTATAGCAGAGAGTTCTGACAAAATGTGATCCACTGGAGAAGGAAATGGCAAACCACTCCAGTATCTTTGCCATGAAAACCCCATGGACAGTACTAAAAGGAAAAAAGATATGACGCTGGAAGATGAGCCCCTCAGGTCGGAAGGTGTCCAATATGCTATTGGGGAAGAGCAGAGGGCTAGTACTAGTAGCGCCAGAAAGAATGAAGCAACTGGGCCAAAGCCGAAAGGACGCTCAGCTGTGGATATATCTGGTGGTGAAAGGAAAGTCCAATGCTGTAAAGATTTTTTCTCCATAGGAACCTGGAATGTAAGATCCATGAATCAAGGCAAGCTAGACGTAGTCAAAAAAGAGATGACAAGACTGAACATCGACATCTTAGGAATCAGCGAACTAAAATGGACAGGAATGGGTGAATTTAACTCAGATGACCATCAGGTATACTACTGTGGGCAAGAATCCCTCAGAAGAAATGGAGTAGCCTTCATAGTCAATAAAAGAACAGGAAAAGCAATACTGGGATACAATCCTCAAAATGACAGAATGATCTCTATTCGAATCCAAGGCAAACCATTCAATATCACAGTAGTCCAAATCTATGCCCCAACCACTGGTGCTGAAGAGGATGAAATTGACCGGTTCTATGAAGCCCTACAGCACCTTATAGAATTAACACCAAAAAATGATGTCCTTATCATCATGGGGGATTGGAATGCTAAGGTAGGAAGCCAAAAGATAACCGGAATAACAGGCAAGTTTGGCCTTGGAGTACAAAATGAAGCAGGGCACAGGCTAATAGAATTTTGTCAAGAGAATAAGATGGTCATAACAAACACTCTTTTCCAACAACCCAAGAGACGGCTCTACACATGGACATCACCAGACGGTCAACATAGAAATCAGATTGACTATGTGCTCTGCAGCCAAAGATGGAGAAGCTCTATACAGTCAGTAAAAACAAGACCAGGAGCTGACTGTGGCTCAGATCATGAGCTTCTCGTTGCAAAATTTAGGCTTAAATTGAAAAAAGTAGGGAAAATCACTAGGCCACTCAGGTATGAACTAAATCATATTCCTGATGAATATACAGTAGAGGTGACAAATAGATTTAAGGAACTGGATCTGATAGACAGAGTGCCTGAAGAACTATGGATGGAAGTTCGCAACATTGTACAAGAGGTAGCAACTAAAACCATCCCAAAGAAAAAGAAATGCAAGAAAGCAAAATGGCTGTCTGAGGAAGCTTTGCAAATAGCTGAGGAAAGAAGGGAAGCGAAAGGCAAAGGAGAAAGAGAAAGATACACCCAATTGAATGCAGAATTCCAGAGAGTAGCTAGAAGAGATAAGAATGCCTTCTTAAATGAACAGTGCAAAGAAATAGAAGAAAACAACAGAATAGGGAGGACCAGAGATCTCTTCACGAAAATTGGAGATATGAAGGGAACGTTTCATGCAAAGATGGGCATGATAAAGGACCAAAATGGCAGAGACCTAACAGAGGCAGAAGAGATTAAGAAGAGATGGCAAAACTACACAGAAGAACTATACAAGAATGAGCTTAACATCCCAGATAACCACAATGAGATGGTCACTGACCTCGAACCAGACATCCTAGAATGTGAAGTGAAATGGGCCTTAGAAAATCTGAGCAACAACAAAGCTAGTGGAGGTGACAGTATTCCAGCTGAGCTATTCAAAATCTTAAAAGACGATGCAGTAAAAGTGCTACACTCAATTTGCCAGCAAATTTGGAAAACTCAACAGTGGCCACAGGACTGGAAAAGGTCAGTTTACATTCCAATTCCAAAGAAAGGCAATGCCAAAGAATGTTCAAACTATCGCACCATTGCACTCATTTCACATGCTAGTAAAGTTATGCTTAAAATCCTACAAGCTAGACTCCAGCAGTATGTGGATCGAGAACTACCAGAAGTACAGGCAGGATTTCGAAGAGGCAGAGGAACTAGAGATCAAATTGCCAACATACGCTGGATCATGGAGAAAGCTAGGGAGTTCCAGAAAAACATCTACTTCTGCTTCATTGACTATGCAAAAGCCTTTGATTGTGTGGATCACAACAAATTGTGGCAAGTTCTTAAAGAGATGGGAGTACCAGACCATCTCATTTGTCTCTTGAGAAACCTATATGTGGGTCAAGAAGCAACAGTGAGAACCGAACACGGAACCACTGATTGGTTCAAAATTGGAAAAGGAGTCCGGCAAGGCTGTATACTGTCGCCCTGCCTATTTAACTTATATGCAGAGCACATCATGAGAAAGGCAGGGCTAGATGAATCAAAAGTTGGAATTAAGATTGCCGGGAGAAATATCAACAACCTAAGATATGCAGATGATACCACTCTAATGGCAGAAAGTGAAGAGGAACTAAAGAGCCTCTTGATGCGGGTGAAGAAGGAGAGTGCAAAAGTTGGCTTGAAACTCAACATTAAGAAAACCAAAATCATGGCATCCGGCCCTCTCAATTCCTGGCAAATAGATGGGGAAGAAATGGAGGTAGTGACAGATTTTATTTTTCTGGGCTCCAAGATCACCTCAGATGGGGACTGCAGCCAAGAAATTAAAAGACGCTTGCTCCTGGGGAGGAAAGCTATGGCAAATCTAGGCAGCATTCTAAAAAGCAGAGACATCACCCTGCCAACAAAAGTGCGTATAGTCCAGGCCATGGTTTTCCCAGTTGCAATGTATGGCTGTGAAAGTTGGACCATAAGAAAGGCTGAGCGCAAAAGAATTGAGGCCTTTGAACTATGGTGCTGGAGAAGACTCCTGCGAGTCCCTTGGACTGCAAGGCGTTCAAACCGGTCAGTCCTAGAAGAGATCAACCCCGACTGCTCTTTAGAAGGCCAGATCCTGAAGTTGAAACTCAAGTACTTTGGCCACCTAATGAGAAGGAAGGATTCACTGGAGAAGAGCCTAATGCTGGGAAAGATTGAGGGCAATAGAAGAAGGGGACGACAGAGAATGAGATGGCTGGATGGAGTCACTGAAGCAGTAGGTGTGAATTTAAATGGACTCCAGAAGATGGTAGAGGACAGGAAGACCTGGAGGAACGTTGTCCATGGGGTCGCGATGAGTCGGACACGACTTCGCAATTAACAACAACAACAACAACAAGGAGATATATATAGATACACACACACACACACACACACACACATTTTATAAATATACACACATATACACAATCTAGAGTTATTTGAAGTGATGCAGATTTTAAAGTATATAACTAAACAAGCTGAATGCTCTTCCTTTCACCCAAATTGTATAACTGATATTCATGAACATCACAGATTGCCAAATAAGCTTTTCAACATGATATAAGGGAATTCTTGTGTCTCTGTTTGGGCTCTCTTAAAAATAAAATCATGCTTATCTTTGAGATGTTTCTGTAGAAATGAAGGCCGCACCAGAAAAAAAAATATTTTACAGCATTTATAAACTGAACCAATCTGACCAAATCTACTGTGTTTTCTGCTGCATCTGTAAAAGCACAGCATTAAAACATTTAGTGAAAGAGACTACAGTTGTATTTCCAACTTTCACTTCCACCTCTATTAATTTATTATTCTGTTTTGTCAGTATACAACTAAAATTAACCAATTAAGGAAAATGACCTCATTGTCAAGGAGATTTAAACTAGAAAGTTTTTTTCCCCCTCTGTGGTATTTTTTGCCAAATACGAAGGAAGTATTGGAATTGCCTGTGCAGCACTCCCATCTGCAACGCAAGGAGACAGCTGAGTTCCTAGAGGGTTGCTGTCAAGTGAGCTGAAATGAACAGAGGGAAACAAAATGCTCTCTTGAATATGGAAAAGTATTGTGAAATGTGAACAAACATGCAGAGAATGCCCTAAAGAGTTATTAGCTGGTAGTTCCCAAACAGGCAGAGAATGTGTTTGACAGCTCAGTGACCCCAATTCCCAGATAATCTGTAGGGAAAAATGGATCCTCAATGCTGTCATGTATCAGTAATACGTGCATCAATTTATTTGTTGCTTCTTGCAAGATAGGGTGTTATTTGCCAGAAATGGAAGTTAGTTGCATTTTCCACTAGCATCAGGTTTGAGTTTTAAATCCACTTTTTGAAAACCATTCATATATGAGTTATACGGAACAAATGCAGATGTAGTTAATCAGGTAATACAAAGCGGTCAATTTTAGATGTAAATATGCAGAAATGAAGGATTTAAAACACTGCTGTTTTGTCCATGCAACAGAGTTAAATCTCCATAGTTTCCAAACTCAGAAAAAAAATCGAACTAATGATCAATTATCCTGGGAGCTTTACTGAGCTTCAATGTTAATGTCAGCCAGTTTATGGGAGACAGCTTAATTATGGGCAACTAGTAAGAAAAACTCTGTAATGGACTTATTCTACTAAAAAAAAGGGTGAGGGAATTGATAGAGTAGTATGGATTTCATCGTGATATAATATCTGCACCGAGAGATTAAAAATAGAATTATAAATGATTTCCCAGAGGAAACCTTTGGGGCTTAAGAGAATTGTTTCTCTTTGGTTTACACACAAATTAAGCTTTCTCATTTTGGGTTTGGCATTGAGAATTTACTGGTGCTATCCTATGTTTCTGTAGTAGCATTGGACTCTTTCTATGAGTTGGCACCACAGTACATTTTACCACAGTACATACAAATTAAAAAGACTATATGATTTTACAAGGTGATGGGTGATATAGTTTAGCTTCTATGCAGCACTAATTCTCAAAGAACTTAGTGTTCTCTAGTTCATTCATGTATTCTGTTCTCTTTTTAGATGAAACAACATTTGAAGCAGGAGTCAAAGTCCAGATCCACAGTCAGTCGGAGCCGCCATTTGTTCAAGAACTTGGCTTTGGTGTGGCACCTGGTTTCCAAACTTTTGTAGCCATGCAAGAACAAAGGGTAAGTTATTTTCCTCAGACAGGTTAGGTACCTGCCTGTTTTACTTCTAAGGCAGAAAGAGAAGAAAAGCTTCCTTGGTTGAATGCTTTGATGACAACCTTAACAAAAGCAGACTGATCTTGAGATTGGGTCTTATCTGTTGACTTTTGGGTTAAGAATTATGATGAAGACAAAAAAAAATCATAGCTACAGAAGTTGAGTTGGATTTATAATAATTTAATTTATACTTGCAAGAATCCTGAGAATTGCCTTTTAAAAAGAATTCCCAGAATTCTATGGCCTAGTTCATTCTGAATCATTCATAGAAAGAACTGTGTGGGGGATTTCCAAGAAAGAAGTTTCCGCATGTGAGGTTTAAACTACATGTCAGTCTTCCTTGTGCAGTTTATATGAATGTGAAATTACTATTGAAAAAATATCACAAAAGAAACAATATTCTGAATTATGTCTAATATATAATCTGGCATTGTTGCATAACTTATAGCTTTTCCAAATGTAAGCACGCACGTAGTCTTACTTGAGATCAAGGAGAAGCCAAAGTTTTGCCAGCTCATTGATTGATTTGATTCTTTCAGCAGAGCTTGTCCTTATTTTTTATTTACTTATAAATAAATGCACAGCAATAGCATTTACATGCCTTTGTCCAAGTAGTCATAGTTCTAAATTATATATAAAAAAGTAACTGTTCTCACATAAATTTGGTTAGGTCCAGCAATTGTTGGAACAAGGGAGTGGCAGATGTCTATAATGCCTTCTCAAAAGTTTTTTTTGGGGGGGAGGGAGGGATTGGTTCATGTTTAGTCCACACTATAGTATTATGAAAGTAATTACTGAAGCTGCAGAACCTTTCTTTCCTTTGCAGTAATTATGCTGCCAAAGGCAATATGTTGAGAAAGATGAAATATTCCCTGAAACAACCATTTCTGCCAATTTGGCCATAAAAATTAAAGAAGCTTCAATTAAGCAAAAAGGTTGAAGATGTAGTGATACTGAGTAGGAAGGCTGAAGTGGGCCTTTGAGATTCATTTTGTGAAATGTTCAGGCAATATGGAAAGAGAGAAAGACCATCAAAATATGAGAAAAATATCTGAGGTTGATTTTATAAAAAGAGGATGGGGATTCCCATTATACATTCTGTGACTTGGGAACCATATGTGGTATATGGGTTATAATAACGGAAAATAGACTTTGTGAATTGAGAGGCAACAGTTGACACAGGGCACAGAGAGTATTAGGCAGAAGTCAGCTGGCAAGAGAGACAGAGGCAATAATAGAAGGATTGCTGTGGAATGGATGTGAGAAGGCTCTCAGATGTCTGTCCCAAATCTTTACTCTCCAGAGGGTAAACTTTACTCATTGAGGGCCGCATCAGCATTGTGATTGCCCTCAGGGGGGTGGTGTGTGTGGCCAGGGTGGGTGTGGCCTACTGGGTGGGCATGGCCAGCTCTACATCACTTGCGTCAAGGGTGCATGTGGGGGCTTGGGCAGGAGTGGGACAGATCTGAGAGTCTCTGGCAGAAGGGGGGGGACCAGGGCAAGTGCCAAGGCATGGTCCATTTCTTCATTCCCCACAAAGGATGACACCTCCCCAGTATGCACCCAGGGAGTGGAGCTGACACAGCAGGGGCTGGTTCCTCACTGTTTCTAGACGCCCTTGTGGAGCTAAGACTGAATGCGTTTCAGCATAGATAGCCACCACAAAATTCTACATTGGCTCCCGGCCCGCCTGAGCCAGGGCCAAGGCAGTGAGGGCTGTTCCCTGACTCTTTCCAGGATGGTTTTGTGGGTCACATGAAACCACTTTGCAGGCCGCATCCGGCCCCCAGGCCTTGTGTTTGACATGTCTTCTCTAGAGAGTAAAGCAGTAGAGACTTTTCATCTAAAGGAGGAGGAAGCAGCCTGGTGTCCTTCTAACCTTTTGGTCATCAATTCCCAGCACTCCCAAGTCAGCCTGGCCAACAGGAGAAGATTGTGAGAATGGCAAGCCTAGATATGTGAAGGGAAGCTAGTTATCTTCTCTGGTCTATGCCAAAAGATATTCCCAGTCTGTTGCTGCTTTCTATAAGCATTGCACTACAGTTCACATTATCCCAGCAGAAATAACAGGTTGCTGTGGAATATATGACTGAAGTAATTTTTTGATCATTATGTGAGAAGTCAGCAATATAAGGTGGAGGGAATGAGACATAACTTTTGGGACCAGTATTGCCATCATTAAGCAATGCAATCAGAAAGTGACATTTTCCCAGCACTTTCTATCTTACCCAACACAGTTGATTCCTTCACAATCTTTACAGAAAAAAACTCTCATTATTTATTTATTGAAGTAATTCATGTACAGCCTTTTATAAATGATGTTCTCAGTCCTGTGGGACAGCTAAACATTACATAGAAATAAATATCTGGTAAAATTCAGATCTCTTGGTTAGGCACTGAATCCATCCTTTTTATTGTTTTTTTGGGCAGTTATTTCCAATCTATTATTTTCCAAGTAATTATCTGCAAGTTCCTCCCCATAATGTTGAATGGGTATATGACCCTTGACTTTTGCTGAATAATGAACTAAAAACAAGATATAATTGTTCTTTAATGAGACATCATATCAGATTACACAAGTAGAATTGCTTCTCCATTTCAGCCTGCCCACGATTCCCTTTTGTCTATCTGCTCTCATTGTCTGTTGAGCTTAGCACTTGCATCTAAGTTCTCTCCCTCATTTTCTTTCTTTCTTTTTTTTTTTTTTGCAAAAAACATCAAATAGCAACTGATACATTTTGTAACTTATTCCCTTCATTTTTTCTTTAAGATTATTTAATGTTGCTTGTTAACCAAATTGATTTTGTTGGACAGATGGAAATGACCAGTTTATGCTGATGGTAGAATCAAAGTTCTTCCATTTGGAAACTATGCATTTGAAACTTTCTCTTGTCTCAGAGTATCTCTGCATAGATACATAATGTATAAAGATAATGTCCAGATTAATTCTTAATATGATTTTTTCCACATGGCAAAGAAAATTTTACTTTTTAATTATTCAGTTGGATAGCTTGGGAATTCTGAGAGTTGAAATCCACACCTTAAATTTGCCAAGTTTGAAAAACACTGATACAAATTAATCCTGATAAATATGGGATTACAAAGATGCCTATCTATTTTCTTTGACCAGAGTCTAGCAGATTTTTGGATTACAAATCCCATTATCAAATTGGAATCCCCAAAATTATTTCTTTCTCTTTCCAATTAAGGGATAGAAACTTTAAGTTTCTTTTACTTGATTGCTGCAAAATTATTGAAGTAAAAATGTATTGTGGGTAACCACTGTAATCCTTTTGATTTGGGGAGGTAGAGATGGAAGTAGTTTAAAAGGGGGGAGAGACCACAATGATATTACCCAATGTCATCTGTGCTCATCATATCAAAACAGTTTGGAGTTCTAAGATACCAAGCAAATTGGTATATCTTGCTGTTGATATATCAGCAAATAAGCCTCACTTGGCACCAGTGACAATGTATAACTTCTTAAAGAAAAAGAAGATTGAAGAAACAGAACTGTCTGGCCCTGACCCCTTTTACTTGGGCCATGGCCATCAAGGAAATTAAGCTCTAATCTTTCCCAACTGTGCTTGTTTAAGAGCGGGTAATGAGATACACTTCAAACATAACCTGATTGTATCAAAGATATTCAGTCCATTGATCAGTGTACAATAGTGAAAACAAAAGCATAATTTGTGGACTGAGCACGGCTAACCAGCAGCAAGGAAACAAAAATAATCTGCCTTGGAGACTACAGGAGTTGAATTATGAACTTTCAATAAATCTATACAGTTCTGAAGAAAGAAAAACATAGAGTTGCTCTCTATATAAGAAATAACTACATCTCCACAGAAATAGAGTACAACAATGATAAAAATTATCTTGAATGCATCTGGGTCAATATAAAAGGGGGGGGGAAATGACATTGCCATAGGTGTATACTACAGACCACCCAACCAAACAGAGGAAATAGATGAACTTTTTGCTAGTCAGCTAACTAAGGTATGTAGGAAGCACATCACAATAGTAATGGGGGACTTTAACTACCCTGACATCAACTGGGAGACAAACTCCGCACCAAGTGGAAGATCAAACAGGTTCCTGGCAAATCTAGCAGACAACTTTGTCTCCCAAAAAGTAGAGAAGGGAACTAGGGGATTAGCCATTTTGGATCTAATTCTCACTAACAGAGATGAAATGATAGACGGTGTTGAAGCCATAGGAATACTGGGAGGAAGTGATCATGCAATATTAGAATTCAACATTATAGAAGCACAAGCAATAGAACACAGTCAAACTAGAGTCTTAAGACTTCAAGAGAGCTAATTTCAATAAACTTAGAGAGGGCGTGGGAGGGATTCCATGGATGAGAATCCTCAAGGGGAAAACAACTCAAGAAGCTTGGGAAATTTTGAAAAATGAGATAATAAAAGCACAGTCTAGCACAATACCAACAAAGAGGAAAAACAACAGCTCTCAAAAGAAACCAGCATGGCTGCATAAAGAACTCTCTGACAAATTGAAAGATAAAAAGGACAAGTATAGAAAGTGGAAAGAGGGGAACATAACTAAGTCAGAATATCAGCAAATAGCCCAGCCTGCAAAGATGAAGTGAAGAAAGCCAAGGCTCAAAATGAACTAAGGCTTGCGACCAAAGTCAAAAATAACAAAAAAAGCTTCTTTCAACATGTAAAAAACAAGAAAAAAGTGAAGGAAATGATTGGTCCATTAGTGGGTGGAAGTGGCAAGAAGGTGACAAGCAACAGGGAGAAAGCAGAACTATTTAACTCATTTTTTGCATCTGTCTTTACACAAAGGGAAAAAACAGACCAACCTATCAAAAATAGTGCCATAAAAAACAAAACAGAAACACAAGTTAAGATAGGCAAGAAAATGGTTAGTGAGCACCTGTCCAGCCTAGATGAGTTCAAATCGCCAGGACCAGATGGATTACACCCCAGAGTTCTCAAGGAACTGGCAGATGTGATATCGGAGCCACTGAACTATATTTTTCAAAGATCCTGGAACACAGGGGAACTACCAGAGGACTGGAAAAGAGCTGATGTAGTTCCCATCCTCAAAAAAGGAAAAAAAATGGATCCAGGAAATTACAGACCTATCAGCCTGACCTCAATACCTGGGAAGATCCTGGAAAAGATAATCAAACAACGAATCAACGAACACCTAGAGGCAAACAAAGTCATTACTAAAAGCCAACATGGGTTTGTCAAAAATAGATCATGCCAGACAAATCTTATTGCATTCTTTGACCAAGTGACAAAATTAGTGGATCAGAGGAATGCTGTGGACATAATTTACTTGGACTTCAGTAAGGCATTTGATAAAGTAGATCACAACCTACTACTTGACAAGATAGAAAAATGTGGGGTAGACAGAATCACCACCAGATGGATCCGTAGCTGGCTGACCGGCCGTACTCAGCGAGTGGTCCTCAGTGGAACTGCATCTATATGGAGGGAAGTGTGTAGTGGGGTGCCCCAGGGCTCTGTTCTGGGCCCAGTACTCTTCAACATCTTCATCAACGATTTGGATGAAGGGATAGATGGGGAACTCATCAAATTTGCAGACGACACCAAGCTGGCAGGAATAGCCAACACTCCAGAAGACAGGCTTAAGATACAGAAGGATCTGGACAGACTTGAACACTGGGCACTAACTAACAAAATGAAATTCAATGGTGAAAAAAGCAAGGTTCTACATTTAGGCAAGAAAAACCAAATGCACAAGTACAGCATAGGTGGCACCATGCTCAATAGTAGTAACTGTGAGAGGGACCTCGGAGTCCTAGTAGACAATCACCTAAATATGAGCCAGCAGTGTGCTGCAGCTGCCAAAAAGGCCAACACAGTGCTAGGCTGCATTAACAGAGGGATAGAATCAAGATCACGTGAAGTATTAATACCACTCTTCAATGCCTTGGTAAGGCCACACTTGGAATACTGCATCCAGTTTTGGTCACCACGATGTAAAAAAGATGTTGAGACTCTAGAAAGAGTACAGAGAAGAGCAACAAAGATGATTAGGGGACTGGAGGCTAAAACATATAAGGAACGGTTGCTAGAATTGGGTATGTCTAGTTTAACGAAGAGAAGGACAAGGGGGGACATGATAGCAGTATTCCAATATCTCAGGGGCTGCCATAAAGAAGAGGGAATTAAGCTATTTTCCAAAGCACCTGAAGGCAGGACAAGAAGCAACGGGTGGAAACTATCAAGGAGAGAAGCAACCTAGAACTAAGGAGAAACTTCCTGACAGTGAGAACAATTAATCAGTGGAACAGCATAAATGCTCCAACACTGGAAGTTTTTAAGAAGAGACTGGACAGCCATTTGTCCGAAATGGTGTAGGGTTTCCTGCCTGAGCAGGGGTTGGACTAGATGACCTCCAAGGTCCCTTCCAACTTTACTACTACTACTATTATTATTATTATTATCATCAATCATCGCACAGTCAGCCAGATGTTCAGACTGGATTTGGCATTTTGTCTACCTATCGAGTCCTTACCCAGGACCTGGGATAGGCAGATATAGATGTTTGATGGTATTACAGGTATCGTCGCAGGATGGAAGCAGTTCCTAATAAGGCCGCCTTTTGCAATTGACTAATAGCGAATTTGTCAATGCCAATGGTGTTCAAGTGGTGCTCCAGTTGTTTTGGGATTGCACCCAAGGAGCCTATGACTATTGGTACTACCCTTGCTTGCTTTTGCCACAGTCTTTCTATTTCTATTTGTAGGTCTTTGTATTTTGTTATCTTCTCCAGTTCTTTCTCTTCTATTCTGCTATCTCCAGGCACTGCCACGTCCACTATCCAGACTTTTTTGTCTTTCTTATCGACAATTGTTAAGTCTGGGGTGTTATGTTGCAGGTGCTTGTCTGTTTGAATTCTGAAGTCCCAGAGCAGTTTAATTTTATCATTTTCTATGACTTTCTCTATTTTATGATCCCACCAGTTTTTGCTTACAGGCAAATGATATTTTTTGCAGATCTTCCAATGCACCATTGTTGCTACTTTGTCATGCCGCTGCTTGTAATCAGTTTGTGCAATCTTCTTGCAACAGCTTACCAAGTGGTCCACTGTTTCTTCAGCTTCTTTGCATAGGCGGCACTTACTGTCTGTTGCTGTCTTCTCAATTTTGACTTTGTATGCATTTGTCCTTAAGGCTTGGTCTTGTGCAGCCAGAATTAGTCCCTCGGTCTCTTTCTTCAATTTTCCTGCTCTTAGCCATTGCCAGGTTTTATTATTATCTGCTTTCCCAGCTATTTTTTTCATGTATTGGCCATGTAGTGCTTTGTCTTCCCATGCCTCTATTCTGTTCTTCATTTGGTCTTTCTTGTAGGCCAGTTTGGTCTCTCCAGTAGTTAGTAAGCCTTCCTGATATACTAATTTCAGTGCATCTTCATCATTGTTCTTCAGATATTCTTCCAAAGCCATTTTTTCTTCTTCAACCATCTGATGTACTTGTAGCATTCCACGCCCACCTATTTGCCTTGGTAGATAAAGTCTATCAATGTCACTGCGTGGATGAAGGGCGTGATTCATTGTCATTATTTTTCTGGTCTGCCTATCCATTGCTTTTAGTTCTGCTTGAGTCCAGTCCACTATTCCAGCTGTGTATCTAATGACTGGGATTGCCCAGGTGTTGATTGCCTTTATGGTATTTCCTCCATTGAGTTTGGATTTTAAGATCTTCTTCACTCTCTTGATGTATTCACCTCTAATCTTTTTCTTGACTTCAGTGTGCTTGATGTTGTCAGCTTGAAGGATACCCAAGTATTTGTAGTACTCTTCCTCATCCAGACTCTTAATGTTATTTTCGTGGGGCATCTTGATTCCTTCAGTTTTCACTATTTTTCCTTGTTTGATAGTAAGTGTGGCACATTTGTCCAAGCCAAACTCCATTACAATATCTTGGCTATATATACGGACAGTGTTGAGCAGCGATTCTATTTCAGATGATGTTTTTCCATACAGCTTCAGATCATCCATGTAAAGGAGGTGGGATAGTCTAGCAGATGTTTTTGATGTTTGATAGCCATGTCCTGAGTTATTCAGTATTGTTGACAGAGGAAACAGTGCAATAACAAATAGTAATGGTGATAATGAATCTCCTTGAAATATTCCTCTCTTGATATTAACCTCTCCCAGCTTTTCACCATTGATCTGCAACTGTGTCTTCCATTGTGCCATCGATCTTTGCACAAATTTTCTGATGTTTCTACTGACTCCTGTTATTTCTAGGCACTTGATTATCCAATCATGTGGCAGAGAGTCAAATGCCTTTTTGTAGTCAATCCATGCCACATTCAGGTTGGTCTTCCTTCTCTTGCAGTTTTCCAAGATCATTTTGTCTATTAGGAGTTGATCTTTTGTTCCTCTGCTATTGGGGCGGTTTCCTTTCTGCTCAGGTGGAAAGAGATTGTTTTCAACTAGATGCTGTTGTACTATTATCGATCATCACACAGTCAGCCAGATGTTCAGACTGGATTTGGCATTTTGTCTACCTATCGAGTCCTTACCCAGGACCTGGGATAGGCAGATGTGGATGTTTGATGGTATTACAGATATCGTCGCAGGATGGAAGCAGTTCCTAATAAGGCTGCCTTTTGCAATTGACTAATAGCGAATTTGTCAATGCCAATGGTGTTCAAGTGGTGCTCCAGTTGTTTTGGGATTGCACCCAAGGAGCCTATGACTATTGGTACTACCCTTGCTTGCTTTTGCCACAGTCTTTCTATTTCTATTTGTAGGTCTTTGTATTTTGTTATCTTCTCCAGTTCTTTCTCTTCTATTCTGCTATCTCCAGGCACTGCCACATCCACTATCCAGACTTTTTTGTCTTTCTTATCGACAATTGTTAAGTCTGGGGTGTTATGTTGCAGGTGCTTGTCTGTTTGAATTCTGAAGTCCCAGAGCAGTTTAATTTTATCATTTTCTATGACTTTCTCTATTTTATGATCCCACCAGTTTTTGCTTACAGGCAAATGATATTTTTTGCAGATCTTCCAATGCACCATTGTTGCTACTTTGTCATGCCGCTGCTTGTAATCAGTTGTGCAATCTTCTTGCAACAGCTTACCAAGTGGTCCACTGTTTCTTCAGCTTCTTTGCATAGGCGGCACTTACTGTCTGTTGCTGTCTTCTCAATTTTGACTTTGTATGCATTTGTCCTTAAGGCTTGGTCTTGTGCAGCCAGAATTAGTCCCTCGGTCTCTTTCTTCAATTTTCCTGCTCTTAGCCATTGCCAGGTTTTATTATTATCTGCTTTCCCAGCTATTTTTTTCATGTATTGGCCATGTAGTGCTTTGTCTTCCCATGCCTCTATTCTGTTCTTCATTTGGTCTTTCTTGTAGGCCAGTTTGGTCTCTCCAGTAGTTAGTAAGCCTTCCTGATATACTAATTTCAGTGCATCTTCATCATTGTTCTTCAGATATTCTTCCAAAGCCATTTTTTCTTCTTCAACCATCTGATGTACTTGTAGCATTCCACGCCCACCTATTTGCCTTGGTAGATAAAGTCTATCAATGTCACTGCGTGGATGAAGGGCGTGATTCATTGTCATTATTTTTCTGGTCTGCCTATCCATTGCTTTTAGTTCTGCTTGAGTCCAGTCCACTATTCCAGCTGTGTACCTAATGACTGGGATTGCCCAGGTGTTGATTGCCTTTATGGTATTTCCTCCATTGAGTTTGGACTTTAAGATCTTCTTCACTCTCTTGATGTATTCACCTCTAATCTTTTTCTTGACTTCAGTGTGCTTGATGTTGTCAGCTTGAAGGATACCCAAGTATTTGTAGTACTCTTCCTCATCCAGACTCTTAATGTTATTTTCGTGGGGCATCTTGATTCCTTCAGTTTTCACTATTTTTCCTTGTTTGATAGTAAGTGTGGCACATTTGTCCAAGCCAAACTCCATTACAATATCTTGGCTATATATACGGACAGTGTTGAGCAGCGATTCTATTTCAGATGATGTTTTTCCATACAGCTTCAGATCATCCATGTAAAGGAGGTGGGATAGTCTAGCAGATGTTTTTGATGTTTGATAGCCATGTCCTGAGTTATTCAGTATTGTTGACAGAGGAAACAGTGCAATAACAAATAGTAATGGTGATAATGAATCTCCTTGAAATATTCCTCTCTTGATATTAACCTCTCCCAGCTTCTCACCATTGATCTGCAACTGTGTCTTCCATTGTGCCATCGATCTTTGCACAAATTTTCTGATGTTTCTACTTACTCCTGTTATTTCTAGGCACTTGATTATCCAATCATGTGGCAGAGAGTCAAATGCCTTTTTGTAGTCAATCCATGCCACATTCAGGTTGGTCTTCCTTCTCTTGCAGTTTTCCAAGATCATTTTGTCTATTAGGAGTTGATCTTTTGTTCCTCTGCTATTGGGGCGGTTTCCTTTCTGCTCAGGTGGAAAGAGATTGTTTTCAACTAGATGCTGTTGTACTATTATTATTATTATTATTATTATTATTATTATTATTATTATTATTATTATTATATTTAAATTGGTCAGATCCAAATAAATAATATCATTCTTCTTCTATCCTATTTTCTCTTCCAGAGCTTTGGATAGCAAAGAAAGGTCTCTCTGGATCAGTCTGAACCAGTGTTTCTCAACTTGACAAGATGTGAGAACTTCAAAAGGGTTTAGGAAGTTGAAGTCCACACAGCTTCAAGTTGTCAATGTTGAGAAACACTGGCCTAAATACTAGGAACCCCATTTTTCTCTCTCACTAGTTAAATATTTTATGTGCATTACATTTCAGGTTCTGGTTGCTGTTTCACTGCAAGTCCCAAATGTGGCCCTGACAACATTCTTTCAGAGCAAAGCAAGCCTTTCTTCTTGCCACTTCTGCAAATCAAAGGCACACCCAGGAAGGCTCAATTAAGTATTCAAGCTTTGCCTTCCTGCAGACATTAGGCCAGCTCAAGGGCCATGTGACCAACTCAGAGGTGGCTTCCTGAGAAACATTGAAATTAAATATGTATTTATTCCATCATTGCCGAGCTCATCATCTACATTGCAGCACACTTTAAACAACTTCAAAGATTTGCACAGCAGCCAGTCTGGAACAGACGCCAGGTCATCAGGGTTGACGAATATTTATTCACCAGTATCATAGTATCTGCAACATACGGGTGTTGCTCTCCTCTCCAGATGACTAAATGGTGGCAGATGCTGTGCTATTATCTCGATAGAAGAATGTAAATGAGACAGGGAGGCCCTTCAATGGCATTTTGTCCCTGTCATAAAAAAACTGATAATTCTGTCCTCTAGAAGAACTTCTCTGATGGTATATCATGCTCCCCACAGTATAGTTTTTGCAACCAGTAGGTGAAGGATTCCAGATGCAACTTCTTTGGCACAGAATTTGTTTCCCCACCTATCTGGATTTTAAAGTTGAGGAGGAACATTCATATTTCTTCAGCTGAAATCATTGTTAATATTTATGCCTGTATCACATTTTACTACCAATAATTTCCTTCCTGTATGCAGCTTTGAATACAAAAGTAGGTAGAACAAAGACAGTTGAAACAAAATACTTAAATCATGTAAAAACAAGGCAAATTAGCTAAATACTGGCTTACAGAAGTTCAGCTTTAAAGCTATCAGTGGTGTGTGCCCCCCCCAGGAGAAATGTTTCCCAAGTTCCAGTACAACCAAAGAAAAGTGTGGCTTTCAATAACTATTAAAGGGATTAGCAGAGCTGCAACTGGAGTTCCCCAGATGAATTTAGTGATACTCTCTCCGGTGATTTGGATCTTTACCATTTAAGGATCTTTACAATAGATTGCTAATAGTATGTTATATTTTGCATGAAAATAAATCACTGGACAACAACTTTTTTCAGAAGTTTGCTTCCTGAATAACTTTTGGTGATTATGAAAGATCCCTTCAAATTGAACACAAATGTAATTTCAGAATGACTGTATCATGTAGGAATTGTGAGAAATATAAAATTAACTTGTAATGACTATAATGTATTAAATCACATAATTTTTCCAAGATACTGAATGAGTTCAACAGAACTACAAGTGTTTAGTTGCTGATTTTTGTTCATATTCAATATCTAATGTCTCTTCCTGCAGTGTCCAACAACAGTCAGCCAGCATTGATGGATTCCAATTGTCCTGATACCATGTTTCCATTGTGTCAATGTCCTGGTGGAACCTTTCACCATGTTTGTTATTGATTGTTCCTAGATTTTCAGGAAAAAAAACCCTCCTGTGTGAATGCAGAAAATGAATCTTCAATGACATGTTGTACTTCATAGTCTTATAAGACATTTGTCAACCAGTTGAATGCAGTTTTGTGCTTTGTAATTGCCAAGAAATTTTTCAACAACATTCTTGAATGTTTTCCAAGCAATTTTCTCT
The DNA here is from genome assembly GCF_016545835.1 of Crotalus tigris. Taxonomy (NCBI): domain Eukaryota; kingdom Metazoa; phylum Chordata; class Lepidosauria; order Squamata; family Viperidae; genus Crotalus; species Crotalus tigris. The sequence goes on from NW_024097442.1 coordinate 118,829, forward strand.
GGCCCTACTAACAAATCTTCAAACCACTTCTCATTGATGATGTATTTGATCTGTGGACCAACAAAATCCTATGGACCAATCCTGACTATTATTTGGAAGGAGAGATACTGAAGCTGAAGTGCAAATATTTTGACTAACTAATGAGAAGAGAGGACTCTTTGATGTTGGGAAAGATTGAAGGCAGAAGGAGAAGGAGACAGCAGAAGATGAGATGGTTAGATGGTATCATCAATGCAATGAACATGAAATTGGGCAACTCTGGGAGATAGTGGAGGCCTGTTATGGTCCATGGGACTGTGAGGAGTCAGATACAACTTAGAACTGAACAACAACAACAACAACTGAAGAGTGTACATTGCCATTATATAAAAATAGAAAATTTCTATAAAATAGTACCTGATAGATTAAATTACAGGTAATTTTCATAATTAGCAGCCAAAAATCTATAAGACACACCCAGACGTATTCAGGAAGCAAAATCTTTGTTGTCCAGTGAAATCAAGCTTTTTAAAACAAATCTACTCAAATTTGCCCTGAGAATCATTGAAGTTCCCAGAATATATATAAATACATAGAGGCTTTTATGGAATCATTTGTCATTGATGAGTTTCGAAATCTTCAACATGTATACCATAAAAGAAGAGGAAAGGTAAATTGGCAGAAGGAAAACTTTTTTGTGTGAAATTCAGATATATATATAAAAATGATTTTAGGACTACCTTAGGTTGCTGTTTTTCATTTTATTAACTTTAAATTTAGAATATGGAATCAGGGTGTCCGGTACATAAATGTCAGTGCAAGAGCATTTGTCATCTCTATGACACATTTATATGACTTCCAAATTTAAAATAATGATTAATTTAACAAAAATTACTATTTAATGGCTATTGCAAATCTTTTCAAGAAAAAAAATTGATAGATTCAGCTAATTATGAAAATGTGATACTTACAATGCCACATTGGCTCATTTAATGTGATCTTGTGCTGCAGTTATTTCTTGTCAGAGAAAAGTTATTATACATATTACTTATGTTCCAGAAAACTCACTGATTTTTGTAATCTCATGTTTCATTAAAATATATACCAGTGATTTGGAAGCTAAGAGGTCAGTGAAAATGGATATTGTGCATTTTTATGATTGGAAAATAATTAATGGTACAGGATTTGGAAGATGCCGATTTGCATCAATTGCCCAGTGGAGTGAAGAATTTACTTCTCTTTCTATAGTCAAGTGTTTTAGGATTGGGAATCCCAACTGGGAGATACATATGCTGATTAAAAATTTCATTTCCAACTTATTTTCCACGACAAGTGAACTAAATATTAATAATTTAATTATATAATAGAATAGACATTTAAGAGTGGCTTTGATTTGCATATGAGATGTTTATGCCTTTATAGATTATTTTTCTTTTGTCTTCTTTCCTTTCTTTGTTTATTGTAATAAATAAAATGTTCTCTGGGATGCTCATTTCTGTGACTGAATGGGATTTGTTCTATTCTGGAGTGACCTACAATTGTGTAAATTTAGGAGATTTTTGGACCTATCATGGTTACTAGCAAGTATTTTTTTAAGCTCAGTTTATAGTGATAATACTATGAACTATCCTAATTGGAAACAGTCCTACGATAAGATTTATTTCAATATATTATATATAGTCCTGCTCTTGAAATTGTGCAGCTATTCTAAAGTAAGATATGTCTGTGTGGAAAATGGCCAGTATGATTAAGTTATGGCATTATTAAGCTATCAATAGTGAATTAGTATAATTACCAAGTTGGAGTTTACATGTGCTGTACTAATAAGTGAAACTATGTTCCTGGCCAAGTAACCTTTTTAAAAAAAAAATGCAAAAATGAAATACAGTAATAAATAGCTAACAAGGTAGGGAAAATATGCAGACATGGCTTCTAGCACTTTTTTTCCAAATCTTTCATAACAATGTCCATAGGAGGTGATTGCATTGCCTTTTGTCTAATGCAATAATGCATTGCATATGTCTGTGTTCTTTTCTAGTATTGATCTTTGAGGTTTTGTGTATGTGTGCACCAGAGATAGGTTGCATGTATTCATTCAGGATCATTTAACCAGAAAGGAAAAGGATTTAGAAAGAAATGGTCATTAATTTTCTTACTGCCACTCAACTGCCTCTACTTTAGGGATGATCTGATTAAATTTCCCAGTAGCCCTTGGCCCATTTTTTGAATTTGATATTTCTTTTTCTAGTTTCTCCTTCATCCCTACTCCAAATCTGATATCATTGGTCTAGAACAGAGGTCCCCAACCTTTTGGGCACCAGGGACCAGTTACGTGGAGAGAGTTTTTTCTGCAGACAGGAAGGGGCGTGGTTTTGTGTGCTGCCTGAATCCCACGGATGGGGTTTTACTTGTTTGTGTGGACCAGTTGCTGGCCTGCCATGGCCCTGTACCAGTCCACAGACCAGGGGTTGGGGACCTCTGGTTTAGAAGACTTCCAAAGCCCTTCCAACCTTATGATTCTAGTATATTTTTGAGATTGCTAGAATCCTGAGTCCTTTCACGTGAATTCCACTTATTTACCATGACAGGGGAAACAAGCAGGGTGTGACTTCAATCCACTGAAGTAACTTATTAAGTTTCTGCATTTGTATGTACAACTTTCTCCCCAGGGATTAATCGGGATATGTGCAAACAGAGCTGCATCCAGACACAGGTGGAAGCAAAATGAGATACAAACAATATTCCAGTTAACAGACTGTCCCTGGGGATGGTGGGGCTTATATCATCATCTTGCACTTTTCTGGCCACTGCTTTGCAGACCTCTCTCTGTGTATGTGTACACATGTATGTGTATCTGTGAGAGTATAATCAGGGGTAGATACTTATATGCTGTCTCTATGTACAGTAGTGGCCAAAATTGTGGAAATCTTTTGGGAAAAGTGTACATTTGAGGTTTGATGGCTAATAACATCACTTTTTTGGAGTAATACCATAAAATTATATAGCAGTGGAAAGATAATTTAATCAAGAATGTAATACAACAAAGTTTGTTCAATTATCTGTGTTCTATAAAAGGTTATAGCCAAATAACCCGAAAAAGGAAGCACAACTTGCTTAGTTTGATATCAGGTAGCTTTCCTTCATCTGCTTTTAGCCAATGAGCATGAGTGTTTAGAGAGCCAATCAGGTGTCATCTTGTTTTGGCAATGAGCCAATCAGATCACAGTAGGATTCAGTTATTGATGTCATGTATTGAAGCTGAGAGGAAGACATTTGTCAATGTGTTATGTGACCACTATCAAGTTGGTTGGGTTTTTTTGTGTACTTTCATTTAGTGAGCTTGTAAAATATAATAAAATTAAAGTAATAGTGCAAAGAGTTGACTGGTCATCCAGAAAGCGATGTAAAATAGTATTATTAAGTGAGCAAGGCTACAGTTATAAAGAAATTAGAATAAAAATTGGTGGAAACTTAACCAAAGGTGGCATTTCTAAGTTTTTGAAGAAGTATAAGGAGACTCAGTCACTACAAAATCACACTGGTAAAGGCAGGAAAAGGTGCACAACAGCAAGTGATGATAGAAGAATTAAGAGACTGTATCTACGTGACAGAAGAAAATCATCTGGATGTATACAAGATGACATGGCGCAATGCAATGTGAAATTGAGTGCAAAGACTGTTTGGCACAGACTGCAGGAATTTGGCCTAAAATCTAGAATTCTATGAAAAAAGCCACTTTTATCTCTCAAACAAAGGTTGAAAAGACTAAACTGGGCTAAAACCCATGTTATCTGGACAGAGGAACAATGGGACAGTGTTATTTGGAGTGATGAGACAAAGATCTCCCTGTTTGGTAGTGATGGCATAAAATACGAAGAATCAGAGAAGATTTGCATCCTGATTGCATTACATGTACCATGAAATACCCAGTCAGTCTTATGATCTGGGGTTGTATGACATCAAAAGGGGTGGGCAGAATTTGTGTGATTAATGGGAATATAAATGGCCAAAAATACATTAATGAAATACTTGAGCCCAAACTGAAGCCTTCTGCACATGATCTTTTCCAAGACAATGAAGCATTTATATTTCAACAGGATTCAGCTCCATGTCATGTTGCTACTGTGTGCAAAAAGTGGTTTCAAGATAATCATATTCCACTGTTGGAATGGCCTGGGAATAACCCAGATCTTAACCCAACTGAAAATCTATGGAGCCGACTAAAGAAGTGACCCAGCAATAAAACCCAGTTAATAGAAGCAATCATTCAATCTTGATTTCACATTATAACAGCTGCAGAACTAAAGGACTTGGTTCACTCCATGAGAAGACGTTGTAAGGCTGTAATTCATACTAAAGGTTACCCAACTAAGTATTAACTGACATCTTGATAATTTTTGTATATCTTGTTTTTCTATGGTGGTAATTTTTGTATATCTCATTTTTTTCTATGTGTTTCACTTCTCTTCCTTATAACTGCTATTCTAATAGCAAATCCTTAATAAAAATTATTGCATTACATTCTTGATTAAATTATTTTTCCATTGATATATAATTTTATGGTACTACTCCAAAAAAAGTGGTGTTATTAGTCATCAAACCTCAAATGTATACTTTTCCCAAAAGGTTTCCACAATTTTGGCTACTACTGTATATGTGCATTTCTGCTTTCCCCCCATGCTAAGAAAGCTGATTTCTGTTTTCTTCTTATGTTCTATCATTTTGGGGGGACAGTAGGAAGATAATCTACACCTGGGTTTGTGTCATGACAGGTTGGAATGGGGGCTTAAAATGGAGTATTTGGGGGTATTCCAAACAGCTGTCCAAATGCTTTTTCCCCAGTGATGCATTGGTTTTCCCCCCCTTAATTTCTTCTGTATCCAAGCCATTCTCAAGCTCCATCTTACTTTTTCCAGCTCCTTTCCCCACACTAGATTGGATCCTGTTCTCTTCAGTGTCAGAAGAGTTGTCTTTCTAGCAGACCAGCATAGTCCTGACTCTCTTTACATCATTTATTTTTAATTTTCTTTTTGTTAGGAAGAATAAAGATAATAAAGTGAACTTTCTCTGAGCTCCTTAATACCTAGAGATTTCTGCTGGGGAACTTTGACCAACCAGTTTACAGAAATTTTGTTATGGGATGGGATACATAAAATAATTCAGTTGATACTAAAAGATTTGTAATTGAGATACAAAAAATTAATTTAAAAACAATTTTTAAAAGGGAGGAAGCCAGATCTACATAAATGTGACCTTACTCATGACCCTTCTCTCCAAAAATGCAAGTTCCCATACTCCTAATAGCAAAAACATAGACAGAATTGTATTTCTTAGAATGTCCACAATTACAAAAAGTTTGAGAAACATTACCCGTGCATACCCCAAATCAGGGGAAGTGGCCAGAAAAGAAAGAGCCATACTATCTATGTTGTTTTTATCGTTATGATTGGCTTTTTTAAACATCAGTGTCTTTTACTATTATTTTTAATTCTCTTTTTGTCAGCATTTTTTTAACATCACCCAGAGAAATTCAGTACTGTACCTTTACTGAATTCTGAGTGTTTAGAATTCTTATGGTTAGGAATAAATGCCATTATTTGCCACTGGTTGATTCGAATCTCTGCCTTTTTCTTACAGCTGACATACCTTCCACCTCCATGGGGTGAGTGCCACTCATCAGATTTTGGCCTGGAATTTTTCCCCATCTATAGCATCACTGCATGCAGGATCAGTTGTGAGACCCGCTACGTGGTAGAGAATTGCAATTGCAAAATGGTTCACATGCCAGGTAAGTCTTTTGAAATGAGTTCTGCCAAAACACAGAATGCATGTTGAAACTATCTTTGAACCCTCTAACGTATCTGGGGATCAATGGCTCTAGAGATAATTGTGGTTTGGCTTGTATCCACCCTTCAATCTTTGAATTAGTAAGCTTCATATTCAGGTTATCGCTATAAGGGCTATTTTCAATAACCATCAGATGCTCTCTAGCACGCAGCACAAAGAATTCAAACCTTGATCACTGAGAGGTGGTTTCTACTGTTAATAATGTTATGTTCCTCAAAATACTTGTATATTAATAGTAGAGGTTTGTTTCTTTTAAGAACAATCTGAAGGTAATTGTTCTTAAAATTTTAAAGCTAGATATAAAGAGCTTCTATGCCCAATAATTACAGAACTTAAGAAATATCTGTCTGATTTTTTACTTCAAATCTTTTCCCTGCCTTCATTTTATTTGTTTTTAGAGATAAAGAGGCAAAAGCACTGTTTTTGTGTAAATCTGCATGCTTTAAGCTACATACTTAAGGGTAAGCCCTAATGAATTCATTTTAATAGTAATTTTATTCAAAGATTATAAATTATAATATCAAAAAATTAATACATACTAAAAAAACGAAGAATAAAAAGAAAAAGTAGAAGATACAGAAAAGAAAAAAGGAAAATATAGGAAGATAAATAAAAAAGGAAGACTATAGTAGAAAGAAGAGAAATGTATAAGTGATTATCCACCTTCACCACAACAATTATAAGCAATTTTAGTAACTGATCACCTCCTTTTAAAATACAACAAATGATCTCCTCTTCCTATATCCTTTCTCTTATCTATAAACAAGACCATAAAAGACTGCCTTTCCAATCTTGGTGTCAGCAAAAGTCCATTAAAGGTTACCAGAAATAACAACAAATCTTGATCAACTAAATCAACTTTATATTCCTTCCTTTTACGTCTAACAATCTTAATTTTTAGTTCATTGAAATAATGTCATAGAATTTGAATTTTTTTTAAAAAAAATGTTCATTTGTTCTTTTTCACAAGATTTTTAAAAACTCTTTTGCAAATCCAATATAGAAAAATTATCCAGGTCTCTCTTTTGGTTTATTTTGCATATCCCTTGTAATTATTAACACATAGGCTGGTTTCTATTTTTATGTGCAGTGTAATATCTTTCTTCTCATCATTCTCAGTCTTGATCTTGTCAGGTAGAATTTGTTCTTCTTCCATAACATCTTTTGGACACAATCTCCAGAGAGGCAGATGTCTCTATTGGCACTATTAAAACTAATTTCTGAGACCATTGTTCAAAAATATTTATTTGTCTAATTTTATCTCAGTTATCTAATTTCATATAATTTATCAAGTTTTATCTATTTTATATAACCACCCATCGCATAAGCAAGTGATTCTCATGATTTACAATAAAAACATCCTTTAATATGTCCAGTGTTAGAATATTTAGTTCCATTCTATAATGGAGTTCATATGTTTTTCTCCTTTAATTGTAATCTTTGAGTTCCTCTAGTGTCCAGTTTTTAAAATCTTATTTTTTAAAATAAAATCAAAAACATTTTTCCACAGTAAGCCTAATGAATTTGATGGGATTTATGTTAGATAAGCATTTAGGAAATGATGCAGTTATTTTTCTAACAATAGTCTTTGATTTCAGATAGGTGTTAATTGTGGCTGTTCATCTGCATGGATGCATAAAAATAGTTGCACACACGTTCATGCATATATTCACACTCATACATACCTACATCTCCCAGATCTCTATAAACAGGGTAGCTTAAGTTTTGCAGACAGACTGAGTGAACTTCATGCTTTCCTAATTCAAATCATGAATGCTGCAAACTCACCAAACAGTTGTAGACTGTTAGGATTCCAATCCTTGTGAGAAATAAAACAAGAAGAGATATATGCACCCATCTTCTTCCATTATATTATTGTGACAGAGCCAACAGAGGAAGAAAAAAAATCAGGGAATGCAATATCCATCCCTGGAACACCACCCATGTGATCTCTAATTGCTATGTTTCCCTTAGGAATTTTGTTTGCCAATATGTGACTGAAACCTGATAGTGATTTTCCTAAGCATTTTAGAAAGAAAACCATCATTTCTAAGCTTATAATAAAAATGACCCCCTTTTTATATATATATATGTATACAGGGGATGCTCCATTTTGTACACCGGAGCAGTATAAGGAGTGTGCAGAGCCTGCACTAGGTAAGTTCTGAAGGAATTTTCTTACCATCAGGATTGCTTATTTCTTCTAATCTAGGCTGATATTTCAAAAAGATCACATTTCAGACTGAGAATATATTGTTACAGAATATGTTACATAAGAATGAAAATTCCTCTGCATACAAATAGAGGGTGTCTTGCACACAACCAAGCAAATATCAGCTGCCTCCTTGTAGATTGGCTTATGCAAACCTTCCATAGCACATGACATAACTCAGTCACAATATAACTTGTTTTCCTAGAACTTGCAATTTCTGCCTGTGATGGCCCTTGGGAAAAACTGGGAAGAATGAAATTCTAAGTTCATGTTTAAATTTGCAGCATCCAAATTCAGTTTCTCTCCCTCAGTTAATTTAAGGAGGTGAACATTTTTGCCTTGAAATTCATTAGAAATGTGTACTGTAAAGAATTCTCATCAAGTCAGAATTCAAAAGCAAAATTTTATTTTTGACATTTTAACTTTGTGAACACTTCTGGGCAGCTGCAGTATTGATATGGTATTTATTTAGATTCATATCTCCCTCATTCTTCATTCTCCTATGGTATCTCTATTCACGTACTGGTTTGTTCCACAAGACAGATGATTTCTGGGGTAGGAAAAGAAAGGATTAGGCACTGGTCAGTTCTGCTTATCACTCCTTTTGTTCCTTTGACCTTGGATAAGTGCATGTTGAACTCAAAATGGAGTGCTTTTAGCTTGGGCTATTTCAAATTTCAGCTTGGCACATATTTGGAATGATGAGGGCAACTGTTTCAAACTCAGCATTTAGCATTTTGAATGTAAATCTGTTGTTTTTGAGTTTGATATGTATTACACATGGAACAATTTGTACATTTCTGTTTCATGTGTAAAGTTACATATAGCTGAGCATGGAGTATAATCTAAGAACAAGTTTCCACATATTACTGCAAAAAAAACAGGGAAGGCAGAGGCTATTTCTGGCAGCAAACTCACTGTCACTACAGCATATAAATTGGACTGTTAATAGACTTTTTAAAAGGAGGACAGAATTCATAATGGATTACCCCCATCAGTGGCTTTTTTTTTAGCTATGATTGTTAACAATAGAACTTTAATGAATGTCTTTGGTGAACAGAAAAGAGAACATAGGGTCCTAGTTATCTCTGCCATGAGTTAAATAAAACATTCTAGTGGCACTGGCCTAGCTATTATTGTGTGGGTATAAATCTGCCTTTTCCAAAAGCATATTCTTCCATTTCATGAGCATATATAACCCCTCTGGATATTCCCTGGGTAGGATCATGGGAATTATAGTCAACCACAACTGAAAGGCACCAAGTTAAATAATGCAGGTCTAGTTCAATCTTTCATCTAGGTCAGAAAAGTACTTCTTCCATCTACATGGGATTGAATTTTACCAGTGACCCATCTGATTCTTACTTTGCCTTACAGTGCTTCTCGGTGAAAAGGGAAATGATTATTGTGAGTGCCAAACCCCATGCAATTTGACCCGTTACAACAAGGAGCTGTCCATGGTTAAGATCCCCAGCAAGACCTCAGCTAAATACCTTGAGAAGAAGTTTAACAAGTCAGAGAAATATATCTCGTACGTAATCCTGGTTAAACAGGGGTGGAATAATCATCTTATTAAGTAATGTAACCCAAAGGGAAGTTGTGTAATAACAAAATATATGGTGGTTATTGTCAAGTATCAGTTGGGATTCATTCATTTGAGATTCACTCAGGTATCAGTTTCCAGATTGGTTAGATTTCAAATTTCAGAACAATTATGCGTTACTTGCTACCAAGACCACTGAATAAGCCACCCAACTGGATCTGGAATTAGAAATCCAGTCAGTAAAAATTTAGGGTTTCCAGAGTATCAAACAAGGTTCAGTGCTAGAGGCAAGGGCCTAATCAAACACAGATAGAAGACACAATCTAAAGTCTCCAGTTAAAGGTCAGGAGATCCAGAAATAAGTACACAATCAAAACAATCAATAAACTAGATTGATGAAAGATGCAAATATTCTGTTCTTGTAATGTTCAGAAGAGATATATTGGAAGTCAGGATTTTACGGGACACTGTATCTTGGGTTTGGTCCCTACAATCAATTATTGTGTTCTAGTAAGCTGTTTTTGCAATCAATATTCTTGAAACCAAGGAACTTTGCACAAATGGCCAAGTCAAAATCTCCAAACTGTACATCTAGACCATCGGTAAAATTATTAGTATGGACCCTCCAGGTTCATTAGAGTCTACACCTGACTATCAATTGTTGAGAATAGCAATATCTTCAAAGAATTATTGCCTTAAAGCCCTGCCTCCATATCATTGTTTATTATGGAAACAGAAAGATGGACTATCTGCTCCAAGCTGGTATACTCCAAATTTGGTAGGATGTAATTTTAAGAATTCTGTGAATTATAACCAGCGTATCTGGAAAGTGCCAGTTTTGAGAAGGGAGATCAAACCTAGTAAGGCATGCCTATTGTTTACCGGGACTTTGTGGCATCTTTCTTCTTCCCAGTCTCCAAGGGAATCAGGGTTGTCTACAAGCAGCTTTTATTCTTAATCACCTGCACATTTGGAACAAGTATTCAGGGAAAAATGGTAGATAAGACAAGAGTGAATATTCTGTTATCAAGAAACTATAAGAGAGGAATGGGATATATGGGACCCTTAGTACCATTTGAATTATAACCGCAACTAACATTATCAGTGGTTTGGTACAATGGAAATCATAGTCCAACAGCACTGGAGCTTGCATGTTCTTACTTACTCTCAAGGAATGAATTGCTTCCTCTTGATGTCCTCCTGGCTGCCTGTTTTCTTTCCTTAGGGAGAATATACTTGTACTGGATATATTCTTTGAAGCTCTTAACTATGAGACCATTGAGCAGAGGAAAGCCTATGAAATGGCAGCATTACTTGGTGAGTAAATATTCTATGCATATATACAACACAATTGTAGTTTGTATGCAATGTGGAGCTTCAGCCCTATGAAGTTCTCTAATCTCAGGAAACTCCTGTCAGTTGGTGAGGAACAATAGAAAGCAGAAACAAAGCAACATGGACACAGGAAGAGAGAAAGAGAGGTAAACCCAACAAGCACTAAAAAATGCCCTAGGCTGCAATTGACTCTCCTTATTACTTTGACCACTGAATAAATATGACCCAGAAGCCTTTAGCATCACTGACCTACTCTGCTCTATAGGTAGTTCTCGAATTACAATCACAACTGAGACAAGAATTTCCATTATTAAGCAAGGCAATTGTTAAGTGAGTCACATCCTATTCTCCAGCATGATGAATGTAAAATCCACCGCTGGGTAATCTCAGCCTTCCTACTCAGATGAGACTAAGTCAGAACTTTAGCCACGCCTCCCTCTGGATGTGTCCTCCAGTTATTGACTTAGTCTCACCTCAGTAGGATGCAACTCTGCTGGCTTCTCAGTTAGACTAGGTTAATTAATTTGATTGATTCACTAATTGGATTTTATTTACATTCAAAAATATCTTAATTATCGTCATTTATTCTTTATTGAAATTTGGATTCAAATTGGCAATTGTATTGGTCTATTGCTCAGGCCTTTTAGGCTTCAACGAGCCTAACAGGCTCCTGTGCAGCAGACTACAGGCCGATCTGGAGTGGGGCTTTTAGCTCCGATCCAGCTGATCAGCGGGAGCGTGGATCAGCAGAATAGCTGGCTTGCGGCGACTAGGAGTTTCCTCGGAGCTCGGGCAGACCGGAGGGCTTCCCTTTCGAATTGTTGTTGATGCCACGGAAGCAGGCGAATTTTGGATCGCAGCAGAGGCTGCGCGACTTAACAGCAAATGTTTTTGACGAACGGGGTAAAGAGGACTTTAAATATATTGGGAGATCCCTTAAAGCCCTTCCCTTCCAGGAGGTTAGTAGCCTTCTCTTTGCAGTTCTCGGCATGGCCGCCAATTTTAAGAGGGACTGCACAGGTGTGGCCACTATTTTGACCACTTGTTTAGGTGCGGACGCCATTTTAAATGCGCTTTTAGGCACGGACGCCATTTTGTAGGAACCTCGTGTTCTCAGAGTATAATTGGGCCTACATTATTCGTCTCCTGAGCCTGCTGTGTCAGGCCTCTACCGGGGGGAAGTATTTAATGCTATTCAGGACAATTCTGTGCGTTATCAAGACCAATCATGTGGTTGATCATTATATTGCATTTATATTATTTGATCTAACTACTCATTGAAGCTCAGGTTACATTCCTTTCATTACGTGTGTTAAGTTAGCGAGGGAGAATTTATATTAGAATCCACCTGTTCCATTAGTTTGTGGCACTGTGCCACAAGGCCTAGACAGATAGTTCTAGTGAACTGTCTGGCTGTTTGCCATTGTTGTTGTTCAGAGCACGAGTCATTTTCCCTCTCTGACAACCAGATCTGCGTGTTTGGGTTCCCCCCATTTCTGGATATCTCCTACCCAGAATATCCAGACTGCAATGGCAGACAGTGCCTCGCCCCAGGCATCATAGGGCTCTGATATTCCCCACACACAAGCAAAGCGCAGATCATCTGATTTGGAAGCGGGGGGAAAGAAAAAGGCTCCACCAGGAGCCCTCCAAGGCAGCCGAGCGAGAGGCCTCGAGGAGACATCAGGCGCTGGAGAGGGAATTCTCCAAAGCTCAAAGGCTCATCTCCAGTGAAGTTGATGTGGTCCCCCCCCCCGTTCCATTGGACTGTTCTCCATTTGAGCCTCCATATGCGCCTTCCCATGAGGCCCCTAGGGCATGGTCTCCTCAGGGGGAAACTGAACAGGTTGGTCCCCCTTGCTCCTCATCTTCTATTACACAACAAGGTCCTGAAGCCACGTATACTACCACTGCAGCTGGGGTTCGTTCTATGGACCAACAGGATATATGGTCAGACCAGTTCCAGGCATTTATGCACCATGCTTTTACACAATTTATGTCATCCTCTAGGAGTCAATGGCCCTTGCAGCCACCACCACCTCCATCCATGCCTCCTTCTCAAATGGGACGTGCTACGGTTCCCGGTTCCGGTATCTCCGAGCCTTCCTCTCAATTAGGTGAGGAGAGGTCTGTGGACCTGGAGATAGCTGACATGCCCATGTCAGAGGAGGAGGAGGAAGCGCCAGAACAAGCACCAACCTCTGGTCTATTTGATCCTTCCCTTTTCAGGTCATTACTTATGAAGGCCTGTACTACAGCCAACTTCACTTCGGCACAGGAGGATAAACCTTCCACCTCCACTAGCCAGGAGTCCAATCCTTTGTTTGCAGAACAGGTAGTGGAGGGGAAACAAATCCCTTGCCCGAATGTCTTTCGTACTATAGTGGAGAAACAGTGGTCCTCTCTGGCCACTTTACCTTCTGCTACTAGCACAGAAAAGAAACTTTTCAATGTTTCTTCTTCATTTTCTTCCCTTTTGGAAGTGCCTATGGTGGACACTCCACTAACTTCTTTATTTTCCACATCCACAATTCCAGGGGATATAGCAGAGGCTCTGAAGGCAGAGGATGAGAAGTTTGAGTTCTGCCTCTGCCGAGCTCACCAGGCCTCGGCATGGGCGATTAAGGCGGCGACTTCATCTTCCTTTTTTGCAAGGGCATCAATCATGTGGCTCCATGAACTCCAGGCGCTCGTTCCTCCTGACCAGGTGTGCACACACCAGACACTGGGGAAGTTAGTGGCAGCGTCTGAATATATAGCAGATGCTTCTCTTCATTTGGCCAGATACTCCGCTAGATCTATTGCAGCCACTGTTGCCTCTCGCAGGCTACTGTGGCTGAAGCAGTGGCAGACTGACTTAAAGTCTAAGTGGCGCCTGTCGACTGCCGCGTACAGTGGTACACATTTATTCAGCCCGGTCCTCAAACCGCATATAATTGAGGGCAAAGACAAACGTAAGATTCTGACACACCCTTCCAAAAAATTGGGTAGGCGGCCCCAGCAGGATTTTCGCAGACAGTCTTTCCATCCCAGTGGTTCCTGGGAGTGGAGGCAGCCCTTTCAGGCTGGGCAGTCCTGAGATTGGCCCAGAGGCTCACGATCCTTTCCTCCTAGACAGGATCATCAACAGGACCACCAGAACACTGGAGCCAAGGGCATCCTTACAGACAGACCAAGTGACGTCAAAGAGAACTCTCCCATAGGCAGTCGCTTGTCGCTGTTCAGTAACATTTGGGAGGTTACCACCACTGACTCTTGGGTCAGAGAGACCATAAAACACGGTCTCGCTCTAGAGTTCTTCTCAAATCCTCCAGACTGTTTCATACAGTGTCCCGTATCCAGAAACAGAACCAAGGCAGAATTGGTAGCCACGGCCATCTCCCATTTGATAGAAATCAGGGCCATAGAACTGGTACCTCAGAAGCAGAAGGGAGAGGGATTTTACTCTATTCTGTTCATGGTACCCAAAACCTCGGGGGGATGGAGGGCTATACTGGACTTAAAGGGCCTGAATTATTTCTTGACCTACAGGAGGTTCAAGATGCAATCCCTAAAGTCCACTCTGGCCATCATCAGGGAAGGAGATTTCTTTTCCTCCATAGATCTGACAGAAGCATACTTGCACATCCCAATCCTCCCGGAACACCGCAGATTCCTTCGGTTTTGTTACGCGCATCGGCATTACCAATACAGGGTTCTTCCCTTTGGTCTCTCTTCAGCTCCAAGGGTCTTTACAAAAATTTTGGCAGTACTGGCGGCCCACCTCAGGATGATACTGGTGCGCGTACAATGCTATCTGGATGATATTCTTGTCCAATCCAGTTCTTTCAGGTCGGCTCAGTCAGATCTGGAAATCACGATCAATACACTTCAGGATCACGGGTTTTCCATGAATTTCAAGAAAAGCCACACAATTCCCACAAAGTGTCTCCTTCATCTAGGGGCGTTAATAGATTCAGATCTTTGCAAGGTTTATCTTTCATAGGAGCGCCGGATCAGCATCCGGAAGCTTGTCCACCAGATTCGGAGAGAGAAGGTAGTTCCTCTGATCCAGCTGTCTTAACTGCTGGGAAAGATGGTTTCTTGCATGGGGATCAGTCCGTAGGCCAGACTTCACTCCAGAAACCTTCAGTGGTTTCTCCTCCCCTTCCAGAAACGAAGCCTCAGTTCATCCACAAGGAGGGTGAGGGTTCCTCACCACACCCTGTTATCTCTTCTGTGGTGGGCTTCCTCCGCAATGACCAAGGGGACCCTCTTCAAGGAACCTCTCAGGCTCACCTTGACCACAGACGCCAGTCTGTTCGGTTGGGGTGCCCATCTACAGACTCATCTGGCACAGGGTCAGTGGTCCCGGGCGGATTTAGTTCACAACATCAATTGGCTCAAACTCAGAGCCATACACTTGGCACTCTGTTAGTTTTCCTCCATAGTGGCGGGACAACACGTCCTGATTCTGACAGACAACGTGGAGCCAAGGCTCATGTCAACAAGCAGGGAGGGACCCAGTCATGGTCACTCATGCTGGAGACCTTGGATCTGGGTCTGTGGGCAGAGTCCAATCTGGGTTCCATCAGGGTGGAACACATCGGGGGACGCAAATCGACAAGCAGATTCTCTGAGCAGGGTCACAGTCGACCACTCGGAGTGGCGTCTGGACCCGGCACTGTTCAGGGAGATCTCAATCAGATTTGGTCATCCACAACTGGATCGTTTTGCCTCCCCGATAAACTCCTAACTCCCCGGGTTCTTCACCAGGTTCCCAGCATGGGAGGCGGAGGGAACAGATGCTCTCTGGTGTGAGTGGCCGGGGGGACTGCTTTATGCCTTCCCTCCCCTTCCATTGATACAGGCAACCATTCGCAAACTGATTCAGGAACGGACAGAGATAATCTTAATTGCTCCACATTGGCCCAGGCATCCGTGGTTTGCCGACCTTGTGGATCTATCGCTCTCGCCACCGTGGAGGATTCCCCCGGACAGAGTTGCTCTCAGCCAAGGGAATCTTCATCATCCAGATCCACAGTGGCTCCAGTTGGCTGCCTGGCATTTGAGCGGGAAAGTTTAGCTAGACAATCCTATTCGTCAGGGGTGATCTTGATGATCCAAGCCTCAAGGCGCCCCTTGACTAACAGGATTTATGACGCCACATGGAAGAACTTTTGCATGTGGTGTGCTAAGCAGCATCTCCGGCCGTTATCAATCACCATTCCTAATATATTGGAATATCTTTTGGAAGGTATCAATAAGGGTTTATCACCTAGCACCATCCGCAGGCAGGTTGTGGCCCTATCAACAGTCCTTACCTGCGACAACCTGGTTCCTTTGTTGCAACAGCCGGCAGTTAGTGCTTTTCTGAAAGGGGCGGTTAACGCTAGACCACCTGCAGTGCATCGTTATCCATCTTGGGACTTACCTAGGATGTTACAAGCCCTGACTTCTCCACTGTTCGAGCCCCTTAGGTCTTGCTCACTTCATTTTCTTTCTTTGAAAGTGGCATTCTTAGTGGCTATCACATTGGCTAGGAGGATTTTGGAATTGGTCGACTTTCAGTTCGGAGTGATTTGTGTACCTTTTTTGAGGATAGGGTGGTCCTTCGATTGGACCTCTCCTTTATTCCAAAAGTCAATACCTGGTTTCATAGGTCGTAGGACCTGGTTCTTCCAGATTTTTGTCATAATCCGTCACATCGTCTGGAGAGACAGTGGCCTAAGTTAGATGTGCGCAGGGCTCTGCTTCATTATGTGAAGCGGACCTCAGCCTTTCACAAGTCGGAGGCATTGTTCGTGTCCTTTCAGCCCTCTGCCATGAGCCAGAAAGTATCCTCTTTGACCATTGGTAGATGGATTAGAGCATGCATTGCTCGAGCCTGTCTTTCTCAGTCACTTCCAGTTCCTACACACATCACTGCTCACTTGATGCACAGTGCGGCTGCATCAGCAGCCTGGTCCACCCAGGCATCGGTCGAGTAGATCTGTAGGGCAGCGACCTGGTCTTCCCCTTCTTCATTTGTAAAACATTACAAGATTGATAGGTTTGCAGCGGCGGATGCCTCGTTTGGTAGGAGGGTTCTACAGCAAGTAGTTTCTTCTCAGGGGACACAAGCCTAGACTTTTCCCTCCCCGTAGGGACATGGGCGGCTTTGGTATGTCCCATCGATGGATTCTACATTCATCATGCTGGAGAAGGGGCGTTGTCTTACCTGAACGCCTTTTCTCAGCATGATGATGTAGAATCCACACACCCCCTTTAAGGCAGTCTAGGCAGGTGTCATGATATTTGGAGCCATTGCGTCAGACTTCGTCATGGATGCTTCACCTCGTCAATAACTGGAGGACACACCCAGAGAGAGGTGTGGCTAAAGTTCTGACTTAGTCTCATCTGAGCAGGAAGGCTGAGATTACCCACCAGTGGATTCTACAACATTATGCTGAGAAAAGACGTTCAGGTAAGACAACACCCCTTTTATGACCCTTTTTGCCACTTTTGTTAATCAAATCATTGCAGTTGTTAAGTGAATCACACAGATATTAAGTGGATGCAGGTTCCCCCAGTGACTTTGAATGTTGGAAGCCAGCTGCAAAGGTCATAAAGCAATTACATGACCCTGGCACTCTGCAATCATCATAAGTACTTAATGTTCACATGACTGTGGGATGCTATGATGGTTATAAGTGTGAGGACCCATTGTAAGTCAGTTTTTTCAGTGCTGTGGTAACTTTGAATAGTGACTAAATAAATGGTTATAAATCAAGAACTACCTGTATTATTGTGAGGCTTCTATTCTGAGCTCATAAAAATCTGATTCCACCAGCTCAGAATCGTAATATGAATTCATGAAGTTTATGCCAATCTATTCAGGGAAAATAGGAAAATTGGAAAATGAAAATCTGCTTCCACCACTTTAAATATTCAAGGTAAATCTATCTGTTAGGAGAGTATCAACCAGACCTACTATTCTTATTTTCTCTGTTGGGCCTTATCCAGTTTTGATGTGAAACTTTCTTGAATTAAGGCACAATAAGGCTTATTTGAGTTGGCAAGGAGACTACGGTTCTCAGAAAATAATGAAATAATAAAGGAAAAAAATTAAACAAAAATAAAACAACATCATTTTTTGCCAGACAGGCAAAGAAAGGTGAGACTAGACTATATAACAGGGAAATTTCTTGCATCAGATCTTGGGCTTATATAAAGTTTCACCTATCAATTAAGAGAGTCATATCTCTGTGGTGCTATATTTGAAATATTTGTTATCTGATATGGTATTCCATCAATATATCAAGTTTCTTCTCAGATCATCTGGCCCTTATTTAGGCATCCTAAGTATGGTATTGCATGTTTAATCATAGAACCAGTAACTGAAACAGTATTGAAGTAGATGAGAAAATATTGATTGCCATGATAGAAGATGTGGCTTACCATCCATGTATCTAATAAATATTGTCTTAGAAAGTCAAATCCCAAACCTTGGATGACATTTGGGTGAAAAGAAGACATTTTGGCTTATATGTCCCAAAGCCTTTGTTAGTTGCATTTAACTATATCCCCTGTTGTCATGGAGATGTAAGCCTTTTACTTTCTAAACAATAAACAGAGAGATTCCTTCCTGTTTGTACAAAGATCAACTGTGATAATGGCAGGAAAAAAAAGGGTTATGTTTGTGTGCATACATTTCTACAACAGCTGTAGGGTTTTTTTTTTTCTTTTACTACTTCTTTTCTTTCATTTTTTAAAATTTTTTGATACCTTTTGGCAATCCTAGCATGGGTCTTTATCCTGTGCACTGAAATCTTGCTTTGAAAATAGGCTTTTGACCTGTTAAAACCAGGCATTGTGTTCAAGCACCTGGCAGTTTAATTTAGTTTAACTTTTTGTTCAGTAACCTGGGGAAGAGAGATGTATTATAGGAATTAAGAGTAGGAATAGGAATGAACATTTCTGGAATGTTAGAGGAAGTAAAAGTTGAAAGCTTGATGAAGAGGAGAGAGGTGGCTTTGATTTTGCCCCAGGAATCAATCGATGCAGAGTTTACACAACTGTAGTTGGAAACCTAAAAACTGCATTACTCTGGATCTTGATTTTTTTAAAAAGTGGTCTATCCTGCTAATAAGGGATATATGATCTGGAGTTCCATGCAGCAGCAGCAGGAAGAAGAGGAGGCATCTCTTTTTCTTTACAGCCAGCCAGTCCAAGCAATTTACTTTGATGTGCATCAAAATGCAAGATTAAAATGTCCATTTCTGGTTTTCTCCCTTTCTTCCTTAGGTGATATTGGGGGTCAGATGGGTCTTTTTATTGGTGCTAGTATCCTCACTATTCTGGAAATATTTGACTATATTTATGAGGTAAGTTGCAGCCCTTTCCTTGAGATAGCGAATAACAGTCCAATGGCCATATATTGTCATGCTGAGAGGATATAGGAACAGATTTCATCCAAGGGCCTACTTTGACCCAATAATATAATAAGCTCAAGAATATACATTTTGAAATCTTGAAGCACAAAATCTAATCATCAGATTTTAAATTTCTTCTACAAGATTTAAAAATACCAAGGTTTAGAATATAAATTTGAGTCCAGAAGGATAGCACAAATCCTGAAGCTATTTCTTTCGACACACACTCTCTGATTAAGGGGAGAGAGGTTGTAGCAGTATGTATTTTAAGTAACATCCCCTCCCCGAGTAGGCCATTAAATACATATTTTATGTTAACATGCGTGTGTATGTTTGTATATGTATGTATGTATGTTTGTGAATATATATTTTTATAACCATTAAGGATATATATATATATATATATATATATATATATATATATATATATATATATATATATATATATGTCTTTGGTTATTTGGGTTTTCTCCCGTGTAAAATTGGAAGTGTCTTGGCGACGTTTCGACGAAGTCCCATTCGTCATCTTCAGACTGGTGTTTTCAGCTTCGTGCTTTGAGGAGCAATATGTGGTCTTAGCTGTTTCTTCCTTTTAACTGCAAGTGGGGTATAAACTGATTGGGTGGGAGCTTGGCTGTGTTCTGATTGGGTGGAGGTGTGTTCTGATTGGTTAGGGGCTTGGCTGTGCTCTGATTGGCTGGGGGGTTGGCTGTGCTCTGATTGGCTGGGGGAGTGTTCTGTTTGGGTGGGGGCTTTGTTGTGCTCAGGTTAGTCTGAGTTGCAGGTGGTTTTAGATGGTGGGCTGCCTTGCTATTTTTTGGCTTCGCGTTCGTGGTCATGCCTCATCTTCAAGGTGGGTGTCAGTTTGCTTCATGTATGGATTGGAGGGGTTTAAAGTGGCTAATGATGCAGCTGTGGTCTGGCTTCTGGTTTGTGGTCGTGTCTCATCATCGGTGTGGCTTTGGGTTTGCTTTTTGCGTGGATGTGTGGTGGTAACATCTTGTGTGGTTTTTGTGAGTGTGGGTGTGGTATCATTTTTTGTGTTAGGGAGTCGTTTGTCAATAAGGGCGGGTTTCCAAATGGCTGGTAGGCGTGAGGTATCATCTCGTTTGTTCATGCTGTGTGGGCGTTTTTCTATCTCGATGGC
The DNA here is from genome assembly GCF_016545835.1 of Crotalus tigris. NCBI lineage: Eukaryota > Metazoa > Chordata > Lepidosauria > Squamata > Viperidae > Crotalus > Crotalus tigris. Next base: position 139,285 of record NW_024097442.1, read on the forward strand.
TTCTCTGATTATTCTGTTATTAAAATGTTCACTTTTGGCAATGGTTCTGGTATTTTTAAAGTCTATTTCATGTCCTGTGGCTTTAAGGACCAGGGAAGATGTTGATTCCTCTTTTTTGACTGAGTTCTTATGTTCTTCAATGCGTGCACTTATTCTTCTGTTGGTTTATGGAGGATCTTGCTGATTCTGTCTGTGGTGCCTTTTATGTATGGGAGGAGGGCTTTGCCGTTTTCTTGTTCTCTGTCTTGGATTTTAGTGGGGGTTTCTTTTTGGATTAGGTTTGTAATCTTATTTCTTTGGAATCCATTGAATGTTAGTACATTGGTGAGAGTGTGTCGTTCAGTTTTTAGGTGTTGTTTGTCAGCTAAGCGTTTTGTCCTGGAGATGAGTGTCTTGGCTACAGAGTTGATCTGTGCTGGGTGGTGGTGTGAGAGAGCGTGCAGATGGCTTTTGTGTGTGTTTTCTTCTGGTAGATGGTGTGTCCTAGGGAGCTATTGGATTTCTTGTAGACTAAGACATCCAGGAAGGGAAGTTGGTTATTAGCTTCTGTTTCCATGGTGAACTGTATTTTGGGATGTAGGTTGTTGAGGTGTGTGAGGAAGTTGTCCAGTTTTTCATTCCCAAGTGGCCAGATTATGAAGGTGTTGTCTACGTATCTGAGCCAGAGTTTGGGTTTGTGATCCGATTTTTCTAGAGCTTGGGTTTCAAAGTGTTCCATGTAGAGGTTTGCAATGACAGGTGAGAGGGGTGATTCCATGGGTGCTCCTTCTGTTTGTTTGTATTTTTGTCTGTTATAGATGAAGTATGTGTTGGATAGGCAGATCTAAGATGTGTTTGGGGGGGTTATATTTGTTTTGGTTAGCTGTCAAGGCTTCTTTGATAGGCACTTGGGTGAAGAGGGATATGACATCGAAGCTCATGAGTAGGTCGCTGGGCTGTAAGTTTTGTTTTTTTATGATCTCTATAAACTGGAATGAGTTTTTTTACATGTGAGGTGATGGATTCTGCATAGGGCTGTAGTTGTTTGGTGAGAAATTTGGCTAGGTTTTGTAGAGGTGAGCCTATGGAGCTGACTATGGGTCTGAGTGGGGTTCCTTCTTTGTGTATCTTGGGGAGACCATAGAGTTTGGGGCATCTGGATGATTTCTCTCTGGGAATGATTCTCTGCTGGATCTCTTCGCTAATGGGGGAGGCTTTTATTTTGGATCTGGTGGTTTTTTCCAGGTAGATGGTGGGATCTGTGTTTAGGGGTTTGTATGTAGAGTCTTGGAGTACGTTGGTTAATTTGGTTTGATAGTCAGATGTGTTCATAACCACCGTGGCTTTGCCCTTGTCTGCTGGTAGAATTATTATGCTGGTGTCTTCTTTCAGGTTACGTAGTGCTGTCTGTTCCTCTTTGGGTAAGAGGGGTTTAAAGTGGCTAATGATGCAGCTGTGGTCTGGCTTCTGGTTTGTGGTCGTGCCTCATCATCAGTGTGGCTTTGGGTTTGCTTTTTGCATGGATATGTGGTGGTGACAACCTGTGTGGTTTTTGTGAATGTGGGTCTGGTGTCATTCTTTGTGTTAGGGAGTCATTTGTCAATAATGGGTACATACATTTCAGTGGCTAATGATGCAGCTGTGGTCTGGCTTCTGGTTTATGGTCGTGCCTTATCATCGGTGTGGCTTTGGGTTTGCTTTTTGCGTGGATGTGTGGTGGTGACATCTTGTGTGGATTTTGTAACTGTGGGTCTGGTGTCATTTTTTGTGTTAGGGAGTCGTTTGTCAATAAGGGCGGGTTTCCAAATGGCTGGTAGGCGGGAGGTATCATCTAGTTTGTTCATGCTGTATGGGCGTTTTTCTATCTTGATGGCTTCTCTGATTATTCTGTTATTAAAATGTTCAGTTTTGGCGATAGTTCTGGTATTTTTATTGCACTTTAAACCCCTCCAATTCATACATGAAGCAAACTGAAACTTCCAATTTTACACGGGCGAAAATCCAAATAACCAAAGACCTACATACAAACACCCACGAAAACCTCAGAAAATACACACACACACACACAGGGCTTTTTTTCTCATAGAACGCCCAGAACAGAGTTCCAGCACCTTTTTTGGATGGAACCTTATAGGGTAGGCAAGGCGGGTTGTATGATGTGTGTGAGTTCTGGCACCTTTTTTTTTAGAATATATATGTATGTATGTATATGTGTATGTATGTGTGTGTGTGTGTGTGTGTGTATTTATATATATATATGTGTGTGTATATATATATATGTATGTGTGTATATATATATATATATATATATGTATGTGTATATATATATATATATATATATATATATATATACACATACATATATATATATATATACACACATACATATAGACCTACATACATACATATATATATATATATATATATATATATATATATATATATATGTATGTATGTAGGTCTTTGGTTGTTCAGGTTTTCTCCCACGTAAAATTGGAAGTGTCTTGGCGACGTTTCGACGAAGTCCCATTCGTCATCTTCAGGCTGGTACTTTCAGCTTCGTGCCTCGAGCAGCAGTGTGTGGTCAGAGCACAGCCAAGCCCCTAACCAATCAGAACACACCTCCACCCAATCAGAACACAGCCAAGCTCCCACCCAATCAGTTCATACCTCCACTGGCAGTTAAAAGGAAGAAACAGCCAAGACCACACACTGCTGCTCGAGGCACGAAGCTGAAAGCACCAGCCTGAAGATGACGAATGGGACTTCGTCGAAACGTCGCCAAGACACTTCCAATAGCATCTTGAGTGCTATTTGATACACCCTGTCGGCCCAAATATGGGAGAAAGAAATCTTTTGCCTTGTATCAGCTCAAACTAGAGCCATCCACAGGCATGTCAGTCACAACTGCGACATCGTATATATTTCTAAAATTTGGATTGCTAGCAAAGAATTAAAGGAGAACTGGAATAGCTATTTCAAACTCTTTAGTTCTCATCAACCAGACATACCTTTTCTGAGATTCGAACCTGCGCTGTCTATCTTGGGGAGACCATAGAGCTTAGGGCATCTGGATGATTTCTCTCTGGGAATGATTCTCTGCTGGATCTCTTCGCTAATGGGGGAGGCTTTTATTTTGGGTCTGGTGGTTTTTTCCAGGTAGGTGGTGGGATCTTCGTTTAGGGGTTTGTATGTAGAGTCTCCCAATTTAATTTTTTAACTCTTTGTCAGAAATATATATATATATATATTGATATATATATATATATATATCCCTAATAACTATAAAAATGTGAATCCCAGGCATATTTGTGTAATGGTATAAAGCCCTTGAACTCTGGGATGAATTTAAAACAATTTATTTATTGTTTATTGTTAAAACAACAAAAACAACTATTTACAAACCTAAAACTCAGCTGTCTTAGCTTTCACTGGTCCACTGTCAGTGTCATCGTCACCGCCTCTTCTACCTAACCGTAGTTGCTCTAATTTTCCCGCATCTCCTCCTCCACCTTCTAGTCCTATCGCTCTCTTTCCTCCCATTGGGAAAGGCAAAGAAAGGAGCAATGGGAAGAAACAGAGCCATAGGACTAGAAGGCAGACAGGCAAGCAGAAAGAGAACAGGAAAAGGTATCAAGGGGCTCTAAGTAGTCTGTGGATTATCCTGCTTTGCAGAGTTGTTATAAGAAAGCATGTGCCTTTATAGGCTGGTAGCTGTTAACATTTGCTCACACTTGCTGATTAAGGGGAGAGGGGTTGAGCATGGATAGAAAGCATTACCACAACCGCTGCCTGTTTTCTAAGCTAACTCTGCTGGTTTTGGGATGCTTTCCCCGCTTCTTCTGGATGCCCACCACTAGCAAGAGCAAATTACATGATTCTCGTATTGGATTTCCCACATCTGAGCTTCCAGGTTGTGCAGAGAGAAAAAGAAAGAGAAAAAAAAACTGTCTCAGAGTTATCACCATTAAGCTTCTGTTGCTGGGCTGAAGATTGGGTCAGGATTTCCTAATCCACATGCAGCACCTTAATGGCAGCAGCACACTGGCTGTCACAAAGGATTCCTTTCTACACGTTTGATCAGTGTAATTTGCTTATTATTGTCCACACTGAATAAAAGCATTTTCTACATGGAGATGCTGGGAATTGAGCCTGGAATCTATTCTATGAAAAGCAGGGATACTTACGTTCAGAAGTAACCCATTTTCAAACCTCACAGTATTATTCTTGTGGAAGAGTTACATTGCTTAGGATCCTGCACAAAAAGTGTGATATAAATCTAACAAAAGAAGAAGGGAATAATAAATAAACCTTGGAAGGAAAAAGTGATTTGGTATCTTGGTTCCCACTTCTATGGCTGGCTCTCTCCAGTGTCTCCTCAAAAAGACACACTTGAGGATTGGGGTAAGATATACCAGTAGCCAAATGTCCTAACCTTACTGTATACAGCCAGCCAAAGGGAAAGTAGAATTTAAGCTAGCCTTTGGGCTGGCATCAATTTTTTCCCTGCAAGCAAAGGCAGAAGAAGCAAAAATGAATAAATACCAGTCCAAAAATTGTCTATTCATTTTCAAGTCTTGTCCCTGGACTGCAGGTAGTTGGATGCTCAAGCATAGCACAGGGTAGGACCTCCCCAGTGCATACAGGTTAGGGCCTATGGTATTAAACAAAGCAGTTTCTGGGAATAGATTAGAAAATCATAGCATGATTCACTTCGTTGAATTTGGCAAGACAATCTGTTTCGCATACAGGTTTGCCCTGCAACATCTGCCTTTCTCTGAGATAATTCAGATGCAGGGCTTTGAAACATGCCTCCCCTCCTCTTTTTTCCTAGTTAGATCAATATAATTGTCTCTGAAAAGTAATCCAAAGCTGAGATAATAATTGTTTGCTGAAAATTGCCCTCATGAGAGTTGCAGTATGGAAAGAAGAATTTTACAATATTAAAATTAAATCTTAGCATTGTTCTTAATTTTTTAAACAAAATGTATTTTTAAGAAAGCAAGAGCAACCTTAGAAGTAGATGAACAGAGCTGAATAAAATTTTAAATTCAAAAAAGAGTACGGGGTCAGACTTCTCATGCAAACAGGCTTAAGAGCCCTGAGTTTACTACATGGATTAAGAATAAATAATTAACCCAGCACAGTGCTATATAAGGAAGAGGACCTCTCTTTCTGCTGCCAGAGAATTGGAATGTATCAGCTTTTTGCTGTAACTGAGAATCTTATCCTTTCTTCTATTTCTTTTAGCTGATCAAAGAGAAATTGTTTGATCTTCTTGGCCCAGAGGAGGAAGAAGGAAGCCATGATGAGAATGTGGTAAGTAGACCCACCTCCCTTCCAGGACTCACAAGAGCAGAAGCCAACATATAGCACATTGGCATATTCCTTGGCAAAGTCTATTTTCAATCTGGCAGGGGAGATGACCTTAATTTCTGCACAGAGTGGCACTGGGCCTCGAGTTTATGCTTTCTGCTTCAGTAATTTACCCTCCAATCTCAGATACAGCAGCTTGTAGTTATCCTTATGCAGAAGGCAAAGTCATTTGCATTTACTCAAAGGGTCCTTTTTTAAATTCACATTGTACAGGTTGATTTCTGGTTTGACAAAAAAGCTCTGAGTGAGCCCTGGAGCAAATGGTCATCTATTAATTAAATAAGGGATGGGCAAAAGTTAGCTCTGGATAGCTTTACTTTTAGATCTCTAGTTGACTTGCATTGGATTGGCAAGGATTCCATTTCTGCCCTACTTAATGCTACTTAAATGAAGAAACCTTCCAAAAGTTGGATTCCTGAGAGCCATTCAATATTATCATTTTGCACCACTTTGTGATTAGTTCTGATCCTGGTTGATTTCATACCATCTTCTATTAGGGCAAGCTAACTCATTTTTTTTCTGATGTTCCATTGATTGGAAATTTTCTTTGAATTATTAAGACTCTTCAAAACCTGTAGAGAATACATTTTCCCACTGGCAGAACTCTTGAGTCACTTTGGGTCTTAGGTTCCCTCCCAGCCAATAGAAGTTCCTGTGCCAGGAGCTTGTTTCTCTCTAGAGGCATTAGTTAAAATTCCCATTCTCCCCCCCCCCCATTTTCAATTGATTGCAAAATTGTAGTCACGGCAACATTTTACTTCCACAGCTCACGGGGAGGTTAAAGGTCACAGAGGAATGGCAGTAAAGCATGTAGAAAGCTTTTGGAAATTTTTAATACTTACTGTTTATTATACATTACAATTTATTTTATTTCTTTTTGCATGGATAATAGCTATACAAGTGTGAGAGGGATTATTGCTCAGTGCATTAGATACCAACAGCATGATATTCTTTGGAGTCTCCCCTTGAAGGGAAAAGGTGAAACCTGATTAGCTCTTGATGTTCCCTATATGTTGCCGGCTTTTGAGGCTGACAAACGTGAACATTCAGACAGTTTTGTGAGGGGATTAGAGGAGGTAGAAACATTAGCAATATGGAAATGCGTGAGGAGTACAGGAACTATTAAAATTAGACTTTTTAAATCAAATCCCTGAACTCCAGTGGCTACTTAATTCCACCTTCGATTCCAAAATGAGACTCTTCTTACTAGCTTCAGTTGACTGATCTCATAATCAACAAAATAAATGCTGCAGATCGGAAGTGTGCCCACATGATTTAAAATGACCACTTTACCTTATTGCTTCAGAAATATTTATTTCAAAATAATTTTATTAGCCTATTAGTTAGAAGTCTGCTTTATTCAAAAGATTTGTCTTTCACTGGGTAGATATTTTATTGTTGGTAGTTTTGCTATTTGTTTAAGTGCATCCTAAAGAAGAAGAGATACATATATCTCTTTGGTAGACTACCAAATCTGGTGTACAAAACTCCAGATAATTATTAGATGTCCAGAAATTTTAACTATTATTGGTTGTCTGGATTTTTACAGCCCAGATGCAATATTCCTGCTCCTTTCCCTCCTCTTCTAACAACCTGATTTGTTATAGGCAGGGCTTTAGCAATCTTACAGTTGTCATCATTGCAAGAAAGAAATTAAGAATACCTTAAAAGGTAAATGTAAAGGTTTCCCCTGCCAGTCGTGTCTGACTCTAAGGGGCGGTGCTCATCTCCGACGATTCACAGCCAAGGAGCCAGCGTTGTCCGAAGACGCTTCTGTGGTCATGTGGCCAGCATGACTATGTGCCGAAGGTACACAGAACACTGTTACTTTCCCACCAAGTGGTACCTATTTATCTACTTGCATTTACAAGCTTTTGAACTGCTAGGTTGGCAGGAGCTGGGGCCAGTAATGGAAGTTCACTCTGCCACACAGTACTTGGTCTCAAACTGCCAATCTTCTGGTCAACAAGCCCAACGTCTTAACCGCTTGGCCACTGTGCCCCTCTAAGCATACCTTATCGGCTACAAAGGGTGATTCTTTTTATTCAACAAAAACAGTGGAATTGGATATTGTAATTTTGTGTATGTCTTATCTGAGAGTAAGTTCTATTGAACTTAACAGAATTCATTTATGAGGAAACAATTGCAACATAATCCAGTCTTTATTTGGGAGTGTTTTTAATTGGGTTTAAGAAGGCATGTGACTTTAGACTTTGAAATACTAAAGAATTTTGCTTTTCAAAATTTTATACTTTCTCCCTCCCCCAGATGAATCCTATTTCAAATTTCAAAGTGTAATTGTTTCCAATATCAAGCTTCATGGATATCTGTCTCCATTTGTGTGTGTGCGTGAGACTGTGTGTGGGTCTACATGCATGTGCATGTGTATAGGTGTATATATACCTAGCCCAAATTAAATTCTTTCACATTCCATTGATTTTAATGAGATAAATTAAAGAAGTGTTGTAATTCCCACACCAATATGAACAAGATTTAAACATTTTAAATGCATGCGTTCATGCATTTTTGCTCAAATGTATGTTGTGTTATTAATAAGCCGTGTCCGTACAAATACAGAATGTGATTCTCTCAGCCATCAAAACCCTTTCTGAATTTTTCCTTGGGGCTTTCAGGATTCACCATTTGAAAATGGTAGGTTGAAACACACTTGTATTTTGAGAACCATCATGTTTAGGCAATTTATTAGGACAACTCAGAAGTTGTAGAATAGTGTATTAGACAGTAAACAAACACTGGCTGGAATATGGGGGGCGGGGAGTAGCTGGTGTTGAAGCCATCAGCTCTGAATTTTATCACAACTTGAGAAAAAATGTGAGAGGAGTAGCTTAATATAAATGAGAAATCAGTTCTATTTATATCCTTTAAATGCCTATCTTTTTGGCCTGTAAAAACCCATATAGTGATTTTAATAATACCTAGCATTTATGCAATGCAGCAAAGCTCCTACAATATTGTATCTCTGAAAGCTATACCAATACTATTATCTTGGACGTAGACAGTTAAAGCCAAAAGAGGAATGGCTGCCTAAACTATTTAGTGAGCTCTTAATTGAGGTAAGATTTGAAGAATGGATTTGTCCACTTATTCTCCCTTGGTCGTCTTCCCTTTTTCTGTTCACAGAGCACGTGTGAGCCCTTGTCAAACCATTCTGATCCCACGAGCCACACTGTGACAGTCCCACTGCAGACAACACTTGGCACGTTGGAAGAAATTGCGTGCTGACAATGCTTCCTCAGCACTATGGATGGCAGAACCTACAAAAGCCAGGGAATCCTACTCAGGCTCACTAACAGGGTGGGGGAACCATTGAGGAATTCGCTATGCATCCAATTGTTCTCTTCCTCTCTTCTTGTCAAAATCAGTGAAAGATTTCATGGACTCAGTTGCATCAGCCTGTCCTACCAGGATGAGTGGATGAGGATGTAGGAAAGGGCAAGGTTTATCTCCACCAGCGGACAACACATCTCAGTTTTTGAACTGGAGAAGTGTGATGACCAAGGAATTATTCTTTCATAGACAGCCTACAAGTTATACAAAAGAAGCCTGCATGCCAGTCCTTTTGATGGCAGTCTCTCTTTTTCCTTACAAGCCATGTCTCCATCCAACAACTACTCCCTTTTTTCTTTTTTCTTTTGCCACAACAAAAGTGGAGGACATGGTACAGACTTCCCTGCTCAAGAGTTTACCATTATTTAACAACATCACTGCTGAATTAAAAACAAGCAATGGTCCATTTCCATTCTTTTTTGTTGTATGCTAAATGTGACAGGGTCTCAAAGTTCTGGTCAAATCTTTGGGTGAGCCAGCTCTTTGATGACCAAGGTGAGCATGCTCAAATAGAATGGTTCACCTTATCTACCATTATAGACCACTTCTTAAATGCAGACACTCACAAATGCACCAGCCCCATTGACACTAGTTAGCCATACAGCTACTGTCTTGTCTAGATTGGTGTGTAATGCAACATGTGTGTGTCCCAGGATTGAGGGAGGTGGGTTCCAGTTACCTTTCTGACTTGCCCTGGTTCCTCATTCTTAACAGCACTATTAAAGATGATCTTGTGGAAGGGGAAAAACTGTCATTTCTGCTTATACCACCTTTGTGGATGTTTTAATACAACTTGGGAACTATCAATATTAAAAAGAGTAAAGAACAAAATATGTCCTTTTAAGCTATTTATAAGCAATGTTTTAGCAATTTTCACAACAATAACTTTGGTATGTTGTATAAGTCATATGACAGACATTGACTGGGCCCAAATCTTTGATTTGCACAATACATGTAAAATAATCACATAAACTAGATTCGTACAACATATTAAGTCACAACCTGGATGGCTACTTTATAGTTCAGGGTATGTGGTGCCCAAACCACACATTTTTATGGACTATATTTTATCATATCTCTACAATATATTGAGATAGATTATGTGTACATTTCTAGATTGAGTAGTTGGTGAGGCTAAATGGAAATGAAATGCAGAAGATTCAAGCAATTATAATTATGGGGGAGTTATTTGCACATTTGTCTTTTGTGTAGAACAGTGGTTCTCAACCTGTGGGTTGGGACCCCATTTGGGGTCGAATGACCATTTCACGGGGGTTGCCAAACAACGCAGTCCGCCATTTTTCCCCCTTTTCCTTAGCTGTGCTACTCCCTTTTATTCTATTGGCTTTTGAAAGCCAATAGAATTGACTCTCTTGAATAGAGTCTAATTCTATTGGCTTTCAAAAGCCAATAGGAATTGTCCAGGCTGTCTCTGCCCTGCTGAGCCTGCCAAAAGTCCCATTCTGCCAACGGTGCTGCACCAACTGAGTAGTCCTCGACTTACGACCGGTTGAGTAGTCCTTGACTTACGACTGGTTGGGGGTCGTGGCATTAAAAAGGTTGAGAACCACTGGTGTAGAAACTGATCTGTTTATCATACGCAGAATGTAGTAAAATAGCACTTACAAACAATAGCACAGGTGACATTGGAAGATAAGTAATAGATCATTCATTTTGTGTTATGAATGACGCTATTAAGTTCTGTAACAGTCATCCTAAAATAAATATTGAGACTCTATGCATATATATCAACCTATGCATATATCAATTGATCAATGAAATATGTAGTATATATATATATAATATAGAAGAAACGAACAGGAGCAGGAAGATCTTAACAGCTGCTCCTTGCAGGATTGGGGAGAGAGAGCTACGGGTGAGACAATGACAGCCATAGGAGAAGATGACAGCCCTACAGGACATTTGAAATGCAGTTTGAGAGATGGCTCCAAAATGAGAGGGGGGGAGAGATAGGGGGCAGAGACAGCTTGATAGCCATCCCCCAGGCGCTCGCATGCGTGCTAGAAAAGTAATGGAGGATCCGGGCATAACCACCGGGTCCACCAACAGGCAGCCGGATGTGAATCAATTTAGCACGTTGCAGATTAATACAACCAAAGGGCCGATTATGCACTCGAGAAGCCGGGCGCAGAGACAGGTAGCTATATAGGCAAGCTTCCTAATCACCTAGCATTCCAACCCTGATAACGTTGGCAGTTGGGCCAATGAAAGCTTGGTAACTCTTTTACTTACAAACTTGTCTGTATTAAACAGGTTTGTTTTATTTTTATCATGGTGTTCGTTTCTTCTATATTTTTTATTGATATGTGTTTTCCCAGGATTCACATTTTTAATGTTAATATATATATATATATATATATATATATATATATATATATATATATATATATATATATATATATAAAGTTGATCAATGAAATATGTAGTATCTTTGCCACTCAGCAGACTGTAAAAGTAAATGCCCTAAACAAGAGTGCAGTTATCATTGTCTGCATCTTCTGCATTTTATTTTCTTTCAACCACCGATTTTCTATTTCCACCGATGCCTTCAGTTAAATATGTGCATATCTGACTCTCACAATATACTGTAGGTATCTAATGAAACTGACTTACTCTGCAAAATCTAATGTCACATTGTTTTAGAATTTTGGTTGCTTTTATGTCCATTTTTTTTTCCTGAGCAGTCCTGCAGCCAGACACAATGAAGTTACTGTTAACTAATCTTTGTGAGGTCCACTACACCCACCCATGTGGTTTTATTATTTTATTTATAAGTTTCAGCAGGTCTACTCTGAATCATCTTTTATATAATACAAAGTTCTATAATGACTGCTCATTGAACATATGATCAGTAGACAGTGTTAACATATACGTTGAGCCTTCCTATACTATAACCCACTTGGAATACAAATTATCTCCAGGGAAGAATAAACCTAGCATGCTTATGATGATCTCACCAAGATAGGTTGCAAAACAACTTCACTAGAAGTGTAGGTGTGGCCACCAGTCAGAGGTGAATTTTATTCCAGTCAGAGGTCTGGAGAAACCTATTAACTATGATATATGCAACTTTATTGCTAGAGTTGTGAACATTTATTTATGGGATGGAGAAGGGACTGGGGAGTAAAAAGAAAGCAGATGCTGAGAAGTGTGACATCATTATGTACTGTAAACACTGAATGACATCCTGGGATCAGGCATCAAGATGAATACAAATAGGTAATGGTGGCATTTGCATAACAATGCATCTTTTTGGTATCATGTTTCCCTGCAAAAGTTGCTGTCTCTGCCTTTAAATGTCCCACAGGAACATCACTTTTAAGTAGAGAAATTACATCATCTCATCTCCAAACTAACAAAATGAAGGCGAGGCATATATCTTGAAACTAGGCAAAGGGGGGGGGGATATAAGACGGAATATATAATTACATGCTTTTAGCTTTATATCTAGAATATTATTCAACTTTTTTGCTGGCAATCAATCTCTAGTTCAAGTCTTTGCCTTAATTCACTCCACAACAAAATAAAATGGTGGGAGTGGCAAGAATGGTCCATTCTAGTGAAAGGGCCTGAGGATACTTTCAGATCATAAAAGGTATCCTAAAGGCCAGAGGCATATGGTGTGGGATAGCAACATCAAGATGCCTCCTTGCTGCCACCTTCCCTCTAGTGTAGTGTTTCTCAACTTTGGCATCTTTAAGACTTCAATTCACAGAATCCCCCAGCTAGCAAATATTGCTCTGATGCTTTGCCCATGACAGTTTCATAAGTGGATCTTACTAGCTAATCAAAGGATAATCTGGTTAGTTTCATAGTATTTATAGACGTTTCCAAGGATTTTCTGTGCAAAAGTAGCCTGGCAGTCCCCTACTCTGTCTATGTCCCTCTCCTCCCTCCCTCCCTCCCTCCCTCCCTCTTTCTCGTTTTCTCTTGGGCATAAGCATTCCAGTCAAATAAATGAAAAACTGAGTAGGATAGGCACTGCTGTGAGATGCCATATCCAAATCCAAGACAATTAGCAGGGGTTTGCTTTCATTCTACCACAGCTCTATCCAATAATAACAACAAAAGCTAAAGTCAGAATTTAGTGCAGCTGTCAGAAGAATTCAGCTAAGTCCATTTATCTTCATTCTCTTTACAGACTGAGCACAGTGGGAAAAAATGGCCACCTCCCTGTGTTGAACCCAGGTAATATATTAATAGATAACTGGGACCAAAATGCTATCTTCTTGTGGCTCAAAAATCAAGAAAGAAAGATAATTTGTTCTATTTCCAAAGAGTTCTCTTCATGGAGTAGATTTAACTCAATTTCAAAAAAGTGGATGTTTATTCAGTGAAGAGGTCAAGTAGGCCTTTAAAAAATGCCAAGGAAAACATTACAAAAGAGGAATTTGCAAAATTGGCAACTATGAATTTGGTCTACAAAACACTCCTGTCCAGCTGCTGATATGCCAATACTTCCTCAATGTAACTTTTAAGAAAGTAATAAGGAAGCAAGGGGAAAAAAACATTTCAACTTCAGATCCCAGATATGTGAAGGATCTGCTGATTATAAATTCCTCAAACTGTAAGAAAAATGAAATCCCATCTCCTAGCCGCTGCTTTGCTTCTACGTTGGACCCTCCTTTGGAGCATATCTAGAAGCAAGCTGAGTGCTCAGTGCTAGGAGGCTGGCATTTCTCTTCTTCTAAAACCAGAAAAACACTTAGGTGTGTGAAAGGGCTTTAAGGATGGATCCCACCCCACTTCATACTTGGAATTCAACAAAACATGATTAAGAAGACTTTCACCTACAAGTCTCAAGGTTCCAGAGTAAAAATGAGGTGTTCTTACCACACCATTTCCATCTCCAAACTAATGAAATTTGTATGTCTATGGAGATTCTCCGTCATCCAGGTCATGGTGGTCTCAAAGATACATTTTCAAAAGGCAACTGGACTATATTTTTTCCTCAAGGAAATTGCCTTTTGAAAACACACCTTTGAGTAAACCTTGTATGGCACTTTCTTGAGGTCATTTGATGAATTCCTATTATCCACATGTTGCCGTGACACTTATTTAAATAAATGATATATTGCTAGATAATAAAGAACCTCTTTGGTCATGGTCTGACTACCTTTCCACAATGAATTAAAAGTTCAGATTTTTATTCCTCTAATTTTATTCACTTCTACAAAGCCCTCATTATATGCTATTATTCTTATGGTGCAAGCAAAGAATGATAGTACTTTGCTGCCCGTTCCAGGAACAGATCATTGTTGGAAAGCCACTCCTTTACTGTAATTAGGCCCTTGTTAGTTCAGGCAATCCAAAATTGCATGCAGGTAGATGAAGTATTAATATGGCAGAAAAGAGTAATAGGGAAAATGATATCTCTCAGCTGTATCTGGCATAGGATGCAGGTGGGCTATTGGAAGAAGGAAGTTGGAGGCAGAGAGCAATTTTTTCTGATTCCATAAATGAAATGGGGAGGTGTAGATAATGTAGTTTGTTGAAATGGACATTTCTTAAATCAATTCAATGGCATAAAGGCCACAAGAGTTGAAAATTCAAGGCTGACTGTTAAAATTTCCTGCATGCTCTTTTTACTGGATTATTTATTTAGACATACATATGCCTAAATATCCATTTTGGGGTGTGGTATAAACATCATTCTGTTGTGGGGTAGGCAGACCTCTCCAAGTCTTTACCAATCTATTGTATTTTTAATTACATATTTATTGCAGGCTAGTTATTTATAAGGTTGAAGGTAAGATTTGCTCATTTCTATGTTATATGGGGAGACTGGAATGGAAATTTAATGCCAGCCAAATAAATTTACAACTCAGCTATTATATGTTTTCTTTCAGGCCAATCAAGTAATATGTCCATTTGAATATTACATTGTAGTAATTTGGCAAGTGATACAAATATAAGCCTCCTGAAACCTTGGGTATAATTCCTCTTTATTTTATAGATTTATTAAATTTCTATACTGCCCATCTCACTTAAGTGACTTTCATTTACTATTAGGACTTCAGCTTTTGTTCCAAAAAGTTGCTTCATGTAAGTATAACACTTTACTACATAGCCATTTCTTTTCTTGGGATTCATTGCAGATGCAGAGGTGATTTGAGAAGAAAGAGGTGTCTGGTTTAAATAACTGCAGGCAGGCACCAGGTTTGCACTTCCACATACCCCAAAGCCAATCTGATGCACCACAGAGTCCTATTACTTGTCAGACTTTTCTTATGTTAGTAAATATATAATCTCCTCTGTTGTCAGATCCATTACAGAATTCTCTCCAAGCCATCAACAAATTTCAGTTCTTGAATTACCAAACCAGGATAAAAATTCTCACCACTTCATCCAACCCCAAGATCAGGTCTTATCACTGAAGCGCTCCTCACTAGTTCAAGCAATCCTTAAAATGTCATGTGAACACTTCTCCTACCCACCCCTTCATTCAGACTCGTTAAAAAGGCCATTAGTTTCATGCAACCAATTTAAACTCCCAATATGAAATCATCTCTGGCCCACTATTCTTGGAAAGGAAATTAGAAAAACATAAAACACCATGATTGGAGAAAACCAAATGTTTAATCAAATAATGAGTTTTTAAGTGAAGAATGGGAGAAATAAAAATAGGCAGGCTGTATTCTGAATGCTCTTTCATAGACATGTATTGCCCCCTAAAGGAATTGGTGTCACCTTCAGAATCATAAAGCAGAAAATCTCGTGAGTTTTATGTTCCCCTGCTTTTCCACCATCCTCTTAACCTCAAGCATCTCCATGATGCATGGCTTGTTTTAAAAATCATCTATGATGCATGGCTTGTTTTAGACACCCTCTTGTTGTTGAATACTAGAAACTGCTGATAAAAACGATAAAGAAAACAAAATCTGATGAGACACAGCAGAGGCAAAATGAACAATGATGCTAGCTTTCTATTGTAATTGCTTTGCCTTTTGGAAAAGGAGGCTGCAATGCCAATCCTACCATTAGGCATCTGGTCATAAATGTTGGGGAGGCAGAATCTGCAGAAATCATTCCTCACCACCCAATATAAATGAGAGTAGGCTGCATGTAGAATACTTCAGGATTAAATTCAGGAAAAGTAAAAAGAGGGACGAGAAAGAAAATCATAATAAGCATAGTTAATAATATTGTAATTTTCAGGAAATATTTATGTTAATGATTATTGCAGATCTTTTGGTTTGGAGAATTTGTATTTCTAGAAGAGAAGTCAAGTATTACAAGGCAGTAGGAGTTCTTTGCTGATCTATGGAATTAGAAACAAAATTCTCCTCTTAAGACAAGCCACTGCATATTTGATGCAACTATGTATCTTAATTTGATTGTTGTAGTTTTAAACTGATCTGTGTCAATGGCTCTCAGACAGCAATGCAATCCATCAAAACAATAAAAAGATGAACCCTCCTTTAAATCGAGTTTAACTTTTATTGGCTGTGTGGTCATACTGTTGAGGTTTGCTCAGGAACAATGTAGAAATGGTTTGTCATTCCCTTCTTCTTGGAACGTTAGTCTAGCTTACAACCCTAGACTTTTCTTGTAATCTGCTATCCAGGTCCCAAAGTACAAGAAAAGTATCTGGCTTCAAAATAACAAATCTTAGCCTCCAGTGTCCATAGTGAATTAAAGAGACATGGCACCATTTCTTTCTGCAATATCAGATGCAATCCAAAAGATGCTTTAAGGCAGACATTTGATAAATTATGGACTAAAGAACATGTTGTCCACCTGCTCTGCTCCCTTAAGGTGTTGCATGAAGGGACTGCTTCATCTCAGAATGCTGCTTCATCAAAGACTGCTTCTATGCATTTTCATAGCTGATTTCTCATAAAACTGCATTTTCTCCGGCTGAGCTAAGAGATCTGTCAAACAGGCTTTGGATTTAGAAGAATGCTGTGAGGTCCAACTAATCTGTTCACTTCTTTGTGACACTGATGAATAGGATCCTGTAAACTGAATGAAGTAGCT
Source organism: Crotalus tigris (assembly GCF_016545835.1). Lineage (NCBI taxonomy): Eukaryota > Metazoa > Chordata > Lepidosauria > Squamata > Viperidae > Crotalus > Crotalus tigris. The sequence goes on from NW_024097442.1 coordinate 155,989, forward strand.
CTGGGACTGGATTAATCTTCTGTCCCTTTTCAACACTAGGATCTGTCCAACATATTCAAGGACATTTTTCTTTATCTCTAGAGAATTTTTTGTTTTCAAGAAAGACAAAGTAACTCTCCAGCTAAGTTATGAGCCAGATGCAAGAGTTGTAATTCTGGGGAGAGGGTTGGAATTAATCAACACTACAGACCTATCCCTGTTGAGATTTTTTTTTTAAAAAAAATTGAAACACGTACAAAGCAGATCCATAAACATTTCTTTGGCAATAAAAAGAATGAAAGAATGAGAATGTTATTTGATTCAGCATTCAACAGTGGGCATATATGATGGGAATTAGACTTCACTAAATCTTGCAGGCTGCAGATTTCCTGCTCTGCAACATCTGTGATTCTCCAGCTGGAGTCCCAAGAGTTTACCTTACAATAACCAGAATAGAATATTTCAGAAGCCAGAACAGAATATTTCAAAAAGAGCCTTTGCATTGTTTGGAAGCTGGGAGTTTGCCAGCAATGTTTGGAGGAAAAATCTGCTTGGTTTTTGTTTATTTAGATCAATTTGGTAACCCTATATGGGCAAAAGGGAGGCTGCAGAGGTGATGGGAAACAAATACAAGTAGTCCTCAATTTACAATCACAACTGCAACCAGAATTTCTGTTGCTAAGTAAGGTGGTTGCTAAGTGAGCTGCGTATGATTTTATAACTGTTTAACATGGTTGTTAAGTGAATTGAGGCAGTGAATCACAGGGTCTTTAAGTGAATCCAACTTCTGTAATTAAGTTTGTTTGTGGGAAACTGGCTAAGATGGACATTGCAACTGTTGTAAATAAATGCTGATTGCCAAACACCCAAATTTTGATCAAATGGACATGGGGATGCCAGTTGCAAGTGCAAGCACTAGTTGTAAGTCACTTTTTTTTAGTATCTTTGTAATTTTGGTCAATAAACAACGGTGGTAAGTTGAGGACTACCTGTAACCAGTGGATGAAATTGGTTCCTGGTTGTCAAATTGATTGCAGAAGTTTACATAAACATTGATTTATTAGCATGCAATTTAGCATTAAGAAAGGAACAGAACACTTGAAGCAGTTGGAAGCCAATGACTGTTCATGTAACTTGTTAAGCCAAATGTTTGGGCTCAGCATGTCAAAACTTCAGAAAATGCCTACCTTGCCTTTGCTGGCATGTCTCTCACACACACATATCCCACCCCGATCAAAAGAGTCCCCTCCAGACCTCCTCTCAGACTCTCCTCTCTGGATTCCAAGGAAGTAGCACAAGAAGACTCTGCTCTCAAGGAGTCTCTGAAGCTTCAGAAAAACACACAAGAAAACACTTGCATGATTTTCAGAAGCCTCAGAGGCCCCGCAAATCAAGGCATTCTTGCACAACTTCCACAGGTTTTGGAAGCCTGATGTGTCATCAAAAATGGCAAGGCATGTCATCTGTAGCGTATGTGTCATAGGTTCATCATTGTGTTTGGTCATGGATAACAAAATCAAGTACTACTCATCTCAGTTGCCTAGGTTGCAATATATGCAGTACCATTACAAGAAATTCATCTTGTATCCCTGGTAGCTATGCTACTGCAAGATCTGAGTCAAAATCAGCATCAGATTCCCCTATCCTAACATTCTGCAGATGTACAAAATTACTTCTGTTATTATCCCTAACATTCCAGATTATAATTAATGACAATTCTATTTGTAAGCCATCTAGTGTCACCTTCGGGTAGGATAAGTGGCATATGAGATAATAAATAAATAAATACATAAATAAACAAATAAATAAATAAATATTCCAATAAATCTTTAGGAGGAAGATTGGGGAATGATATTGCAATTGGTGCAATTTTGATTTGAAACTGGGAAAGCTGAATTCAAAAAAATCTCTGTTTGGAAATGAAGCTCACTGTTTCATTTTGAGCCAGCCACTTTTCTCAGCCTAAACTATAGAAGCTTTAAATTGTTGAAATAAAAATCTTCATCAGTCCAAGCTGGGAATAAACAAAATGGAGACTGCTTTAGAAAGGAGGCTGTAGTTTATTGAAGAGCAGAGCCAGACAGAAATGTGGCTCTGGGAAAGCTGACCATATGAAATGATAGAAGGTGTTGAAGCCATAGGAAGCCTGGGAGGAAGTGATCATGCAATATTGGAATTCAACATTATGGAAGCACAAGTAATAAAACACAGTCAAACTAGAGTCTTGGACTTCAAGAGAGCTAATTTCAATAAACTTAGATAGGGCTTGGGAAGGATTCCATGGATGAGAATCCTCAAGGGGAAAACAACTCAAGAAGCTTGGGAAATTTTGAAAAATGAGAAAATAAAAGCCCAGTCTAGCACAATACCAACAAAGAGGAAAAATAACAGCTCTTAAAAGAAACCAGCATGGCTGCATAAAGAACTCTCTGACAAATTGAAAGATAAAAAGGACAAGTATAGAAAGTGGAAAAGGGGGCACATAACTAAGTCAGAATATCAGCAAATAGCCCGAGCCTCCAAAGATAAAGTGAGGAAAACCAAGGCTCAAAATGAACTAAGGCTTGCAACCAAAGTCAAAAACAACAAAAAAACTTCTTTCAACATGCAAAAAACAAGAAAAAAGTCAAGGAAATTTTTGGTCCATTAGTGGGTGAAAGTGGCAAGAAGGTGACAAGCAACAAGGAGAAAGCAGAACTATTTAACTCATTTTTTGCATCTGTCTTTACACAAAGGGAAAAAAACAGACCAACCTATCAAAAATAGTGCCATAAAAAACAGAATAGAAACACAAGTTAAGATAGGCAAGAAAATGGTAAGTGAGCACCTGTCCAGCCTAGATGAGTTCAAACCACCAGGACCAGATGGATTACACCCCAAGGTTCTCAAGGAACTGGCAGACGTGATATCAGAACCACTGAACTATATTTTTCAAAGATCCTGGAGCACAGGAAAACTACCAGAGGATTGGAAAAGAGTTGATATAGTTCCCATCTTCAAAAAAGGAAAAAAAAATGGACCCAGGAAATTACAGACCTATCAGCCTGACCTCAATACCTGGGAAGATCCTGGAAAAGATAATCAAACAATGAATCAGCGAACACCTAGAGGCAAACAAAGTCATTACTAAAAGCCAACATGGGTTTGTCAAAAATAGATCATGCCAGACAAATCTTATTGCATTCTTTGACCAAGTGACAAAATTAGTGGATCAGAGGAATGCTGTGGACATAATTTACTTGGACTTCAGTAAGGCATTTGATAAAGTAGATCACAACCTACTACTTGACAAGATAGAAAAATGTGGGATAGACAGCATCACCACCAGATGGGTCCATAGCTGGCTGACAGGCCGTACTCACCATGTGGTCCTCAATGGAACTGCATCTACATGGAGGTAAGTGTGTAGTGGAGTGCCCCGGGGCTCTGTTCTGGGCCCAGTGGTCTTCAACATCTTCATCAATGATTTGAACGAGGGGATAGATGGGGAACTCATCAAATTTGCAGACGACATCAAGCTGGCAGGAATAGCCAACACTCCAGAAGACAGGCTTAAGATACAGAAGGACCTGGACAGACTTGAACACTGCGCACTATCTAACAAAATGAAATTCAATGGTGAAAAAAGTAAGGTTCTACATTTAGGCAAGAAAAACCAAATGCACAAGTACAGCATAGGTGGCACCATGCTCAATAGTAGTAACTGTGAGAGGGACCTCGGAGTCCTAGTAGACAATCACTTAAATATGAGCCAGCAGTGTGCTGCAGCTGCCAAAAAGGCCAACACAGTGCTAGGCTGCATTAACAGAGGGATAGAATCAAGATCACGTGAAGTGTTAATACCACTTTACAATTCCTTGGTAAGGCCACACTTGGAATACTGCATCCAGTTTTGGTCACCACAACGTAAAAAAGATGTTGAGACTCTAGAAAGAGTACAGAGAAGAGCAACAAAGATGATTAGGGGACTGGAGGCTAAAGCATATAAGGAATGGCTGCTGGAATTGGGTATATCTAGTTTAATGAAGAGAAGGACGAGGGGGGATATGATAGCAGTGTTCCAATATCTCAGGAGCTGCCACAAAGAAGAGGGAGTCAAGCTATTTTCCAAGGCACCTGAAGGCAGGACAAGAACCAACGGGTGGAAACTAATCAAGGAGAGAAGCAACCTAAAATTAAGGAGAAACTTCCTGATAGTTAGAACAATTAACCAGTGGAACAACCTGCCTCCAGAAGCGGTGAACACTCCAACACTGGAAGTTTTTAAGAAGAGACTGGACAGCCATTTGTCCGAGATGGTATAGGGTTTCTTGCCTGAGCAGGGGGTTGGACTAGATGACCTCCAAGGTCCCTTCCAACTTTACTATTATTATTATTATGGATCATCGCACAGTCAGCCAGATGTTCAGACTGGATTTGGCATTTTGTCTACCTATCTAGTCCTTACCCAGGACCTGGGATAGGCAGATGTGGATGTTTGATGGTATTACAGATATCGTCGCAGGATGGAAGCAGTTCCTAATAAGGCTGCCTTTTGCAATTGACTAATAGCTAATTTGTCAATGCCAATTGTGTTCAAGTGGTGCTCCAGTTGTTTTGGGATTGCACCCAAGGAGCCTATGACTATTGGTACTACCTTTGCTTGCTTTTGCCACAGTCTTTCTATTTCTATTTGTAGGTCTTTGTATTTTGTTATCTTCTCCAGTTCTTTCTCGTCTATTCTGCTGTCTCCAGGCACTGCCACGTCCACTATCCAAACTTTTTTGTCATTATTATTATTATTATTATTTATGTTGCTGGGAGTGATGGTTTTTATACCTTCTTGAGCTTTTGTGTTTGGAGTTGTTCTTCCTGTTCCTGTGGCATGAACTTTGACCTAAGCTTTTGAGCATATCTTTTTGGTATTTTGAGGGTGGTGGGCTAATCCTATTATGTCCTAAAGATCGTATATTTAGAATTTGGGTGAGGTATATAGATTTTAGGGGTCTTTGTCTTTCTAATCTCATCAGACTTGGGCTGTCTTTGCCTAAGATTTTTCATTATTCCTTTGGGGAAGTATAATATTCTGCTTTTTAATACTCCCCAAAATATTTCCTTCTCGGGGGGGTACTGTCCTCCCACAAAATATAAGTGCTTTGCAAAATGGAAGAATGCAACTATTTAGCATATTTCTGTGCCCCAAGTCTTCACATAGTAAAAAGTGATTTACAAACATAAATCTCAGAAGATTCAGCAGATATAAAAGAGAACAAGTAAACATCAGTTGGATCAGACCAATGGACTCTGCAGAACCATATTCCATTTCCAACTTCCATATGCTTTCCAGAACATGGCTCCCCCAGCATCTGGGCAAATAAGTTGTAATACAGTACTAGGGTATATAATAAATACTTGTTTTAGTCCCAGCCACTCCATTTCTTCTTTTCCTCTTCTTCTTCCTCTGCATTATCTTTTCCTATTAGTTGCAGCTTTCAATTTTTTCTTCCCACTCCAGACATCAGCCTTCCATTCCCACTGAGCACATTCACTCCCCTTTTTGGCCTTAATATGCTTGAAAAGTCAAGCAGACATATCACTAAGTAATGTCAACTTGGATTTTTTTTTTTTTTTTAAGACAAAGTATTGTAGCTGAGAATATAAAGCTAACAGCTCCTCCTGGCGGCTTAGAACAACTTGCATTGGCTACTTAGATGTTAACTGCAAGTTCTGCATTTGGTATCCTCTTTTTATTTCTGCAGTAGCCTGCAGTCCTTGTTCCTTGGCTTCTTCTCACTGTGTGGATAATTTTTCTTCTAGGAAGAGAATCAGTACCGGATGACTTGGAGTTGAACAGTTAAGTCACTTTGATATTGGATGAAGGGATCTGCTTTTTCTTCAAGGTTTTGGGAATATTAAAATTAGCTTCTCCGGAAGATAGAACAACCCTTTCTCTGCTACCCTATGTGGGCAGCAGGAGGATCACTAAACATCACTGACAAGTGCATGTGGTGTATGTCAGAAACCAAAGGTCAAGCTCACCAACCTTATAGAGAAGCATAGTCCTGCAAATTCTTAGGTTCAAAAGTACTCAGTTTATGTCCTGGGAGAGATTTAAAAAGGCAGACATGCAGGCAGTATGGGGCTGGATTGAAGTTCCTGATTTTCAAACCTTGTTCTTTTTCTTCTGAACCTGACATGTTGGAGCACTTTTCATCATTACCAGCCAACCTATTGTGGATCAGCTGATTCTCTTCCTGCTCTCCCACTACTTCTTTGGATTGAATGGCAAGTTTGTCTCCCAACTCTGGAATTCTATGACCATCTATTTCTGACCCAGCTTTCATAAAAATGTATTTCAGTTAATTTACATTACAAAGAGCCATGGGTTTTATATCCACTTGCTTTGTATATTACAAATATAATAAATAAATACAGACAAAAAAGCTACAATCATAAAACTATAAAAGTAGAAGTAAGAGATTCATTAGGATTAAGACTGCAGCTTCAAAACTGAAAAAATGAAAACTGGATTCAGAGAGCTGTCTTTTCAAGTGCCAGGTGAAATATAGGACAAGATTGTTCCACAACCAATAATCCCCTTTTAGAAGAAAGCTTCACAACCTGATACTTAAATAAAAGCTAAGTTAATCCATCAGAGACATTAATTAATGCAAAATCTTGCATTTTGAGATATACCTACTCTGCAAGCGCTACAAGCCCTTTCTATTGAGAATAACTTTTCATTTAATGAAAAACTGAGAGAAGAGCTTTAAAATAACTTGGAGTATTTTCTCATGGCTATGTTTAATTTTTCTTGAATTGGAGCAGGTATGTTCCCAAGATATGGTCAAGAAACTCAAGAGAATAGTGATTAGTGGAAGTTCTGCCTTTTTTTATGTGTATCCCTTGAACTAACCAAGAACAGAAATATTGCCACAAACTGTACCATCTCCATTATTGAGTTTTAGTGTGCCAGGAAGTAGTAGAGTGCATCCTTAGTAGCTCAGGGACTAATGCTACTCTTACAGTTGTGATGTGTAATAGTTTCAAAGCAGCAGCTAGTGGATTTTCATTTTCTTTTCCTCTCCTAGCCAGCAGGAAAAAGTTTCAACTACTAACAGGAAACTAACTGCTCTTCACAAAGGATTTGTTTCAGGGACATTATATTCTGCCTTCCTTCCTAATATGTCCCATCAGCCAGGATATCAGAATTTTTTTTTATTTTAGTTATTTGGGCATAGGCCTATCAGTCTCCTGGGTATTGGGTAGACCTCTATCCAAACAAAACCCAACATTTTTCCTCCTCTTAACATATAGCATCATTTCCATTTACTAAGTTGCAATCTATAGGATCTTTACTAAATCTCTCAAAAATTAAAAATAAATTGGTATGTCTCTAGATATTTCCACAATAAATTAAGCAATATGGACTTTCCAATATATGGTTATCATAATCTGTGACACATTTACTCAGAAATAAGACTATAAATACACACACACACACACAAAGACACAAAGCAGCCCATTTGTTCCTTCTATACTTGCAAAGCATCTTTGCTTTCACCATGCCCATTTGTTGATTTACCTATTGCGTTTTGTTTTGTTTTTTTTATATTTTTCCTCTCTTTTTAATTCCATCCGGCCTAAGCTTCTCCTTCCTTGCATCCCATTTATTTTTTCCCACAAATATTTGTTTTCTGTTTTCATTTTCATCATCTATTTCAAGCTGCTCTCACATCTATTGTGTCCATTTTCTATTTTGATTGTTGGAAGATTAATCTAACTGTTAATCTGCATTCAACTGCATTCAAACTATTTTTACTTTTTCATTTTCTTTTTTGTATAATTTCTCTCCTACAACTATTTTTAACACTACCATGTAATTCAGAATCTCTTCACCTTTATATCATTCATTAACTTTCTTGTGTTTCATCATAACCAATCAAATCAATTATGTTCTTCAAATCATTCCTTTTCTGTGTGTACTTATGAAGAAACATATGCTTGAATCTTATATTTGAAGCAACATGCTTTTTTCTAAGCAGATACTCACCACTCAGTCACTATCCTTACTTATTCATGGATTTCACATGACTCAATCTGCACACACTTCCTTGAGCTCACCCATCAATTCATGTCACCCCTTCCATAACATTTGTTTAAAAAGTTGCACACATTTTCTCAAAACTCATCTTTAGTTCTTCCATTAGCACCACTCTAGGGAATATACTGCAATATGCAAATTATCAACAACTTATACATTCTTTTTTAATTTTGCACCCACAACAATTTAAAAGATGTCAGTTTATGCTTTCTGACTTGAATGTCAGTCTCTTCACTCTTAATTAAATCTCTACCTTCCCTATGTGTATTAATCAATTCCAGTCCATATTATCGGGCCACCTGTCTTCAAACCAATTACATCTTTTCCGATTCTCTTTGTTTTATAGATTTGCACACTCTTTACTGTTTACTTCTTTTACATTCCACATTACAATCTTCCACATGCCAGTTTTGCCAACAGATAAGCCCATAGATACCAACTTTGCTATTCATCATGACTTTGATCTATCATTATTTTCAAGTAGCATACTTTAGATTAGATTGAGTCATGACACAGCCTAAAAACATGACACAGGAAGCATTCCCTGATAATAGTGAAGATAATGCCGGTGAATTGGGACATATTTTGTTAATAGTATGCGCAAGGTACAGCCTAAACCCAGTTATTCCCAAGAATATTCCTGCTATTCTACATACAAATTAGGATCCCTAACCTAGAAATTCCTTAGAAACCTATAAACTCTTGCCACCATCAACTAATACATTTGATATGTGACCCACATCCTTCATATTTTCAGCATAGATTATCCCATGACCAGCAGGTTAGTTGGAAAAGGATGTACATGCCTTAGCTCTTCCCCTATGGAGCTCCCCAAATTGAAAACAAAATTATCCTGCATAACTTTAATTATTTCTCTTTTGAACAAGAGAACAAATTGCAGATTTTGCTTCTAAATTTATTTTGCCTGTAAATCTTTCCACTCTTCCAAGTTGAGATTTTTTTCTCCATGGAGTATAAGACTGTAGGTCTATTCATGTGCTTGCCTATCCTTCAATTCATTTAATCACATAGTCATCTTTTCCCTAGTGAGAAGAATAGCTTTATTAGGAGGCAGGTTAATTTAGAACAGAAGAAACAAAGCAAAACTCAGAAAATCTTTCTCAGCTACATTTCTGTAAAGTGAGATGGGAGAAATATGGTCTTTTTGAAGCAAAGAATAGATTCACAAGTTAGTAATGTGAAAGGGACAAAAATCTCCCAATGAACAAGTCATAAAAGCAGAAATTATGATGTAATTGAATTTATGCAATAACATTATGTAGCCTCCCAGTTCTATGACTCTTGTGCAAGAAGCCCCCAGGCATGTACAGTATTCCCCCTGGGTAGAATACTGATAGTCTAGTTCACTTACCTCCTCATTCTGCATAAGCTTTTTTTTTTTTTCAGCTAATTAGCAATATTCCCCAACCTGTAGCAATGTAGTAACTACCAGCTGACACTGCAGAATGTTTTCAGGTCCTCGAAAACCTCTGGCTAATTAGGGGAAACACTGTACGATTATAAAAGGACAGATTATTTTGATCTGATTTTCATTTTGCTAAAATGTATACTGCCTTACCTTATTTGATTGGAAAAGTTTGCATTTAATCTTTTTAGGACAAAGCCTCAATAGAAGAAGTGATGACATCAGACCTCATTAAACAATTCAACATTGGGAGGAGGGCTCATAATTTATGCTCAATAGGTTTGTGGAGCAGGAGTTTTTCAGGAAATGTGAGGCTCTACTTTATGGGCCTTTCTTCATACAAATCAATACAAGGCTGGTAGATCAAAATCCGGAACACTCACACCACATGCCATTTGTTTACCCATTCTCAGGATGAGAAGCAGCTGCACAAGGGCTATGTGCACACAAGGGCTATGTTCTCCCAACTACGTCTTGGGGACTGCCTTCACAGGACATGTTTTCCTGGTTAGTAGCAGCTCTCCCTCCTCCTCCTCTTCCTCCTCCTCCTTTCTCCCTCTTCATTTCTGTGCTGTATCAACCTAGCCAGTTAATTCAGTCTGTAATTTAATGAATTGTGTAAATCTAGGCAACAATGGGTCAGTTCAGTAACTATTTTGAGCATGTTTTATGAACTTAGCCAGAAGTTTTATAAAAACTTATAAGAAACTTTATAAGAAGCAGTTTTATAAAGGAAGGCAATTTAGATGTTTGGGTGGTATACCCAGGCTATTCCAACAGGGACCCCAACTGGGACCAGTCAAAATCTAGCTGAGGGTAATCAAGCTGCTCTCAGACAATTGGTAGGTAACTTCTTTTATTTCTTCTATCAGCCCCTTTCTTTAACAAATATTAATTTGTCAGACAACAACCTTGTTTTCATATGGTGAACAGGTCAATGTCTGTCTGGAAAAAATACCCTCCCAATCCGTTTGTATACTGGAATGGCAAAAATCTAAAAATAAAATCAAGTGACTTAGAATTATTATTGAGACTCAGAGTTAACTGTTGGGAGACTACTGTGATTATTAGATTACAGTATTTGCTGGTTAAACTCAATGCTCGTGATAAGTTAATTATAAACTGAAGGAGGAAAAACACCTACAGGAAGGGGAGGCTAGGTATGTTTAAACACAGCTCCCTTAGCAACCAGTCTGACAACTTTCTTCCTGCTGGTATTTTCTACTGAACAGTGAGGCCTTGCCATGGATCCAGGGGGCAACAGTACTGTCTCCCCACAAGTGTACCTCATTCAGCAACCAGTAAGTCACTGCAGTGGGTGGGAATATTGAAAGGTATCTCATTCTGGCAGCAGAGAGAAGAATCTTTGTAATCCTGCACGTCTTTTTGATTCAGTTCCAACCAAGAAAAGTTCTGGGTGGTTACCAAGTGTGTGGGTTAGACAATACTGCAATGGAAGAGGCAATATATTTTATATGCTATAACTAATTGTAACACCCCTCCTGAGTCCCAAATGAAGAACAGAAAATGGAAATATAACAAGAATTCTTGTGTCACCTAAAAATCTAGCATATTTATGACTGCATAAAATTTACATCTCTGGATCCACTTTATCAGAGGCAGGGAATATAGTCAGAGAGAACAGTGTTATATAATGCAGCTGTCGATGCTGGAGGAGTTAGGTATAATATCCCTGCCTTAATTAAGCTGATGAAGTAGACAGAGATATACTAAAGCTTAGATGATAATAAGTGAATTAAATCATATAGACCTCTTTTGCACTGACAGTGAAAAACCAACATAATCACCTTTCTGGCAACTGAAAATGAGCACAGAAAAACTTTGTGTAAATCTATGCCCACAGAACATAGATGACAAATAGTTGTGCCATGCCCAATTGCCCTTAGAGATTTTTTTATCCAACAATAGCTTTGTTTAACATCTTCACCTGGGCAGCAATCCTGAGAGGCATCTGAAATCCACCCCTCTTCATCTACTCATGAAGAAACATGACTTCTTTTTTTCTGTCAAATTATGTTGGCATTGCCTTCATCTGATTAGTGGTCCATATATGCTGAGATGCCTTCAAGTTGTTCTTAGCTGTATTAATGTTGAGGTAAATTCCTGATACATTTCTTTAATTGTAAATATATTTGGACATTTCTCACTAATCATTCAATTAGTATCTCCCAGGACTGGGGCTGTATCAGCACCCAGTGGCCATTTTGGGATGGTTCAGGCCTGCCTCAATCTTTCTTTTCCTTGGGCACTTCCACATTCTCCAGAGCCCTTCTGCTGTGAGCAAAGGAGAGTCTGTAGTAGTTATTCCAAATGAAATTCTCCCGTTGAACTCATTAGGTCTTCCAGTCTTGGAAAGAGGAATTATCATAATGAATAAATGATGGGGATGAAGGGAAAGGCTGTGCAGTGCAGTGCAACCCTGGGAGCACTTCTACCAACCTGTCAGCTGCTAGATGAGTTATTTTAAAACATGGGCTAAGTGTTCTTTGTCTAAATCACTAAAATTGTGTTTAAAAATAGCTAATCCAACTGCTGACAAGCACAGGAAAGGGGTTTTATAATGCTACAGGAGAGGGAATCATACTTTATGGTGCAACACTATTTTTCATCAGCTTCTTGGTGAAGTGAAAGAGCAGTACATCATGTTTAAAGATAGCTTGACAGGCATGCTGTGGATTGTGTGATACAGCAGGAGCCTCCCTTCTGCTAACTAAAGTATGCAATTTCCTCCTGAAAGCTGTACATCGCAGAGGAAGTTGTGTGGTGCAATAGGAGGAGACTTCTGCCAAATTGTTCAACTGAGTGGGTTTCTGCAATGCAGCAGGAATTCTGTGATTCAACTTAGAAATAAGAGCAAAAATGTGGAGTCTCTGGCTCAAATTCAAGAAGGTATTTTGAGCAGAGGGAACCAGCTGAATAACTAAAGATCAGAAAAAGGGCAGTGCTAGATAAAAGAGTCAGTTTAGAGGAGGGATTTGGTGATACAAACATTATTTACTCATTTGTAGTTTCAGTTTTAATTTTTACTAAACTTTTGTAATGTTAATTTTTACTAATTATCATTTTAATTAATTGATTTAATTAGTCAATCTGCTTATGCAGTATGTTGTTCAGATGTTCTTTAAATCAATATGTAACGTAAACTGGTGTTCTGATTTTGATGTATTTGTCCCATGCTGGCTTGAAAGACAGGGGCGGCAAGGGATGGCATCAGTAGGCATTAGAGCAGGTTATTCTGGGAATCTTTGAGAAAATCTAGTCTTAGAGGCTTATAGGAAGTGGACCCTTTATGCAATCCTTAAATCACCCAGCGTTTACAGTTTTGCCCATGATTGAAAATCTGAATAAAGCTTCACTTTAAAGAGATGGTGAAAGGTGTGACAGCATTATTGTAGAGAATGAGCCTGAAAAGTCATCCTGGTGCAAAAGAGGTCCACTCTAATCTACCAAAAGATTCCTGGGAAATCCACAGTATATAGGCCAGCATTTCTGTTTGCAGTTGTTTAACCATCAGAAGAACTTGGATCCCATCCATTCTAAATTATACCACTGGGAAAAAAGAAGCCAGGGATGCCTAGGTGTGCATTTAGCTTAAGTCCAATCTAGCTCAATCAGATGTATAACTTTTGTATAAAACAACAATAATAACAGAACCTTATCCAGGAAAAAATGGTAAGAGTCAGGCCCCCAAGACAGCCTGCTCTTCTCTGAATTTCCTTCCATTGTTTCTCAGATTCCTCAAGAGCCAGAAGTGACCATTCTCCAACAGATGCCACCGACATTTCCTCAGTCCAGCTGCACAAGCCACTTCAGAGAAAGTAAGAAATCAAGTCTACCAATTTGCTAGAGAACTGAGATTGATGGAAGGAGGAGATCCTAAAAGAAACAGCTGATTATGTTGGAACATATCTATGTGTTACTAATCCGAAAAATTCCACCCCACCCCATACTGTTATCTGAAAATGAATAAATTCAGAATATTTTAAAGCTTAAATTATTTTTGAGTCTCTTTTAATCTATTATAACAATATATTAATATATTCTAATAATGGTTTTTTAAAAATCTGATTTATAATGAAGCATGTAGCTCCACACATGATCTAAATATTTTTCTTAACCTATAAAATGATGCCAATCTCTCTTGAGTCTTCAACTGATGTAGGAATTTACAAGCCTGCTTTGACTTTTGCAAGATAACTTGCAGCAATAGCTTTCTAGTTATGCCACTCTATTATAATGTGGATATTTTTTAAAATTATAAAATGGAGTATTGTTAATATCAGTTATTACAAACAAAAAGAGAAAGACCAGAAATCGCAACAAAATATGTGTAAGACATGTAATTCCATGGGACATACATCTCTATCACATTTGAAATGCATAATTCACTAGCATGCTACAAATATTGGTCAGTAGAGATCAGTCACTGTCTCAAAACTGATTCCAATGATATATTAAAGCATTTAATTGCTGCATGATTATCTGGAGTAGCAATGCATAATCCAATGGCAAAAATGTTATTTCTTGGAATAAGTGGCTATTTTATAACTCTTGAAAATAATCTGAAACAGCTTTATGAATCTTGTGCCATGTGTCTAGTAACAGCCACTCTTCTTGTTCTTAGTTGTGGTCTGGATTAGATGTGTAACTATTTTGAGAACAGATGTATTAAAAGATTGGAAACATGGACTGAGATTTGAGAATGTTTCAATTTTAATCTGTGTTTGTCAGATAATGCAATCGTTTATTATATTCTAAGGCTTGTCATTTTCTTCTTTTTATGCTACATTTTCGCTTTGTAGTTTCCTTTTTTAATTTATTCAAATTAAATTTAATGGATTAAAAGTGCCGTGATTTTTAAACATTAAGCTCTATAGCAAGAGTGCATAGCTTCTCCTATGCTGAAAATCAAATTTGGTCTTTGAACATATGGAAGTGCAGTGCTAAAACTAATTTTAATCTCATTTCACTTGCATTTAATTAAAACTAAATATAGTTAATATGTTTATTCTGCAGTCAAGTATTTAGAAAGTTTTACTTTCTCTCATGCACATTGGAATCTGGAAATACTGAAAGCTTGTGGGACTTGTGAAAATACTGAAATACTGAGAGCTTGTGTGTAATGCTATAAATTCAGGTTGTATACCTTTGTTCTTATGGTTCTGTAATTCCTCCTTTCGTGTTACATATTTCTGTTTGTGCATATGTACAAATAAATCAATGCATATTGATTGTGTTCTTAATTTCTGGAAGATTTAATAGAGCTAATGATGATACAAAATGCCCAGATGCATCAAGTGATAATGAGCAACCTGGCTATGTCAGCAGCAGCATGCTTTGAATCCAATCCAAGCCAGGTAGGTAGATTGCTGATCTAGGGTAGATCTACATATGACAGAGGAGTTGATTTAGGAAAGAAAGGCATTTCTGTGCCAACTGTCTTGCCTTCTACTGGCTTCAACTGAAGGGCAGGAGAGCAGAAAAACATGTGCCTTGATGTCACATCATACATTCCAGAAGACAATCATGGAATAGATTGCCATTTTTCAGTGACAACATTATAGGTTCCATTCTTAAATCTAACCTCTTGTGAGATTGAATGTGCCTAATTTTATTACAAAGAGATATCTCTGATACATAACGATTTTGTTGTTCTGAAATTAACTGGCTGCCTAGCATGTGAAATGAAACTATTAATGAATATGAGCAGGAACAGCAATGACACATCATCTGAAATTATATGACGTCCATAAAATACTGAATGATTCTACATATGTAATTGGATGAAAGAATAACCTTGAGAAACAGGAGGAAGAGATACAGCCAAGGCAATAGTTAGATAAGAGAAATCTGAGTCCAACACAGAAATAGAATTTGAAAAAAAAAATTCAGATATGACCATCCATAGTTCTGTTAGGATAAAAAACAGAGAGAAAAGAAACACATTTAGATTGCAAGATTCTGTTATTGTAACTTATAATAAAAGTGATTGTAGTACTCATAAATTCAAGGTCTACCTTCAAGAGCTGATAGCTTCAAAGCCCTGATTTGACAGCTACATATCTCCGCCAGGAGAAATAAAGGAATGTGATGCACCAAGTCAGTTTTCAGAAGTTTTTAACTTTTTCTGTTGGGATCCAGAATATATTTTGGGACTAACTTCATGACTTCTAATTATAATTATTATGCGCAATGAATTATTATTTTCACTACTCACCCTTTCAATATCTCTTTTACATACTGTAGCCAGATGTTCTGCCTAAACCGGTCACAACAGCAATATTAATAATTTGAGTATAAACAGTTTTCTAAGTCAAAGCCACTGTGAGGTTATAGAAAGGAGAAAGGAATAATGCTGACAATTGGAAGGGGCTGGAGAAGGTGGCTAGAGAAAGACTCTTGGAGATACTAGATTCCTAGCTTATCAAGGCAAAATAGGTCTTTACTATTCTTTAAAGGTAAACTGGGATTCTTTTAGTCAATTCACTTCAATTTATTGCTCATCTCATGCTGTTGCAACAGGAAATACAATTTATTAACAGGACTATACCAGTGCAACCACAGGTAAAACCATTTTGGGTTTATGATCCTTGAGATAAGAACCATTGTCTTAAGTGTCCTAATCTTTTTTTCTAGCAGATACCCCTTATTCCCTGGCAGACAGAGGATGAAGATGAGATGGACATGGTATTCCACCACCATTATGCACCCTATCCATTCATCCTTCCATTCAGAACATGGAAGCCTCCATCTCAACCCTCAATTTTGACACCACAGCAGCCCATCATTCGCCATGTGGGCCCAGATCATCAGTCAACAAGGAGACAAGATGATGGGTGAGCAGAACTGTGCAGATGGGAAAAAGATTATAAACAATTGAAGTGTTTCATTTCAGTATTCCAATACATATTACAATAATTCATCCAAATGTTACATATAAAATATGGAAGGCTAAGATGAGTGATAAAACAGTAATATTCATCACAAAATTATGGAAGGTAGGATACACCTGGATTTGGGACCTTCTCTAAATTATGATAAGCCAAGTGAAGCATACTTGCATTGTTTAGTCACCACCACTAATATCCTGTCTGTGGCATTGCTATTATTCTTTATTATCTGTACTCCCAAATTCTGCATATAAATGTTTGCTAAATGTGTAAATATCCCAGATATTTACCATTGCTTATTCTTGTAGAATTTATTCAATTACTTCAAATCTTGAAAAACAATGATATTTACAGAGAATTAAAAATTCAGCAATATTAGAAGCTTCATTTGGTTCCTAGTATTTTATTAGGCATTTCAAAGACAAGGTCAGATGAAATTTCTGCTAATTTAATAAAAGGGAAGAAACTTGCTTTAACCAAAAAGGGAAAAGACCTTGAATATTACAGAACTATCAGTGTAAGATAGTTCCCCTGGGTATTGAGAATTAGCCATGGATATTTCCCACTATCTTGCCCGCTGTAATTAAATATCCCATTTTAATTTATCTCTGTTTAGTCAAGCGGTACCCCCACCCCCACCACCAAGTGCCACTGGAACTGTCACAGCCGATATCTTACCAGCTTCAGGTAAGGATGCAGTGGATGGACCACAGATCCATTTCAATAATACGCCCATTATTCCTATCATAACTTTCTGATGCAGGCAGAGTTGTAGGGTCTATTTGCCCTGGTAATTTCAGTACTGGCTTAATGATAGTTTGACCATTTACTACAAAGTCTTAACTTGGCAGCTTTAAGATGTAGCTAGATTGATCTAGATGGATGTAAACTAGGAAAGTCAAACCAAGCCTAATCAGAGGAAACTGTTCTGTGCTGTTCACCCGTTGGTGATGTTTTAGGCAGATTACAATTTTACAGTCACAGGACTGTAACTATTTTTTTAAAAAGATCATTATTTTTAAAAGCATAAGCAATTTAAAAAGGCCCAATTTCACCAGATTCTATAATTTCCTATGAAATCTTGCAAGATTGTGAGTAAAAGAGATTTTATGACATTTAGCAATCTTACATGATTTAACCATTTATCATTCAACAAGGTTTTTATTATTATTTTATTATGGGGGAGATCTGAGTTGCATCTAAGTGTTGTAAATTCTCTCATGCTCATGGTGTTGCATTGCCAACATTGACTAAATAATATTTGAATTTATTTAAAAGTCATTTTATAGATATGAAAGAACTATTTTCTCTCTAAGAAAAGGAGATGAGGGACAGGAGGAAAACAAAGAGAAGTGTGCGGCCAGTGGCAGTTTAAGCACCTTTCCTTTGCTAGAAATTCTGTCAAGATAATCTATGCAATTTTCTCCTTCTAGAATATTACGACTACACTGAGCAATGGAAGTGAAATTAAAGTTTCATCTATTCTTCCTACAAAAAGATGCTGATTCCTAGCTGCAAAAGGCCTAAAAAGATCTTCTGAATTGCACCGGAGTATGGCAGGATAAACTTTGTATCATACTGTTTTCCTAATAGGATCAAAGCCTAGGATCAAAGCTAGTATGTTTATATTTGTGCACATATTTCAAACATGTGCACATATAAATTGTACATTATGTTCTTGTGGAAAATGAAAGGACTCTTACGAATTCCAGAGGGTTTTAGCAGAGAGATTTATTGCGCAGATTCAGAAGCAATAGCAACAAGCAATTCTGAACCCCGAGGGCGGGTTCAGACTTCAGTTTTATACTTTCCTTTTCTCAGGAACAAAGGAATACACATTGAAATACACATTGTAATACATTAGGTTCATTTCTCATGGGTATACAATGGAGAATTTGCTACATACATTGTATCCAAGTGCAATGCGCATTAGGTTAGTCACATACTTCTAACACAGCACTATTCTAGTAATTATGCAGACACATCATTATTCTAGTGATTGTTCATTATTCCACATTATTCCCCCCTTTGGAAGTTTTCCTACTTAAATTTCCATCATTCTATCTCCAATTCAGGATCTTTAGAGGGCAACATTTTATATTCCCATATTAAATAACTAACAAATATTATGAGCTGTAGAATCCTCATGTCTTCCACTGTGCGTAGAGACACCGTCCGGAGTGTCTCAGCAAGGTCTGATGTTCACACCGTGTGTTGAGAACCCATTGCCGGTAGGGTTCGACAGGGTGTATTTCTTGTAAATTTTAACACTAAAGGTTTGTCAGTTTTACCCACCTTGTAAGTTACTGGATTGGCAGGTGCAGCTGCTTTCAATTTACTCCAGTGGACCCAGGACATTCCCTCCAAGGTTTTCACTGTCAAAGGAGAACACATGACAACAGTATATGGTCCTTTCCATCTTGGGCTCAAGGGATCTGATTTCCAGTGTTTTATCCATACTCTAGCTCCTGGTTTGAACCCATGTGTTGCCGTGACCACTGGAGGGGTTGTTGTTCCATCTTATAATGGCGCAAATTTGAAACAGCTAAATTATGAAGCTGTAACTGATGTAACAATTTCTGTTGGTCTATTCCCCCCTTATGAGCCAAGCCCGGCCAGTCCTGACTGTCAGGTTTAAATAGACAAGGGGGATGGCCAAACATGAGCTCATAAGGGCTAAGTTGTAATTTAGTGCGGGGGATCAGTCTGATTGCATACAAAACCATAGGCAAAACGTCTGGCTAATGGAGATGAGTTTCCAAACAAAATTTGGTAATAAGAGTTTTAATCGTGCAATGAGTACATTCCACCCTACAGCCGATTGGGGGTGAAAAGCACAATGAAATCTCCACTTAATTCCTAATGCCTGGTCTAAAACCTTATTAATTTGGCGTACAAACTCAGGACCATTATCTGATGAAATCCTAGAAGGGCAACCAAATCTAGGAATAATTTCTTTAAGAAAGATTCTGGCAACCTGTATAGCTTTCTTATTTACAGTCGGAAAGGCCTCAATGCATCCTGAATAGGTATCGATTATAACTAACAGGGCTGCATATTTCTTACTCCTAGGCATATCAGTAAAATCAACAACGACATAGTCCATTGGAAAATAAGCAATTGGTTGTCGACCAGGCAGTACTACCGATCCTTGGCGTGCATTGGTCTGGGCACAAATGGAACATTGAGAACATACTTGTGCCGTTAGCGAAGAAGCAAAGGGAAGATAGAAAAATCATTCAAGCTACTGTAATAATGCAGTTTTTCCCAAATGATGTTGCTTATGGGCCTGAAAAATAAGGGGGCAGGCAAGCACAAGAGGAACAGCAATGTGTCCATCGGGAAGGGTGTACCAGCCTTTAACCAGTTCAGCTTGTACATCCTGCTTCAACTTTTGGCTTTCCTCTTTCGTATATGTAGGATCAAGTTGTTCTAAGTAAGTGCCCAAATACATGAACCTGGTGACATTTGACTGGAGGGGGGCCTTCTAATGCAGCTCTTTTGGCTTCTTTGTCTGCCTTCCTATTGCCCTGGGTAATAAGGCTTGAGTCTTTTTGATGTCCAGGACAATGGATGATTGCAACTTTAGACGATAATTGAGCCACCTTAATAAGTCTTTTAATCAAAGTTGCATATTGGATGATCTTGCCTGTGGAGTCCAAATATCCTCTTTCTTTGTAGATTGCCGCATGTGCATGAATTGTAAAAAATGCATACTTAATGTCCGTATATACATTTAAAATCATTCCTGTAGCTATTTCTAATGCTCGGATTAGGACATATAATTCTGCAAATTGTGCACTTGCTTGGCTAGGTAATTGTGCTGATTCTACAGTTGCAGTTTGAGAAACAATTGCATAACCAGAGTATCTAATTCCTTGATCCATAAAGCTGGATCCATCGGTAAAGCACTGAAAGTCTGGATTATGCAATGGTTGGTCCGTAAGGTCAGATCTGCAAGAATATTGTAGTTCTATTGTTTGCATGCAGTTATGCACGGGCATAGTTGAATCTGGTATTGGCATGAGAGTGGTCGGATTGAGAGTAGAGCACTGTTGCAGTGTAACTTGTGGATGTTCTAATAAAAGGGCCTGTATCTTATACATCCTTTGATTGCTAATCCATAAATGTTCCTTATTGTCAATAATTGTCTGCAGGGCATGACTAGTACAAACAGGCACCAGAGCAGAAAAGATTAACTTATTTGCCTCCTGTAGTAACAGCATAACTGCTGCTAGAATTTTTAAACATTGTGGCCATCCTTACGCAGCCATATCTAATTGTTTTGACAGATAAGCGACTGGGCGATTCCAATTTCCCTGCTTTTGGGTAAGGACTAAAGCCACATTCTGTCTCACATCGACATAAAGTGAAAACGACCTAGATATATCAGGTAGTCCTAGAGCCGGCGCTGTAGTAAGGGCTTGTTGAAGGTGTTTCATTGCTTGGGTCTGCTCTTGTTGCCACAAAAGAGGTTCATTTTCTGGTCCTCTTAAAACTTGGTTCAATGGTTTAGCTGTGAGAGCAAAGTTAGGAATCCAAATTCTACAGAAGCCTGTAATTCCCAAAAAGGCTCTAACTTCCTGTTTTGTTTGGGGGATGGGAATTTGTAACACAGCTTACTTTCTCTGGGGGCCCAGAGTTCTTTGTCCTTGTGAAAGTTCATAGCCTAACTACATTACAGTCATTTGAACTAATTGTGCTTTCCTTTTGGACACTCTGTAGCTACAGTCTTGTAACATTCGGAGCAGTCTGGATGTGTTTTCAAAGCAATCCTCCCTGTTTTGTCCAGTTATCAGAACATCATCCATATATTGAAGGCAACAGTCCTCTTGTCTGACTAACTTCAAATATGCAAGATCTTGGGCTAAAGCTTGACCAAAACACGTAGGTGAATTCTTAAACCAGGTATATTGAGTCTTAACTTGTGTCTTTGGATTAGCCCATTCAAATGCAAAGATCGGCTGACAATTCTCAGCTGAAGGTATGGTGAAAAACGCATCCTTTAAGTCCACAACTGAAAACCATTTAGCGGATGCAGGTATTGTACTCAAAAGAATATATGGATTAGGAACAGTCATGTGTAAGGTTATGGTGAATTTATTAATGGGGTGGAGATCCTGCACTGGTCTCCACTGTCCATCGGGCTTACAAACAGGTAGAATTGCAGTATTCCAGGGTGACTGAATTTTTCTAATGATTTTTGCTATCAAGTATTTTTGGATTAATTCTTGAATGGCAATAGTAGCCTCTGAAGTACAATATCATTGAGGCACTCTAACAGGATATGCTTGTGGTTTTAGTTCCACATGGCATATTTCACAAATCCAGGGGGGTTATCATCTGCCCACAGGAGTGGGACATTAAATTGTTGCTACTTAGTACTTTCTACTTCTTCTTCTGTCACTATCATCAAGCGCCATATTTCTTCCACTGGGTGGCACACTTGAATTAATTGCTTCCCATTGTCGAAGGAAATAGTTGCTTTTAACTTAATTATCAAGTCTCTTCCCAATAATGGGACTGGACAGTCTGGGACATATAAAAATTGATGTTTAATGATTCCTTGTCCCACTTGGCACGTTAGGGGTTCCAGGAGTGGTCGAAATTGAGTTTCTCCAGATACTCCCTGAATTTGGATGGTCTGGTTTGATGGCTTGCCAATAGATTTATTTAGAACCAATCTGGTGGCTCCCGTGTCAACTAACATTGGGACAATCTGTCCTCCCACCCGTATTTTAACAATGGGCTCTGGGGGTGGGACCATAGAACCCGGTCCTCTTCAGTCTCCCCATTCCATGTTGGCTAAGCCGAACATGTTTTCTTCTCTTTCTTCCATTTGACTAGGATAGGCTGGACGCCCTCTTCCCCTGAAGCTTCCCCTACAACTTCCTTGGAAAGTCTCTCTAAATCCTCTTCCTCGTCCTCTTCCATACTGCGAGATTGTCCCTTAGATTGGCCATTCCTCTGGGGGCACTCCCTTTGCCAGTGTCCTTCCTGTTTACAGATGGCACATTGGTTGGGTCCAATATTCATTTCCCCCCAAGGCCACTGCTAACATTTCAACCTTCTTTTTTTCTTTCTGATCTGACTTACATTCTTCTTTCTTTTCACAGTTACTGAACACTTTCTGAGCTATTTCCATGATCTCTGCTATATTCTTCCCTAATGCCCCTTCTGTGCGTTGTAACTTTTTCTTTATGTCTGGGGCACTTTGGGTGATAAATCTTTCAATTAGGAGTGGGCAATTTTGTGCCACTTCCATATTAAAACCTGTGTTTACTTTATAAGCTTCTATCAGTCAGCTGAGAAAAGCGGTTGGTGACTCATTTTTATCTTGCCAAATACTAATTACTGCAGCATAATTAACTGGATGAATTGCGGCTTCTTTCAGGGCTTCTAAACACAAAAGCCAATAATTCTGCAACAAAGTTTGATGTTGTCCATCATTAGCATTCCAGTCTGGTCTTTCTTCTACTGCTTCGGCATCTCTGCTTGCCTGATAATTCGCTCCCCCATTGGAATGTCAGCGGGCAAGTACTTTTAATTTCCCTAACCTATATTGTTCTCTCCCTTCCATATCCAGTAAAGTAGAAATAAGTTGTTGCATATCATCCCACGTGTGGTTATGTGTCTGAATAATGGTGGAGAATAGGTCTATTATTTCTTGAGGTTTTTCTGAAAATGGTCCATATTGCCGACGCCAATTGAGTAGATTAGTGGTTGTAAAGGGAACATAGTGGAGCATCGGAATATTGGTGTTGTTTGGTCCAGAGACCAAAACTTCTCTTAGAGGGGCTATCATTTCTTCTGTTTTTACCCTCGTTTTACTTCTAGTTCGACTAGAAACTAATGTTTTGCTGTCATCGCTATCCAAGTCCTGATCTTTCTTCTGAATGGTTCTATCTTTTTTTATCTTTCTTTTCACACCGGCTTCTGGTTGAAGGTGGACTTCATTTCTTTCAATCGGAGGGGGTGGAATTTGCTGATATATCCCCCCTTCTTCTCTTCTAGGAACATAGGGTGGGGGCCTGGCAACTTCCTCCCTTTCTTCCTGGCTCAAAATCTTAGCTTTTGTCTGAGGTTTGGCTTTTGGTTTGCCAAATATATTTTAGCACATTCTATCTGACACTTTGCTAACCATCGAGGCTTTTCTTCAATATTGATCTGCCATTGGTCTATATAGGGATATTGGTCCCAATGACCACTTCCAGTCACAATTTGATGAACCCGTGCCATGAGTTTGGGATTCACCGATCCCTCTTTGGGCCACCCTATGCCAAAGGTGGTCCATTCAGATTCACAGAATTTTTTTAACATGGCTGGATTTGGTCGTGGGTCCCCATAATCCCTAGAAAAACCCTTTTTGAAATTTCCTAACATACACTGAAGCAGCGTCTGACCAACGCCCTTCTTAGTTTGGTTTCCTCCCATTTCTCCCTAACACACTACCACCGACCTGGTGTGCCGGACGTTCCAACAGTCACTCTTCAGGAAATGCGATGGTTTAACCACCCACACAATCCTACCTATTGAAGACTTAAGGATGCCGCCTTGTCTTCTAGGGGGTGATCAATCCCCTCTTCTGATCCAAATGGGATCAGGTATCCCCTTTTATAATACTTGCCTGCAGGCGTTCCAGACCCTTCCCAGGATTAAAGACTCGTCTGCTATCCTCGGTGGATTCTTGACTGGAGTGCTTTGCTGGCAGGTGAGTTCCCCTCCTGTCCAATCAAGATCTCCCCATAGACAAAGGCCATGGAGCCGGCTTGGAGGAGTCGTTGTTAGGAGAGGGGCTACCCACCAGGGCAGTCCGTCTGGAAGGTCAACGGCCTCTTCCTAAGAGTCCCGGCGGAGTTGCCAGAAATCTTGTGGAAAATGAAAGGACTCTTACGAATTCCAGAGGGTTTTAGCAGAGAGATTTATTGCGCAGATTCAGAAGCAATAGCAACGAGCAATTCTGAACCCCGAGGGCGGGTTCAGACTTCAGTTTTATACTTTCCTTTTTTCAGGAACAAAGGAATACACATTGAAATACACATTGTAATACATTAGGTTCATTTCTCATGGGTATACAATGGAGAGTTTGCTACATACATTGTATCCAAGTGCAATGTGCATTAGGTTAGTCACATACTACTAACACAGCACCATTCCAGTAATTATGCAGATACATCATTTTTCTAGTGATTGTTCATTATTCCACATTAATGTTATATGAATTATGCATAATGCCTCTATTCACAAGTGCTGCTTCCAGTTTCTACAGAGCAGCTGCACTTTAATATTTGGTTTGTCAGCAGTCTTCCAAGAAGTATATATCTTTTTATTATTGTTATGAATTCTTGAGCCCAAGAAGATTAAGTGTGTACTGATACTTCTTCACTTTTCTGCTTTGGATTGGCACTTTGCTATTACCATCTCAGTTTGTTTGTTTGTTTGTTTGTTTGTTTAAGCTGAGCATCAGACCAGCCTTTGTCGTTCTTCAATAGATATTCCTCAAGTCTTCTTCACTTTAAGATACTTGAGTGGTATCAACAGCATTTTTTAGCCATTTTAATTCAAGTTTTGTTTCTCCTAGTTCAGCATTTCTTATTATAGGTTCTGCAGATAAACTGGGTAGATAAGATGGCAGTACACTATTTTAACACAGTTCTTTACCATTTTTGAGCCAATTAGTTGTTCCTTAAGTCATTCTAATGTTCGCTTTTTAGTCAGCATATAAATAGAAATGAAGTTCTCTGATATGCTTAAGAACTATTCTTAAGTTGCTCTAATTCATGCAATTGAAAAAAATTGTGTACAGGTATTCCTTGCTTAGTGACCACAATTGGTACCAGCAACTTAATCTTTAAGTGAAGTAGTCAATATGTGAAATCACAACTATGCTCATGACCTTACTTCAGTTTATCTTTGCTTTACAAACTTCTGAAGGTCATAAATGCAAGAGTTTTTTGTAAAGTTACATTTCATCACTGTTGTAACTGCAAACAGTCACTAAACAAGGAAACCATTAAATGAAAACCACCTGTAATCAGTAAACAAAATTTAAAGTAATTTTGGAACTCTAGTTTCTTTTCCACTATCCATGGAAATATGTTTGGTTTAACACTCTCTTTTTTTGTTATTGGAATATAGTTCGATCTGTTCCAGTCTTTTGCCTGCTGCTGTGGTTCTCATACTTGCAGCATGTTAATAGCATCATTTTACAAAGTTTTAAACTGTACTCATAGCATTTCATTTACACTTATAGTCAGGGCTTTTTTTTCTCATAGAACGCCCAGAACGGAGTTCCGGCACCTTTTTTGGAGGAACCTTGTAGGATAGGCAAGGCGGGTTGGGACGTGTCTGGGTTCTGGCACCTTTGTTTTTTGTAGAAAAAAAGCACTGCTTATAGTAAATGAATATAGTTAACAATATTTTCTGCAAGCCATTTCATTTCATTTTTCAAATTGTCTGGCTTTATTTAGTGAAGACCCATTGGTGATTTGGGCATATTTGTTCCAATATTTCTTTGTATCAAATAGAATTCTCTTTTCTTATCTTTGATTATACCCATCTATGTATAAAACTTTTCTTTGACTTTAATTTCTTTAAATAAGTATTTTGTCATTCTTTGTTAGCGTTTTTAGATATATCTCCTTATCACTTTTTGTTCTTTCAAATTCAATAGATTTTTGTATTGCCAGCCATTTTTCCTTCTTTTGATGTCTCCAGTACAAAATATTTTTATTGTTTTGTCCTTAATAATATCACAAATTTTGGTCCAGAGTTCTCCAGGAACTCTATTCATAACTTCTATTTTTACAAATCTGTTGTTTATCCTCACCACATACTTATTTTTACTTAGCATTGTGCCCAAACTTCTGTTTTGATTAGATCACTGCTCCACATTAGGCCCCGGTGTTTCCTCTTGAGGTAGCCATGTTTATCTCACAACTAGAAAATGACAAAGCAGCCTGAAAGGAGCTTATCATACAAAAAAGCAAAAGGCAAAATGGGAGCTCCGATCCTGATACTTTGTATATATACGGCAGAATAAATCCATCATTATTTCAATCTACAGAAAAGGAGATAAGAAAGCTCCAATTTTCTTCTGGCCCTATTAAGTGTAATTAGCAAGGTGTATGTCAGGCACTTCCATGGAAAACCCATAAACAGGTTGGTGTAACATAACATCCTGGAAGAAAACAAGCCAGTTGAAGCTCAGTCAATGTCTTAGTCTTCATCTTCTATAGAAAAATACATTATTCATCCATGCAGGATTCTTTATTATCTTTATTGATTCAAAGGCAGCTTCTGGCTCCCTACAGTCCATGGAGAAATAGAATGCTGCTTCTACTGACTGATGCCTTTGAAAGCAATATAATACTATATAAGTTTACTGGTTGCTTCAAGACACCTCTCATCAATAATCCACATTCACAAGGTGTGAAAAAAGTTTGTATTCTGGTGCCCTCCTCCTTTTCTACCTCTATATTAATTTGTTGATTTAAACTTTGATAAACCCCAAGTTTCATTCCTCCTCCCAGGTTACTGACTGGCTAAATCAGAGGTCCCCAACCTTTTGGGCACCAGGGACCAGTTCTGTGGAGAGAGGTTTTTCTGTGGACCAGATGGGGCGTGGTTTCATGTACTGCCTGCATCCCGTGGATGGGTCTTTGTTTGTGTGGACCAGTTTCTGGCATGCCATGGCCTGTTGCCAGTCCATGGACCAGGGGTTGGGGATCCCTGGGCTAAATAACTGACATCTTTCCATCCTTCTATATGTAAACGTTGTAGCAGTCCTTTCTTAAACACCAGTGAGCCTGAAATAGACTCTAGGTCAGGGGTGTTAAACTCAATTTCATTGAGGGCCGCATCAGCATTGTAGTTGCCCTCAGGGGGCCAGGTGGATGTGGCCAGGGTGGGTGCAGCCTACTGGGTGGGTGTAAATGGAGTGAGTGTGGCCTACTGGGTGGGTATGGCCAGCTCTACATCATCAAGGGTGCCTGTGGGGGCCTGGGAGGAGTGGGACAGATCTGAAAGTCTCTGGCAGAAGGGGATGGAACCAGGGCAAGTGCTAAGGAATGGTCCACTGGAGGAACCTCACTGTTCCTCTCAGGCTATGCCGGGGGGGGGGGTTAATGAATGTGTTTCAGTATAGATGGCCACCAAAAAATTCTACATTGGCTCCCGGCTGGCCTGGGCCAGGGCCAAGGCAGAGGGGGCCGTTCCCTCACTGTTTCCAGGATGGCTTCACGGGCCACATGAAACCAGTTCGCAGGCCACATCCAGCCCCTGGGCCTTGTGTTTGACATGTCTGCTCTAGGCAGTCTTGCTTCTTATTCCAGCAAAGAGCAGCATTATAATAAAACTAAAGTAGTCATATTTTGTAAATGTCCATTCCTCACTCTAAGAAAATGTTGTTAGCATTAATCAAAACAAAGTATTTAAGTATTTGGTTATATCTTTCCAAGCCTTGGTGACTTAGAAAAATCAGCAGTGGTAGGTCACCTCTAGAGCCCATAAACTTTAAAACACAGTTTTGCATTTTGCTAATTGCAGTGGCAATAACTATATCCCAGCTGCCATATCTTTAAAAAAACCCTTTTATTAGCTATTATTGTATGATGTGCAGCTTGTTCTTTAAGCTGTACATGACTAGTTTACTCTAATTATTTGGCGCCTTATTGCAAGTGCTTGCTGCATATTAAATTCCTGGCTGACCTAATTCCTGGGGTGACCTATATGCTTTGCTGGTTAGAATATTGGTTTAAATGACTTTAAATGGATGCTTAGGTCTCCCTGAGCTTACAGTTAATTGTATATCTCCATGAAAGTCAGGCTTCCTCCTGTCTTTAAAATATTATTAGTTATCAATCTACTATCTGACTTTATTTGGTTCTGAGAAAGTCTACTTTGCTCTGCAACAAAGAGTCCTCAACACCAATATTCAGCAAACTTTGTAAATGTGAATATGTACCTGAGTCAGTCATGTCTCTGATGACTACATGGAAAAGTTCATGGAGTTTTCTTGGCAGCATTTTCAGAAATGGTTTGCCAGTGACTTCTTAGGCTGAGAAAAGACTGACTCAGGTACAGTCTGACTTAGGCTGAGAAAAGACTGACTTAGGCTGAGAAAAGACTGACTCTACTGGCTTCACACTCCTAATACAGGAGTGGAACTCACATTCTCCCCTTCAATGTCTTTACTCGCACATCAAAGTGGCTTAGCCCTATTCTGGCAAAATCCTGTTTTCATTAAGAGTGGGCTTCTTCAGGATGCTATTCTCTGATGCTAACTACTTAATAAACAATCTCTGCCAGTCCCACAGAATGACTTTCACTCTAGCCCAGTGTTTAGCACTCAGACACATTAAAATGTGTGATTTTCTTAAGCCCTTCTTTTTAGAATTATTTTTAATTACAAAAAACATAAAAACTAAGACAACATAATAAAGAATAAAAGCAGCAAAGAAAGTAAAAAACAATAAAAAACAAAAGTACAGAAAGAAAGAATAAAGAAATAGAAGTTTCCAATTTCCTTTGCAGCAAATATAAATATAATTACAAGATTGTCTTACTCTATTATTACAAAAGAAAGCTCACTCTTTTCTATTATCCAATTTTTGATGGTGATGGGGAAAATGAAGAGGAGGATGAGGAAAAAAAACAATACTTTTCTTAGCCTCATTAGCCAGTTCATATGAGGCATATTCTCTTGTAAACTAACTGGGCACTGCATATCTCCATACTTATTTATTGCAATTGTCTTCTTTATCAAATGGTTATTCAGAAATTTGAGTAGCTTATATACCTTCTTATGTCAGGATTTGTTTATAATTTTCAGTTACCTATAGTATCCTTTACTGTTTTCTATTGTGCTTTGGTCTTTAATTGTAAAATTAATTAATTGATTAATTAATTACATTTCTACCAAGGGGATGTTGATTAGAACTCAAGTGTTTAAACATTTTGGAATAGAATAGAGCTGGAAGGAACCTTTGAGGTCTTCTAGTCCAGCCCCCTGCTCAAGCAGAAGAACCTATATCATTTCAGGCAATTGATTATCCAGTTTCTTCTTAAAAACTTCCAGTGATGGAGTGCCCACAATTTCTGAAGGCAAGCTGTGTTGAGTAGTGGGAACAGTGAGGCATTGAAGACACGGAGTTAAATAACAGCTTTTTATTAGGTTCTCACAGAAGCAAGCTCTAGCAGCTGCTTGACTTATATGTATACGGACCGCCACTAGACGGCGGCCAATCAATTTAAAGTACTCATTCCCACCTAAAAACAGAGGCTTAAAGTAATACAGATAAACAGTCTATAATTCAAACCGTTTTTATAACAGACTTCCTAATTAGCTAAATATATAACACCCCTTTCCCCCTAGGTCACTGGTCGGCAACCCGTGGCTCGTTCAGCCGTCTCCTGCAGCTCCCTGTCCTCAGCCACCATGTGCAGTCTGAAAAAAAAAGTAGGACTAAAAAAGTTCAACCAATCAATTCAAACTTTCCTTCTTTGTACTGCACATGGTGGTCAGGAGGATTGCTGGAAAGGCGTCCCTGGTAAGGAGCCGCAGGTGGCCGGTCTTGGGGTGCCTCTTCCCTGCCCGGTGGGTCTCCCCTCACCCTGCTCCGCTGCCGCCTGTTAGTCAGGGGGGTCGCCAAGGGTTTTCTGGAGCTTCCCCTCTCCGCCTGTGCCTTTCGACCATCTCATGGGAAGCGGATTCCCCCGTGTGCCTGCCCGGCCCTTTACCCACTGCTGTGTGGTCCTCTTGGCCGTCCTCCTGTTGCCATTGCTGCTGGTTGTGCTGAGCGAGGCCAAAGAGGCGGTGAGCGGGCAACTGCGCCCCTTCGCCGTCCTACCACCACTGCCCTCAGTGCTGCAGGAGAAGGAGACCTTGGTCTGTGAGGGCGGCGGGGTCAGCAGCGGGGCAGGACCCCCCTCATCCCCACGGCAACATTCCCCATTGCCAGTGCAGCCGCCCATGGTGCACCCAGCCTTGGCGCCCTCCTTTTGCAACAGCAAAGTGGCTGAGGACGCGGCAGGGGCGGCGGCCAGGCCAGGGGCAGTGGGGACCCCCAACAATGCTATAGTGGTCACTGCCCCTGCCGGAGCTGCTGCCTCCTGTCCTGCTGCCCCTGCCTGCCCGTTCGGCTGAGGACACGGCGGCCAGGCCGCGCCACCGCCACCGGAGCCACTGGCTCCCATCCTGCTCCCGCTCCCCACCTGTTCGGCTAAGGACACCGCAGGAGTAGTGGTGGCGGCGGCTTCCTTGCCCTCCTCCTCCTCTTCTTCCTCTTGCTGCCAACAGGCATCTTGGGCGGGTGCCGGGGCAAGAACGGTGCCCGGGGGGGCAGCTGGGGCGGCAGAGGGGCTGGCAGGGGCCGGTCAGGTAGAGCAGCCGCAGCATTGCGGCCAGGGCCAGTGGCCAGCACGGTGCCAGCCCTGCCGTGGCTACATGAGATGGTCGGAGGGTGAGACCGGGCAGCGTGGAGTCCTGGCTGGGGAGGCAGCGGCAGCTTTTTTGCCCTTCTTCTCCCCTTCTTCCTCCTGCTGACCCCTGGGCGGCAGTCCCGGCTGGGGTGGTGGCCGGTGTCAGCATCGCTCCCTGAGCAGCCAAGCCAGCCACACACCTCCCTGAGCTGTTACGGTAGGGGTGGCGGCCGGCAGGGGCATCGCTCCCTGGGCCGTCCCTGAGCAGCCAAGCTGGCCACACATCTCCCCAAGCCTGCTCATCTCCGGCAGCGGCGGCACCATCTGGTGCTGTTTACACGGCCGTTCGTCCATGTGACTGAGATAGGCAGTGCCACCCTGTTCCGCTCTCGTTTCCCAAGACCAGAGTTGGGGCCACTGCCTATTTCAGTCACGTGGATGAACGGCCATGTAAACAGCACCAGATGGCTCCGCCGCCACTGGAGATGAGCTTGAAGGAGAGGCCCCCTGCTCCCACCTCCTACGGAGCAGAACTGCTGCTTTCTCGCCCTCCCAGCCAAAGAACCCCGAGAGGTGAAAGGCGTCCTTTCTCCCACTTTCTGCTTCTCATCCTCTCTTTTCCGAGCACCCCTCCCAGAGCAAGCCAGAAGCCTCAACTCTAGCCTCCCACAGCAGGCTGAGATAGGCGAGCCTGCAGCTCCTTCTCCCCATTGGCATCCTCCTCCGCTCCCTGGGAACCTTCATGCCAAAAGGCGGAAAGAAGAAAGTCCCAGAGAGGGAGAGCATGGGGTGAGGGGAGAGCAGTCTTTTCTGAGGGGAGGAGAAGTCAGGCTGGATCTGGATGGGGGGCAGAGCCGGTGCAAGTCTCGCCTTAGGCTCCACTCTTTAAATCAAGACTCCTGTTCTATGCGCATGCACGCGTGCACATGTGCGTGCACATTATGCAGCTCCCAGTTTTTTTCTTTTGTGAGGAAAACAGTTCCAAGTTGCTCTTTCAGTGTTTCAGCTTGCCAACCCTTGCCCTAGGTCAATTACATATCCATAAAATATACATAGTCCTTTAGATATGTTGGCGGCTTCTGCGATCGTTCTGATCGCCACACCTAGGTCAATTATGTATCCATAAAATATACATAGTCCTTTAGATATGTTGGCGGTCTACCCTCTGCTGGCTGGGTAGATTAGAGTTTATTAAACTACTCGGGTCAGGTAGACCATTCTCTGTTCATTTCTTCTGGCCGGGTAGACCAGTCTCTGTTTGCCTTTTCTGGTCAGGTAGACCAGTCCCTCTTTGGCTGGTCTGGCCGAGTAGACCAGTACAAATGTCCATGAGCAGAGCAGTCATGGAAATGCTGGGAAATAAGTCCTCCAGCAATCTCTGATCTGTGGGCACACTTCCTTCGGTCGGTAGTGACTCAATCATGGCTGGGTCTCCTTGACTTGCGCTGGACTCCAGTGGCTCAGATGCACCGCAGCTGTCAGGCAGCCCTCGGCTCTCCTCTTGATCGGCAGTGAGAGTTTGATTAACCTGCCGCTGATGCAGCTGATCGATGTGGCGGTGCAAAACATGCCCGTCTTCCAGGACCACTTCATAAGAGAGTGGTCCTGACACCTTACAAACCACAGCTACCACCCACAGTGCCACTTGACCATAGTTCCTTTCCCAAACTCAGTTGCCAACTCACAAATTCCTCGGGGGCTTGGGCCGCACTATTTCTGTTGCAACTCGGTCTGGATGGAGACGGTCCAGCTTCGTGGTCAGCTGATGTCCCCATCTCAGTTCTGCTGGGCTACGTACCGTTGAAGTGCATGGAGTTGTGTGTCAGCAGAGCAAAAAGTCTGCCAACCTGTGATGCCAACCGCCCCTGGTTATTCTTTTAAGTGCTTCTTTAGTCATCCTGATCATCCTTTCTGCTTGACCGTTAGAGGCCAGGTGAAGCAAGGCAGAGATGGTGTGTCTAATCATATTAGACCTTAGAAATGACTGAAATTCTGCAGCAGTAAATTGTGCCCCATTATCTGATACGTTTACATCGGATAAGCCATGTGTGGCAAAGATTCTGCACAGTTCCTGGATGGTCCTGGTAGTAGTCATAGAAGGGACAGGTGCTACCTCAAGCCATTTTGAGTGACTGTCCACTACAATGAGGAACACCTGTCTTTGGAAGAGTCCTGCATAATCTATGTGAATCCTAGACCAGGGAGTTTGTGTAGTCTCCCAGCGATGTATTGGGGCATGAGGCATTTCAGGTCTGGACTGTTGGCAAACCTGGCAACCTTTAACTTGAGCCTCAATATCCCTATCCAACCCTGACCACCACAGGTAGCTTCTCTCGAGTGCCTTCATTCTGACTATTCCAGGATGTTCCTCATGCAGAGATTCTAAGATTCTTTCCCTTAGTGTGTGCAGGACTACAACCCTACTCTCCCACAGAATATATCCTTTGTGTGCAGACAGTTCATCTTATCTTCTAATAAAACTCTGAAACTCTGTTCCAGGACTGATTCCTGGCCACCCCCTCAACACCCAGTTCAAAACTCGGCTGAGAGTTTTGTCGGAGGCTGTCTCAGCAGCCACATCCCCTGTGCGAAGGGAAGATTCTGGCAAATCCTGAATTGACAGGATGCATGCAGCAGGTTCGGGGTCTGGTTCTAAATTAGGCAGGGGCAATCTGCTGAGTGCGTCAGCATGACCCATTCTCTTATCAGGCTTATGGATTAGCCTGTAATTGTAGGCTGCCATAAAGATTGATCACCTCAGCATCCTTGGAGACAGGATCTGAGGGGTTTGCAGCAAACAAACCTAGAAGAGGCTTGTGGTCTCTAAAGACCGTAAATGGGCGACCATAAAGGAAATCGTGGAATTTATTCCTACAACTATGTCTAAAGCCTCCTTATCAATTTGAGCGTACTTTCTTTCTACTGGGAAAAGTGTCCTAGAATAATAAGCTATGGGTGCTTGCTGTCCATTTGCCATTATATGGCTCAAAATTGCTCCTATACATGTGATGACACATCACATGCAATACTGACAGGCAGTTTTTCATTAAAGTGTGTTAACACAGAATCTGAAGACAGTAGTGATTTGACTGCTTTGAAACTATTCTCATGGGCACTAGTCCACTGCCATGTTGCCCTTTTATCTAGGAGCCTGTGTAGAGGCTCTTTTAATGCAGCCTTGTGAGGAAGAAAGGCATGATAAAAGTTAAGTACCCCAGAAATGCCTGCAGCTCCTCCTTCAACTTAGGTCGGGGAGCCTGCAAAATACACTTAAGCTTTGAATCGGCTGGGTGTATTCCGGCAGCGTCGATCCAGAACCCAAGGAATTCTGTGGAGTTGACTCCTATTTGACATTTTTCTCTTTTGAGCTTCAGCCCCGCTTTGCGGAAAAGCTGAAGAACAGCCCTTAAACGTTCTACAACAGCGGTTCTTAACCTGTGGGTCGCAACCCCATTTGGGGTCGAACGACCATTTCACGGGGGTCGCCAAACAATGCAATCCGCCATTTTTTCCCCTTTTCCTTAGCTGTGCTACTCCCTCTTATTCTATTGGCTTTTGAAAGCCAATATAATAGACTCTATTCAAGAGACTCTATTCTATTGGCGTTTGAAAGCCAATAGAATCTATTGCCAATAGGAATTGTCCAGGCTGTCTCTGCCCTGCTGAGCCCGCCAAAAGTCCCAGTCTGCAAACGGTGCTGCAAGTTGTTTGCAGCTGAGGCGAGCTTTCTGGACATTTCCACCCCTCCCTGCTGAGCAACTACTAAATGTAAGTAAAAGAGGGCCAAGGGTGGCAGGTTTGAGGCCGGCGGGAGCGGGGAGGGTTGCTGCCGTGCGTGGGACCCGGAGGGTGGCTTACCTCCCTTGGGCTGGCCCAGCCGGCGGTCGGCCTGCGCCGTCACTGCCACTTGCCAGCTACGCCTCGGCCTGCGCAGAGGGTGGCACCATGCATGCACGGCACTCCCGGGCCGAGGTGGTTGCTGGGCGACAGCCTGCATGCACCCTCAGCCTGCCCAGCGTGCACTCCAGCCGCTGGAGAGGAGGTGGAGTATGTGCGCCTCCTCCTGCCCCACCCGCAGGGAAATACAGGTAATCCTCGACTTACGACCACATGGTTGGGGGTCGCGGCATTAGGAAGGTTGAGAACCACTGTTCTACAAGTTTCTCTGCTGACTCCGCAGCAATTAAAATGTCATAGAAATAAGGGCACACACCTGGAATGTTTTTTAACGTGCGTTCCATCACACTCTGAAAGAGCCCTGGGCTACACTGACCCCAAACTGCAGGCAACAAACCTTGAGTGCCCCTCTGTGGGTAACTATTGTTTGAGCCTCAGCAGAGGCGTCATCCACAGGCAGTTGCTGATAAGCCTGTGCCAGGTCCAGCTTTGCAAATAAATGACTTCCTTGTAAGGATGCCAGAATGTGGCTAACTACATTAGGCTTGACTGATGTAACTATGGGGGTTTCCCACACACAGCTGTCAACGGGTTGCAAGACTCCCTGTTGAATGAGCTTATCTAACTCTGCATCAATCTTGGGCTTAAGGGCAAAAGGCACTCTACAAGGCTTTACTCTGATCAGGGCTATGGTTGGATCAAGGTGGACAGCAATTGGTGCTCCTTTGTACTTCCCTAAATTGGGACTGAATATGTCCGCAAACTCCTGGCAGACAGCTGCAAAATCTACTGTTTGGGTTCTGTTGATGCCAATCACATGGATGTCCAAGGCATCAAACCAGTCTAGGCCAAGAAGGCTTGTTTGCTGGCCTTCGACCACCATGACATTGAGGGAACCTTCAAACTCTTTGAATGTCACTTTATCGTAGCTTCTCCTTTAACCACTACGCAGGAGTTTTGAAAATCTGTCAAAACTAAATCTGATGTCTTGAGTCTGAGGCATTTATCACCATGTCTGCAGATGAAATTAAAAGTCTTATAGGAAATTATAGACATAGCTGATCCAGTGTCCAGTTCCATGGAGCATGGAACTCCTTGCAGCTTGACTTTTAGTCTAAGCTTTTTTTTTAGGGAGCGATGGGCTCCAGTTCTGAGGATGCTCCTTCTTCTGCAGCAAAATCCTATTCTATTCTGCCCTGGGGTCCCATTACCTCTCCTGGGGATGTCTTCATGTGGAGATTCCCTCTGGTGACCTTTACAGACGATAGCAATGTGGCCTTGTTTGCCACATACTCAGCACACAGCTGCGCGAAACTGGCATTCTGATTGCTGGTGTCGTCCTCCGCAGCCCTGACAGCTAGGGAAGAAGGCTGCCTTGTCAAGCGGCCAATGCCTTCTTTCTGAGATCTTCTGCACCTAGTCGATCTCAATGTCTATGTCTGGGTCTTCAGTTCTCTCTGATTCTTCATGATGCACAGCCGTCTGGCTAGAGAAATTCTTTGAGGGATGTAAAGCTTTGACAGCTCCACCTGCGGCCTCTTCCGCCATCACTTCTTTCAGTGTGTCCTGGAACGGCACAGTCTCTTTAGCAAACAGCCTCTGCTGTAAGTCTCTGCTTCTCAAGCCACATACCAGTCGGTCCCAGAGCCGGTTCTCTAGGTCGGGAAATTTGTAGAGCTGGGACACTTGGTGTAGGGTGGCCACGAATTCAGCAACAGTTTCACCTGGCTGCTGTTCTCTCTGTTCAAATGCGATAATTGACAGTCTAGGTTCAAAGTGCTCCTTAAGTCTTCATTTCAAGTCAGCAAAGGTACTGACTCCAATGTAGCAAGAGTGACTAGGTTCTCCGCTATATCAAAGTTGGCTTGGCCACACATGCACAAGATTGCAGCTTTTAAATTATCTTTTCTGACCTGGTTCACTCTGAAGTAGTTTTCTAGTCTTAAGACATACGAACTTCATCGTTCGGGGTGCGTTACATCAAACTCTGAAAGCTTGCCAACTTGGCCATGGCTGGCTGTTACTGCATCTCCAATGCCTTATGCTGCTCGGACTTCTGTGAGATTCCTAGGGACGGGTCCCAAGGAATGTGTTATCTCCAGCGTTTGCGTACTGGCAGGCAGAAGGGGGGAACGCGGTTCCAACCAGGGCACTGATGCCTGGTCTTACCCCTTTAGTAACTTAGCTCTTTTCTCCTAGCAGCACATCTCACCTTCGTCGCCATTGTTGAGTAGTGGGAACAGCGAGGTAATGAAGACACGGAGTTGAATAACTGCTCTTTATTAGGTTCTCACAGAAGCAAGCTCTAGCAGCTGCTTGACTTATATTTATATGGACCGTCACTAGGCGGCGGCCAATCAATTTAAAGTACTCGTTCCCACCTAAAAACAGAGGCTTAAAGTAATACAGACTGTCTATAATTCAAATAGAATAATCAGCTAACCATTTTTTATAACAGACCTCCTGAATTAGCTAAATACATATCAAGCTGTTCCACTGGTTAATTGTCCTAAATGTTAGAAGTTTCTCCTTAATTCCAGGTTGCTTCTCACTTTGGTCAGTTTCCAACCATTGTTTCCTGTCCTGCCCTCTGGTGCTTTGGAGAATAATTTGACCCCCTCTTCTTTGTGGCAGCCCCTCAATACTGGAATACTGCTATCAGGTCAAAAACAGTAACTGTGAGAGGGACCTTGGAGTCCTAGTGGATGATCACTTGAATATGAGTACCATTTTATAAAAGTCTAGTGAGACCACACCTGGAATACTGCAACCAATTTTGGTCACCATACTGCAAAAAAGATGTTGAGACTTTGGAAAAAGTTCAGAGAAGAGCAACTAAAATGATCAAAGGCCTGGAGACTAAAACATGAAGAAAGACTGCAGGACTTGGCTTTGGCTAGTCTAAATAAAAGAAACAGGGGAGACCTGATAGCAATATTCCAGTATTGAGGGGCTGCCACAAAGAAGAGGGGATCAAATTATTCTCCAAAGCACCAGAGGGCAGGATATTTGGTGATGTTTCTTTGCTAGGTGTCTGCATGTTTTCTTTAAGTGGGAGGTTGTGGGTCTGCGTATTTCCATCTAGGGGGGAAATCGATTGCTCAGTTTTAATAGGGCTGCTTCTGTTTGGGTTAGATTGGGCAGTAGGGATTTATTGGATCTATGCTGCTTCTTTCTTTGATTATTGTGTTTCCTTCTATGTGTGACATACCTCCATTTGACTTCCTCCAAGGATTTATCAGTAGGGTCAAATCCTCTGGAAGTTATTTGTTCTTTATTTTGTTTAGTTTGGGTATAGCTTTCTTATATAGGTTGGAGTTTGGCTAGAGTTGCCTCTAAGTCCTTTACTTTTTCCTCTAGTCATTCATATAGTTTACATTTAATGCATGTATAATTTGGGTGTTCTTTGGGCATAAGCACAAACATGGAACGTGTATTATATACCACAATAGTATCAGTAGCCTGTTCCATGAGTTTGTTCTTTGAAAATCCCTTTTTGGTTGGTGAATGTGCTTTGCTGTTAGCCTTGATTCTACCTTCTCTGTTCCTATCCTTTTTTCTGCCTGTTTGTGCTCATTTTTCTACCTTGTTATTTATTTATCCTTCTTATTATTATGTTAGTTTTATTTATCCTTTTCTTCCCTCTATTTTTTTTAAGTTTTTGAGCTCCAATTTCTCTCTTATTATTTAAGATTTGTCTTGTTAAGATTTGCCTCTTTATTAATCCTATTCTTCCTTGATTTCTAATATTCCATTCTTGTCCTTAATACTTGCCTATTTATTTATCTTTTATTTTCTGTCCTGTATTTATTTTTATTCTCTATTTGGGTTTTCTCTCCATTCCTACTGAGACCTCAAACTCAATTGTTGCCTTTATTTCTGTTATTCACTGCTCCGGCCTCTTGTCATTTTCTCTGCCAGCTCCATTCTGTCTTTCGCTGCTCAGGTATTTTTGACCTCGTCTCTGCTCTGGTCAGGCCTTGCCATTTAGCTTTCTGGATGGCTCAGCTCAGCAGTCTGGTCTGCTCTTCTCAGCCAGCTATTCAGATTTAGAGATCAGAGAGCAGCCTCTGCTGCTGTGCTCCCTGTCTCTGCTGCTGCTGTGCTCCCCTCCATAGTTTTTGCCACCATCAATTTCTCACAGCTGATGGATTGCTCCAGCCCTTCAGATGGGCTGCCAGACTAGCAGGAGGCGGAGGGGCTGCTGATCTCACTAGTGGGGGAATGTTGATCAAGTCCTCCACCTAGGGCAAGACACAGGGGAGGGTTGTTGGACTGGAAGGACACGGTGGGAGGCTGTGGTAGTCGGGCTGCCTCTAGTTTGCTGGGCCCTGGGCTTGGTTGCTCCCATGAACTGGGTTGCCTAGATTGGAGTATAGGTCTAGGGCAGTGTTTCTCAACCCTGACAATTTTAAGGCATGTGGACTTCAACCCCCAGAATTCCACAGCCAGCATTGACAATAAAATTGTCAAGGTTGAGAAACACTGGTCTAGGCTATTCCTGAATATACTGTGACCCACCAGTTTGCTGCCTCTAACAGCCTCACTTCTTGTCTGCTGTTCAACTGTCAGTTCGCTGCTCTCAGTTGCCTCTTTTCCAGCCTTGGGCTGCTTACTGTAGTTGGACTCCTGAGCTGGATCTGTTCTCTGTTGCCGGCTGTCTCTGACTCCACGTGCAGCCCTTCATTCGCTGCGCTGCTGTTTTGCTGTTGTTTTCCTCCTTACCCCAATTTCTTCTTTTCCTTTATCCTTCCTATCTTCTTTATCTAACTTTTTGATCTTTTTTCCTCCCTTTCCCCTCCCTCTCCTTGTACCTTCCTACTTAGTTTAGTAACTTCTCTCCCCATGATCTGATACTGCTTCCTATGCTGCCATCATGTTGAAAGAGACTCAAAACACACACAAACACACACATATGAAAAGCTGTTGGAATTTGCCTTTTTTGAATGACACATCTGCCCAACAAGCAGAAATGCAATCAATATTTTCAGCATAGAAATGCAATATTGAGCATCTGTTTCTTTCACATTTTTCTCTGCCATAGAGAAAATTGAAGTGTCCATTGTTTACTTAAAATATTTTGTAGGGATTGTTTTAATACAGAAACTAACCTGGAATTTTTACCAAAACTAAAATGAAGACCTGTCTTCGTTTCTTCAAAGGGAGGCCAAAGAGGACCATGGTAAGAGCACTAACAAGATGAGGAAGGGTGCATAACTTTGATTCCATATAGATCAGACATGTCAAACTCATGACATCATGTGACATCGTGCAATGTATCGGGACATTTTGCCTTTGCCGGCAATGGGATGGGTGCGGCTTCTGGATGATGCATCCAGCCCGCGGGCTGGCAGTTTGACACCCCTAATATAGATCCTGCATAGTTCATCCACAAGAGCAACTAATTCAGTTTCCATTCTTGTTTCTAAACCCATTCTAGAAGGGATTCATGTAATCTTTAGTTCCTGTACCACTATCTCCTAGCAGTCTTCCCTAACTGTACAATACAACTAGGTCAAGTGATGGCTTTTTGAAGAACAGCATCTCACCCTCTTTCAAGATTTGCACCATCACTCCTCTCTAAGAGACTACCTCCTACATTCAGCTTTTTGTCCCCTTTCTGACCACATGTATCAAGCAAGTAAGACATGGTTTTAGTCTACAAGTGGCAGAATTCAACTCACAGAGAATCATGTCTACTTTTCCAATTGTTACAGACTCAAGAGGTCCCACTTGGCTTTGCAGTGCATTACCTCTGTCAACTCATGAAATTTTGCTCTCAACTGTGAATATGAACAATTTTGTGGGCAAACTGATTACAGAGTCCTTATAGATGAATCTTCCAGTACAAAAGTACATTGCTGAAGTAGGCATGGAAACATTTTTTTTAATTGAAAATTTTTGAAATTTTTACAGTAAAATCCCCTTCCCCAGTCCCTCCCAACCCACCCCAAAACCCTCCCCCAATCTTCCCAGAGCTGAATACAGGCTTAACTAGAACTTAAAAGAAAAAAAAAAAGAAAAAAAAAGAAAAAAAAAATTTTTAAAACCCAAATAAACCTTAAACAAATATAGTTACAATCAATAAACAAATTGTAAAATACTTTAACTCCATTATATATAAAGAACAGAAAGAGGAAAATTAAATGTAAATTATTCAAAAGCTAGATGGTATTCTCTTATATCATACTTATTTTGTATAAAATTTATCCATATCTATAATTCAAAACTTCCATTTCTTTCACAATTAATAAACCAATCATCTCTCTAAGTTAATAACATTACAAAATATCATATTGCATATAAAGTGAATTAGTTAGAATCTAATCCACCATTAAAATATTATAAACTTTAAGTATAAATTATTCAAAAAGCTAAACAATATTTTCTATTATCATACCTATATTATATAAAGTTTATCCATCTTTCTTTGTCATCACAATCCAAAATACACATATAAACATTAATTGTACCATTGAAATTCCCTTATACATATTTAAAACAAAACATTCCTTTAAATGCTCGTTGAATTTCTAAACATACACTTCTTATCTAAAGTTTTCATTTTCCATAATCTTCTCTCCTCTTTTCCAATGACCAGTTCCATCCTCAATGGACTATAAATAACCTTGAAGCAATCTGTACATTCTTTACCCATCTCTCTTAACCAGTAACCTCGAAAAAACTGCTTGAAGATCTACCATTGAAAATTGCGCCAAAGAACTCTTAGGTCTTGCTTCTCCCACAGACTCAGAAACAAATTCTTGTAAAACATCCTTAACCTCCTTCTTCTGTTGTTCCTCTTCCTTGCGTTTATATGCTGCCCGAGTCATTCTCTGCTCCTTCATCTCCACTTGTTGAGACCCCTCAGTCTGTGATTTTCCAACTTTCATCAATACAGCTTCTACAGGCTACAATTCTACCTTCTTCTCTTCCAAGACTTTAAATGTTATAGGTGACAATGAGCATGCTCCCAGGACCGAAGTATAAAACTCCTTTGCTTTAAAAACAGTATTAAGTCTATAACGTGTCCCCACATAGCTCACCACTATTCCAATCGGGATATCCCATCTGAACGGCATCTGCCTCTTTTTAAGTTCATCTGCTAAAAAAGCAAACTCCTTTCTTCTTCTTAAAATTTTAGATGGAATCTCCTTTAAAATTATAACATCTTGTGCTGCAATCTGAAACCTCTTATTATAAAAAACTTGTATAATTTCATTGCGTAGGGATCTTTTCCCAAAGTAAATTACCACATCTCTTGGCAGATTTCTTTGCTTTACAACCCAAGAGTTAACTCTAAATATTTTTTCAATTTCTCTGAGTACCATATTTTCCGGTGTATAAAACGACTTTCTAAACTCTGAAAATCTTCTCAAAAGTCAGGGGTCGTCTTATACGCAGGAATATATGTGTAGCTGTTCTCTGAATTTAAAACCAATCTGCCCCCTAGTGGCCAGCCCTATTTTTTTTTTACAGAAATAAGCACTAACAGGACAAAGCTTTCTAGCAGCAAAGGAGCTCCTATTGTGCTCATCTATAAACAGAAATTCAATATTGTACTGTATTTTCTGGCGTATAAGATGACTTTCTAAACCCTGAAAATCTTCTCAAAAGTTGGGGGTCGTCTTATAAGCCTAGTCGCCTTATACGCCGGAATATACGGTATTTCCTTTTTTTCTCTGTCCAAAATCACAGCAAAATCATTTGCAACCATCTCTCTCAGATCTCCTTGCAGATGTTCACTCAAGCCTCTGATTCTTAAAGCGAATTCCATCTCTCTATATTGAAACATAACAATTTCATCTTGAAAATTTTCCATCTTTTTTTCCATGCCATCAAATTTTCCCTCCAAGACCTCCACTTTATCTGCAACTTCTTCAACACAAAAATCCAACTTTTCAACAACAGAGGCAAGTCCTTTTAAAGCTAAAACTATATCTTGCCTCAAGATCCTGTTATTTTCCACTAAAATCTCTTTCACTTCTCCCCTAATTTGAGATATAGCATTTCCCATTACATCTTGCAAATCTTTTACCGTTAGTGACTGTACAGAAGAAGAGGGTAATAATGTTGATTTAGGTTGTTGCACTGGTAATATCACCGAAGAAGAAACCACCTTAGGAATTGTAGAAATTACTGGGCGTTTTGAAGCCATCTTAAAAGAAAAAAATTTATTTTCCTCTTTCCACCTTTTTAAAAAATACAAAAAAAAAGAAAGAAAAAAAGAGTTAAACAAAAGAGAGGGAGATTAACTCAAAAAACCCAAATCCTCCTTCAAAAAAATCATTGTAAAAAAGAGAAATAGGAAAATAATAATAATAATAATTAAATAATTAAATAGACAAAATCCATTCCATCTCCTTAAAAGAAAAAACTTCAAATCGCCATTTTACTTTCCCTCTCAACAAAAGAAAAAAAAGGAAAATGAAAGTAACTCTTTATACTTGAAATCCAAACTTAAAATCCAAGTAAAATCAAAAAATAAAATCCTCTAATCAGCTCTGTCCGCTTTTTAAATAACTCACCAGTTCTCTTTAAGCACGGAGGTGGGAGTGGCGTCTTGCTTTGTCCCAAACAACAAGGGACAAAGGCACCTGAGAAGCGGAGACACCCTGAACTCTGTGGGAGCACTCCTTTCACCCCAAAAGAAACTCCTTTGGGGATCTCAGAGGCTCAACCACTATTCAGGGTGAAACTCCCCCTCCCTCCCTTGGCCCGGGAAGGAGGTTTCAAACCGCGGAACAGCTGATGCCTGCTGTTCTCAGCGGTTTTAACGCTGTCTCAGGAGGATGGCTACAAAGTAGCCGCCATCGCCAGCGCTACACCCGGCATGGAAACATATTGATACTTCATTGCCCTTATTGCCATGATTGAAGCTCACATCTGAAGTTGAACACATGTCTGGACATCTTTATTCTGTTTTTGCTAGCATCATCTCCAGAAATGTTCCTTTCCCCAAAACAATTTATAAACCAAAGATAAGTTAGGGGAAAGTGTATGGGAAGAGGCCTTTTAGGAGCAATCCTGTGAAGCCTGTGAAGAGACTGGATGGGCACTTATCTGGAATGCTATAGGGTCTCCTATTTGAACAGGGGTTGGATTAGAAGACCTCCAAGTTCCCTTTCAACTCTGTTATTTTGTTATTTTGTCATCTCCATAATCCAAACCTCAATTAAGTGCTCAAATTTCCAAGGGACTTGCAGGAGACCAATTGGTTCCATAAGCACCTAGAATAGAGTATATTAATGGGGCTATTTCCTATATCTAAATCAAAGGTGGCCACAAGTTTTAAAGTGACCAGAAAGTCATCTGACTATGATGAGAGGCTGATGTTAATGTTTCCCACCTTCAGATCATGTACAAACTTATCAAAGATAAAGTTAACTCTCATGTATAACCCCCAGTATATATCAGAGCCATGATGATTTGAAACAAACCAGAATTGACATGGAGATTGTGAATTCACAGCTGTCTCA
Source organism: Crotalus tigris (assembly GCF_016545835.1). Lineage (NCBI taxonomy): Eukaryota > Metazoa > Chordata > Lepidosauria > Squamata > Viperidae > Crotalus > Crotalus tigris. The sequence goes on from NW_024097442.1 coordinate 200,185, forward strand.
GGCCTCTCCACGAAGGCATGGAGGTTGAAAATTGCAGCAAGCTTAGCCTGGGGACTCTGCCACCAACTGCAAATGAAGTTAAGCACACAGAAAGGAGCCTGCAGGTCCACAGTGGAAAGTGTACACTAATAATATCTCCATTTTGTTCTTTGTGTGTAATTCCACACAAAGACCTCATATCCAGCAACCTACAGAACAATATAGCTGATCACCATGAAAATTGCCACTTCTCATCACTGACTTGGTATTGAGGCTGGTGTCCCAAGAGATCTGTCCATGTAGATTTCAGACAGAGGAGTTCCAATACTCTTGTCTAAGCAGATCTGAGGAAGAAATACTAGGTCCATTTTCTCTTCTGTCACTAAACCATGGAGGAACTATGGCTTCTTAAAAAGTTTTGTCATCCACCTCCCCAAAAAACAGAAATAATAACAAATCTGAATCCAAGGCTTGAGGCTTGAGTCACTATCAACCCAAGCAGTCTCAGAAGCAGGCATCCCTTGACATCGATCCTATTCCCACATATAGCAACAGACAATCTCTTCCAACACACCATCTTCAACTCATTTTTTCTCTCCAACAGGAATTACCCAACCATTTTATTTTAGGTCTTCACCCCTTCTTTTTCTATTAGTGTCAGAAATACATGAAACAGAAAGCAACAAAAATTATTGTATATTGTCTTTCAATTAATCTTAACACTCATTTTGGAATAAGGAGAGGTCAGGTTTTGTTCCACTTTTAATTTCTTCTGAATCAAATATGTATGTCACTTGGATTTATCTTGCAACAGTATGCTAATCTTAGTAATGTTAGAACATAGCAAACTAGTTTGTCATCCATAAAGGAAACAGAATGAGGATGAAAAATGTTTGACAGTCATATTTTTCTAATCATTTCTCTAATTAATATGCTAGCAAGAGTGGCAATGTAACTGAGGCCAAAGTAATAGTCATATAATGAGTAAAGAATTAATAACATACTATCTCATCACATGCTGCTGCACATAATATGAACTGTTGTCATAAACTAAGTATTATGAATTTTATATTTGATTCAATATTCTTTTATATACACATCTAAAACCTACTGCAGATTTTAATTGCTTCCTCATTACAATTAACTGCTGCCATCTAGTTACTGTTGGTTGAACTTGTACAGGCAGCCCTGTAGACTTATGACTACAATCAGCACTGGAAGTTCAGTTGCTGGCCATAAGTGAGACATCATGTGATCATATTACTTAGCGACCCACAATTCTGCAATCCCCAGTGCCATCATTAAGTAACTTTTACTAGAAAAGCCTCTTTGCACAGAGCCCCTAGATAGGGATTGGCAGGCTTTCAATTACAAAAGAAAGGGGGGGGAGGCTGCTTTGGGCTTTTCTTCTTTTTTCACAGTGCAAAGCCAGCCCCATATGGCCCAGGAGCATGGTACAAAGGGGAATTTTGGCATACTGCAGCTCCTTTAAGCTATTTTGTGCTACTTCTTCCCTTTTTTTTTTTTGCCTGATAAAACCAGCGCTACATGTCCCAACAACCAGGCAGTGGGAAGAAGAGTAGAGTAGAGTAGAGTAGAGTAGAGTAGAGTAGGGTAGGGTAGGGTAGGGTAGGGTAGAACAGAGCAGAACAGAACAGAACAGAACAAAATAGAATAACAAAGTTGGTAGGGACCTTATAGGTCATCTAATCCAAGCCCCTGCTTAAGAAGGAGACCCTATACCATTTCTGACAGATGACTATCCAGTCTTTTCTTGAAAGTTTCCAGTGATGAAGCACCCATAACATCTGAAGGCAAACTGTTCCATTGATTCATTGTTCACACTGTCAGAAAATTTCTCCTTATTTTTAGGTTGAATCTCTCCTTGATCAGTTTCCATCCATTGTTCCTTGTCTGGTCTTGGAAAATAGGTTGACCCACTCCTCTCTGTGACAGCACCTCAAATATTGGAGCACTGCTATCATGTCATGCTGGTCCTCCTCTTCACTAGACTAGCCATGCCCAGTTCCTGCAACCATTCTTCATACTGTATGTTTTAGCTTCCAGTCCCCTAAACATCTTTGTTGCTCTTCTCTGCACTCTTTCTAGAGTCTCAACATCTTTTTTAGTATGGTGACCAAAACTGGATGCCATATTCTAGGTGTGGTCTTACTAAGCTTTTATAAAGTGGTACTAGTACCTCATGTGATCTTGATTGAATCCCTCTGTTAATGCAACTTAGGATTGCACTGCTGGCTCATATTTAATTGATTGTCTACTAAGATTCCAAGATCCCTGTCATAGTTACTGCTATTAAGCCAGGTTTCACTCAATCTATATCTGTACTTTTGGTTTTTCTTGCCTAATTGTAAGACTTTACTTTTCTCTACACTGAATTTCATTTTGTTAGATAGGACGCAGGGTTCAAGTTTGTCAAGATCCATCTGAATCTTGAGCCTATCCTCTAAGATGTTGGCTATTCCTGCCAGCTTAGTATCATTTGCAAATCTGATGAGTTCCCTTTCTATTCCCTCATCTATGAAGATATTGAAGAGTACTGGGCTTAAGATGGAACCTTGTGGTATCCCATTGCTTACTTCCTTCCATGTAGACATAGTACTGTTAAAGACTACTCAGTGAGTACAGTTTGTCAGCCAGTTACAAATCCATTTGGTGGTCATGTTTTGTATCCCATTTTTTTCTAGCTTACCAAGAAGTAGAATGTGGTTTTCTTTGTCGAATGCTTTGCTGAAGTCTAAGTATACTATGTCCACAGTATTTTGTTGGTCTACTAATGTAGTCACTTTGTCAAAGAATGAAATGAGATTGGTTTGGCATGATATGTTTTTAACAAATCATGCTGACTTCTAGTTATTACTTTATTTGTTTCTAGATGTCCGCAGATCTGTTTTTTTTATTATCTTTAATAGTATCTTCCCGGGTATTGATGTTAGGCTCATTGGTAGCCAGCAGAAGGCTAAAAGGGGAGTGATAGGTGGTAAGGGAGAGTGATAGGTGGCGAGTGCAGTTGCAGCATTCCCATTGTCATGGGAGTGCAGGCTGCCCAGTGCCTAACTTGGGCCACAGGATTGCAACAGTTATAACTTTAGGCATGTGTTGTAAATCCATTTGTTCAGCAATATTGTAGCTTTGAATGAATGAATGAATGGTGAATGAATGGTCATAAGTCAAGGACTATCTGTACAGCTGAGCAGAGTTGAACCGGATTATTAACAACAGGAAATGCTAGAGCTGCAGACTGAGAAGGCAAAAAATATCTGAAAAAAAAGGCAATGATAAAACATTATTATATTGTTGCCAAGACAGTTATGCTGATATGTCCATAAGTCACCAGGAGTGGAGCTCACGTTGAAGGAGATTTAATCCAAAAAACAATCCTTCTAAATAATTTTCAGTAAACTACATTCAGTGGCCATTGAAAAAATTCTTGTTTAAATTAAGCATATTGAAATTTAATTGCTCACAGCCCAGTACAGTTTGTTATAGAATATTTTTCTAGTCAATTTTGACTTTTACAACTGCCTGGACAAGCAAGATTTCAGAAATAGTTTGCTATTACCTCCTTTCTAGGCCTGAGAACTAGTGATTGGCCCAAAGACATCCAGTTGGTATTATACCTAAGGCAGGAGTAGAACTCAGAGTCTCTCAGTTTTCAACTTGAGGTCGTAACTACTGCACCAAACTGGCTCTCATGTTCTAGAATTCTATGTTCTGATTGAAGAATCATGGACTTTCCCATTCTGCTGTCTTAAAGATATGACGTGTTTGATCTTCATAATAGCAGTTTGGTGGAAATGACAAAAAATGTGAAACTTCTGGAGGAAGAAATCATGAACTGACAAGACAGCTCTGTGAAAAGCTGAGCTGACAACTGCAGCAAAGGACTAAGAGCCTGTGAGTAGACCAATACTTCAGAACCTCTCTGGATAAGAAGAGGACAGGTGATTGCTCCTATGTGCTCCAAACAGTTGCTATTTACAAGAAGACTGCAAGACAGAGGCAGGTTTTAAGCACTGGGAGCACATCTTGCTTGTAACTATGGGCAGTGCCTTTTAAAGAACACTAAGTTCACAAACTTCCTTTTCTAATCACATTCAGAAATTGCTTAATACTTTTAAGCTATTAGAGATATTTGGATTGGCAGGTCTTAAAATGGTGGGTGAATTTGCTTCCAATCTTTTATAAAAGAAAATATTAATCATAAGTTTAAGAATTTTAAAATTGTAATAAACAGCAAAATAAAATATTGTAAGTTATAAAGAAATTAAGGCTCTAGCCAAATTAGGATTAAGATTTTGGAATCACTTACAAAGTAATCCTTTCCACGGGAAATGGATTTATTTGGATTTTTGCAAGACAAAATAAAAAATCATTTCTAAAAATTGGACACTAGAGGGAACTAAGTATAATTAAAGGAAAATATACACAAATCTGATTAACTGTGACTTATAAAATGACATAAAACATTTTAACATTGAAAATACTGAAGGACAATGGAATTCCAGAAATATAATCTAGCTGTAGTATAAACCTCTAAAAAAAAGGTATATTGCTACTAATGCACAGGGAAATAGCAATTTGACTGTTTATTGACATTCACATAATCATTTATTGAAGAAAAGCAGAGGAAGTTGGAGACTAGATTGGGGGAGAGGTATGGGGAGAGGAAGCTGCATATCTAAAACAGTGCATTGGGCCTGTGGAAGTATCAGTGAATCAAACTGTGAATCAATCAATTTATAGATTAGTCATTTTGTGAAGTAAAAATATTATGTAAACATTTGAGACTAGCATTTTGGGTCAACTATAGTCAGTGTAATGTATCTGTTTTGAAGTCAGGTGGCATTGACAAGATTGACAACTGCTTTCTAAACAAGAAGGGTATAACTTCTCTGCTTCAAGTAAAAGCAAATAGATTTGGGCATATATTTCCTTATTTATTTTTCACATTTCTGAACTGCCCATCTACCTCACAGAGCAGACTTCCCATCCCATTCCTGGCTCAATCCTTCCCTTTCTGCTACTTAGGAGAAGCTCCCCTTTTTAAATAATCAGGAAGAAGTTGATGCCTGAGACACTGGAGACAAGCAAGATTTAACATCTCCCTTCCTACTCAGTTTTAAGGTAGAATTTGCTGAAAGAAAGTTTTCCAAGTAATAAAGTAGCCCAGAGATAAAATCTATCTCCAGGGTTGTGTAAGTTCTAAAGATATGGAATTTTAATTTCTGTTCTGGATCTGCTAGTTAACACTTTATTATGCTCATATCTTTGTCTCTATACAAGTTTTGTCATTATATCCTTTTTTGGAACTTTACTAGCGTCTTTCAGTGATCTGTCAGAACTTTCTGTTTTTCTGTATATTTGTTTTTTTGAAGGTTAAGAATAGATTTATAATTTTAGTAACTTGCTCTATTTTTTCATCTCCTCCACCACTGAATGTCTTGCACATGACTGCTTAAAAGATAAAATATTTCTTTTCTTTTTTAAAAAAATTAAGTCAATTCTCTGTATTTTCTAAGATTGACTCAGCTCCCAAAGAGTAGGATGTGTGTGCGTATGTGTGTGTGCGTGTCTGTGTTCTTATTGTCTTAATCACTTGCCTAAAGGTATAAAGCATTATAGAATTTATTTCTCCTTCATCTCTTTCTCTTTTCAATTTGCCAGAACGAGCGCAATCTGTGGGAGTTTGCACAGTCTGCATTGAGGTTTGGAAAGGCAAAGATATTTCCCAGAAAGTGATGGTGGAAGAGTAACTACCAAGTTTCTACAGGAAAGAGGAGAAAGTAGGGAGTATAGAGGAGTATAGAGTGTAATGGATTTCTGGCAATGCCTGCAAAAATCTGGACCCTCATCTTAGAAGGATGGAAGGCTGAGTCAACCTCAAGTCTCTTTAGGATGGGACTCCAGGCTGTGGGCAGAGTTGGACTGCAACACTGCATTCTAGCCACTATGCCACCAGTGGAACTCCTCCAGCAGCCACTCTGCACTTGTTTTAGACAGGAACTGTATGGGAAGGACCCATTACAAGATTTAAATTCTTAGATTCCATTATTGCTGTTATGCTTTAAATTATATTGTTTTTTCATTGCATTATCTGTTCTGCCGTTAGATGTAGGTCCACACTCAGTTAGTAGTTCTGAACTGTTTGACTCAACTACCCCTTTTCCCAGTTTCAAATAAGATCATTACCCTTCTCTCTCTCTCTCTCTCTCTCTCTCTCTCTCTCTCTCTCTCTCACACACACACACACACACACACACACACACACCTTACATGTATTGTTTACATAAAACTTCCCAGCAATGGTAGGTCCAAATGAGATCCTCAACTCATAAGCAAGTCATTACAAATTATTCCATTACCTCCAAATATGTCCAAATTAACCCCTAATCTTGGAGGTTATTACTTAAAAATAAACTAAATAAAAATTTCTGCTATCCCCAAATGTATCCTTTCATGCTAGAGTGGTATCCGTGTTACCAGCCAAAGGTCATTTTATGAAGAAAGCTTTAGATATTTGTGGGGCTATAAAAATATCTTCATGAAAATTTCAATCAATCTGATATGGATACCAAGAATCAGAAACAATTTTGAGTTGAGTAACCATATTGTGTTGTGGCCAACCATACATATATTCTAGTAGTGGTTAGGGTTATATAGAGAAGTGGAGACAAGAGTTTGCAAGCCTCGGGCACTTCCATTTGATGATTTTGCACCAATTCAAAAGCAATTACAATCGTTTGTGTTGCTAGTGCTGGAGAGAAGAGTCAATTTATTTTGTCTCAATTACTAGTATTTCTCTTTGCAACTGTTGAAGGAAAAATCTTCATCATGGTTCAGTTCAAGCTGGGAATAAACAATATGGCAACTGCTTTAGAAAGAAGGTTACAGTTTATTGAAGAGGAGAGCCAGACAGAAAGATGGCTCTGGAAGAAAAGAGAGAGAGCCCATGTAGGGAGTGGGTTTTTATACCCACTGGAACCTTTTATTTGGAGTTGTTCCTGTGGCATATACTTTAACCTGAGTCTGAGTGTGCCCTTTGGCATCTGTGGGTGTTATGTCCTGGGCCTGCTGAGTGACTCAGCAAGTGCAGAAAGCTGCAGAGAGCCCCGGGCAGACCATGTGGTTGCTTAGGACCAGACAGGCTATCTCGAGCCTATTGTGCACGCACAAGGCAGGAGAATCCATTGCATTGATTGGCTGACACTATCCCTGCAAAGGGGTATATAAAGGAATCCATCTTTATATTTTGTTTTGGTTCTGTTGGAGATTCAATAAAGAAGCATCTGTTGTTCATCTGTCTCATCTCAATGCCTTACCAATACACAGAACAGAATATTGGCAATGAAGGTGGGATCGTGCTGAAAGAAAACAATGAAAGAAGATAGGCTGACTCACCACGGAAGGCCTGAAGTGCTGGGAAGTTTGGCATTCTGAAGAGCGTGACTCTGCCTGCCAGTATGAAAACACTGGAAGAGACCTCAGCAAGATTCGTCCAGGAACCTCTTCTCAAGTGAAGCAGCATGAGGCGTTGACAAGGCCGCCAAGGAGCAATGATGTCCAGGTTAGGCCATCTGGCCTGGGTAGAGAACTATTTTCGGGTAAACCAAGTTCAGGAGGACGGTCTCAAGGCCGCAATGTTACTGTGTGTCTGTGGGCAAGAGACATTTGATATTGTTGAAAATTTGGTCACCCCAGCACCACTTGAATCCATCGCTTATTCTGAGCTGAAGAAAATGCTACATTTCGAACCGAAGCTTTCGGTGATTGCATGGCGTCACGCATTCAAGCAGAGGGACCAGCATCCTAGAGAGTCTGCTGCGGACTTTATTGCTGCGTTGCGACAAGCAGCGAGCTCATGCGAATCTAAGGACCTGGAAGAAAGACTTCATGATCTAGTTTGTGGGCTGAGAAGTCGTGAGCTACAGCAAAAGATATTTGTGAGAGAAGACGTTTCTTTCTAGGATGCCCTCAGGGAGATTTTGGCCAATGAAGCAGCGGGCGGAGCTGTGAAGGCCTTGTGGCTCACCAAGAACCCTCCAACTTTGAGCGCAGTCCATCAAGAGGTCGCTCGAGAGGTATCCGAACAGGATTCAGAGATGGAGGTTGACCGATTGCAGTAGCCAGCAGAGAAAAGAGTGAAAGGACAAGGCAACTCTATTCCCTCAGTGTTTCGGATATGGAGGATGCCACAAGCCCTCTGATTGCCGTTTCTGCTCCGCCATTTGCCAGGCATGTGGCAGGCAAGGCCACATAGCTGCCATCTGTTTGGGTCACCAGAAAGACGGGTCTTCGGAAGAATTGCCTCGGAAAGGTATCAGGGTCCCCAGCCAGAACAGAGTGGGTTACTGCACATCCCGTAGGAGCATCTTGAAAACAGGGGCCCACAAGCCATTTAAGAAGAAGCTACGAATTGATGTCAAATTGCAGGGGGTACCCGTAATGATGGAGCTGGACACAGGTTCTGCCCTGTCAATCATATCCCAGAATACCTTGAAACGAATTGGCTATAGAAGTGGCCAGCAAGTTAAACTCAGGCCATCAAATCTAATTCTTACTGATTTTCAGAATTCCCAAGTCAGCATGAAGGGGGAGGCCATGCTCAGAGTGCACGTAGGAACTTTGAAGGGTTTTTGGACATTGTTGTGTTGAGGGTGACCACTCGAGCCTAGTTGGACTCGATTGGTTCGAGACACTTGGAATTCAAGTGATTGGGCTGCACAGCTTGCAAATGGCTGGCCTTGCAGAAGTTTGCTAGGAGTTTGCTGCTTTGTTTAGCCCAGAACTAGGGTCGTACAAGGGGCCTCCAATTACCTTGCGGGTTAGACCCATCCGTCACAAAGATTAGAATTAAGCCTCATCAGTTGCCCTTTGCGCTCAAGCAAAGGATTAATGCAGAGCTGGACAAGTTGCTCCAGCAAGGTATCTTGGAACCTGTGGAGAGTAGTCCATGGGAAACACCCATAGTTACTCCACTGAAAGCCAATGATGAAGTCCGCATTTGTGCTGACTACAAATGCACGTTAAATAAAGCTTTACACTAGCACTCTTATCCAGTGCCTGTGGTGAGCCACATTTTGGCCTCACTCAAAGAAGGCCGAATTTTCGCCAAATTTGATTTGGCTCAGGCCTATCAACAGCTACCAGTGGACAAAGCAACGGCTGAGGCCCAGACAATTGTAACGCACCGGGGAGCTTTCAAAGTAAGAAGACTGCAGTTTGGGGTTAACATAGCCCCTGGCATTTTCCAAATTGTGATGGAGCCAACGCTCTGCAATATTCTGGGGGTTTGCCCTTACTTCAATGATGTCCTCATCGCAGGGAAATCACCTGAAAACATGGCTGAGAGGCTTCGGTCTGTTTTGCTGCATTTCCGTGAAGTGGGGCTGAAGTTGAAGAAAGATAAATGCAAAATTGGAGTAATTTCCACTGAATTTCTGGGGTTTTGCATGGATGCAGAAGGCATCCATCCTGCTGAATCTAAGCTCAATGCAATTCAGCAGGCCCCAAGCCCCAAATCGAAGAGTGAGCTTCAAGCCTTCCATGGGCTTCTAAATTTCTATTATTCCTTTCTTCTTAACAAGACTGCAGTGGCAGAGCCGTTACACCAGCTCTTGGACAAACAGTCTCCATGGAAGTGGACACAAGTCCATGAAAGGAATTTTGCAGAGGTCAAGGCATTGCTTTCTTCAAATGCCGTTCTTGTGCATTTCAATGAGCAGCCTGTGTATAGCCTGTGATGCATCCCCTTATGGGATCGGGGCTGTCTTAAGTCACCTCAGGGCTGATGGGACACAAGTCCCTGTAGCCTACTATTCTAGGACCCTATCATCTACTGAGCGTAATTATGCACAGAAAGATAGAGAAGCCTTGGCTATAGTGGCTGGCATAAAAAAGTTCCATGACTTTTTATATGGTTGCCATTTCATGGTCTTTACAGACCATAAGCCACAAGCAAACCCCAGACATAATTTCTCCTAGAATGTTGAGATGGTCAATTTTCCTTTCTGCATATGACTACTCACTGGTTCACAAACCAGGCAAAGAAATAGGCCATGCAAATGGCCTTAGCAGGTTACCTTTAAAGCTTATTGAACCAGATCCTGCTCCAGCTACCCATATATTATCTATTCAGAATTTGCCTGAGTCCCACCTCAATGCAAGGGATGTGGCTGCAGAAACAGCCAATAATCACACGTTAACACACGTGTTGACATGGGTACTGTCAGGATGGCCTGACACATGTCCTGGCACAGAGTTCCAGAGTTTCTGGAAGAGGAAGCATGAGCTATCCACCTTTAAGGGTTGTGTCCTATGGGGAAGTAGGGTAGTGATCCCAACCTCATTGAGGACTAGAGTCTTGCACTCTCTGCATGAGGGACATCCGGGAATAGTCCAGATGACGGCACTTGTGCATAGCCATCTTTGGTGGCCTGGCTCGATAAGGAGATCAAGACCCAGGTCCATGGGTGCCATGTTTGCCAACAGTCTAGGCCTGAAATGCCTTAGGCTCCTGTACATAGGTGGGAGGAGACACATGCCCCTTGGTCGAGGGGTCATATCGACTATGCTGGCCCCTTTCAGGGGCAATTCTTCCTGATCATTGTGGACAGCTATTCCAAGTGGCTGGAGGTCGCTCCAGTCTCCACCCAACTGCTGCCAGGACCATCCAGGTGTTGAGAGGGATCTTCGCCTTCCATGGGCTCCCAGATGTCCTTGTCTCCGGCAACAGACCTCAATTCACTTCTTCTGAGTTTCAGGCTTTTCTACAGACCAACATGATCTGCCATGCTATTTCGGCACCCTTTCATCCAGTTTCCAATGGCCAAGCTGAGCGCATGGAGTGCACAACCAAGGACGCCTTGAAGATACTCACGCACGGGAGTTGGCTGACTTTCTTCTTTGCCACCGCACCACACCTTGTACAGCTACAGGCAAAAGCCCAGCTAAACTCTGCTGGGGTTGCCATCTCATTACCAAACTGGACAGGTTGCACCCAGACTGGGTGGCTTCACAAGTGTCACAGCCGTGGGCACCTAGGACACTACAGATGGGCAATCCGGTTTGGACAAGAAACTATGGACCTGGACATCTCTGCGGACAGAGATGACAGACAGTGGTCTGCAAAGTCACTGGGCTGCTGTCTTACGAAGTGGTCTTGGAAGATGGTCGTGTGTTACATCGGCACATTGACCAACTGTGCTGGAGGCTTCCCAGTCACCCTTCAGCTCCTGACTCTGCTCTCGGGGGGGAGGGGAGGAGGACCACGATCACGATTGTGGATCTCAGTCTCTCTGAAAAAGCGGAATTCCACATGCACCAGAAGGGAGTTTTGCCAACGAGGCGGCTCCTGACTCTGGCATTGGGTCCATGCAATACTACATACAACTGGCTGTTCAGGTCTCTCTGTCTGCTGGTCTTGGGCTCATGGGACAGTGTTCCCAAGAGGGGTCCATTGTGGACTTGGGGAATTCCACCCCATCAAGGAACTTGGGTCTGGGTTTACAGGATCCGGCCAGTCAGCATGATGGAGGGTCGCCTGAATCTAGGGGGTATCAAAGTCCTGGTCTGCCAAGCCTGGCAGGCGAGCTTGCAGGCCAGGAAATCACAACTGCTCCAAGAAGATCAGAGCAGGCCAAAGACCCACCCAAGCATTTACAGGACTATGTAAGATTCCTGTCAGTAGGTGGGCAGGCTTAAGGGTACTTAGAAATCAGAACACGCTCAAAAGAACAAGCGTTAGATTTATAATAATGTAAAATAGTAAATGTTCACTTGTTTTGAACTAAGAGGGTAGGGGTGTTATGTCCTGGGCCTGCTGAGTGACTCAGCAGGTGCAGGAAGCTGCAGAGAGTCCCGGGCAGACCACGTGGTTGCCCGGGACCAGACAAGCTGTCTCCAGCCTATTGTGCACGCGCAAGGCAGGAGAATCCATTGCATTGATTGGCTGACACTGTCCCTGCAAAGGGGTATATAAAGGAATCCATGCCATTTTGTTTTGGTTCTGTTGGAGATTCAATAAAGAAGCATCTGTTGTTCATTGTCTCAATGCCTTACCAACGCACAGAACAGAACAGTTGGTTAATCCAAGTATGTCCTGTTTTAGAGTTTGGGTGGGGTATGTAGATTTTAGGTGTCTTTGTCTTCCTAAGCTTCTAGCTGGGGGCCTCCAACCTTCCTGAATGGATTATTTATATCTGCATTTCTACAGAGCTGGTTTCTGCTTGGGGGAGGGAAACTTGGGGCTATTAAGAAAACTGGGCATGCTTTTCTGCCTCTTTAAGATCCTTTGAGGAAATATATTTTTCTGTCCTTTTAATATTTCCTTCTCTGGGAAGCTGACTTCCCACACAACACTTGGAACAACAAGAGATGACGTCACCCTTTCTGACTTAACCTAAAGTGCTGTATTGTGGACTAGTTACCTAACTCCTTTAAAGCCCCTGGCCTTTAAGGGGTGAGACATTGTCTTTACAGAGATAAGACAATTGTTCACACTGCAGCTCCTTAGACTAAGGAAGAAAGAGTGATATTATCTCAAGTTCTTCATTTTCATCTATTCTTCAGCAGAAAATGAGCCAGCATATAAAGCCCCAAGCTATTTAGGTTTTTAAAATTTGTTTTAAACTGGTCCTATACACAGGAAACTGAGAGGAGATTCTAAATGAGAATTTAAAATAATTCAGTGTTCCCAATAACATCCTCTAATTATTCATCTAATTAATAATAGCAAGGGTAGAAATGCAATTGCAGTCACATGATGCATAGATAATTATACTGAAGCATACTATTTATCACATGCAATTGCACATACATATAGTATGTCCAGTCAGCATCTATCTGTGTGTGTGTGTGTGTGTGTGTGTGTGTGTGTGTGTATGTGAGAGAGAGAGAGAGAGAGAGAGAGAGAGAGAGAGAGAGGGAGGGAGGGAGGGAGGGAGAGAGAGAGAGAGAGAGAGAATTTGTTTGGTCAGTAAAAAGATAAAACAGAACATATATAAACTAAATATAGCAATGAAGGAAGAGAAAACAAACAATTTGCATAGCCATAAATAAGTGAATCAGGTATGAGAAAGGGCATAGTCATCAATTTCTGGTACACATTCCCATAAGCTTTACAGAATTTTGCTTCATTGATTGATAGCATTATCTAAAATGTTCTCATTGACCCTTGACTTGAATTCCTTGCCCGCTTAACATGAAATACAATTCATTGAAATATAATTTATAATTAATGTTTACACTAGAAACTCTGAATATCCATATTCTGCCCAACAAAATGCAATGTTAATAGTGAAATGAGGGCTGTTACACTATTAAATGGAAAATGCTTAGGAGTGCAATTTGTATCTGACTGGAGGATAGTATATAAAAATAATTGTGGTCCATAGTGAATTTGAATAACTGGGGTAAGATCCAGGTATCTTGAATACTCAATTTGCCTAATTTCTCTTTTGTTTCTTTTTTCATCTTTCTGCCCTTGCTATTCTACATTTTCTTTTCCTTTTTTCCCTCCCTAAACTGGAAGAAAAGTAATCTTTATTACATGGAATATGAACACACATTCAGATCCTATATATCAATGGTTCTCAACCTTTTTAATGCCACGACCCCCAACCGGTTGTAAGTCGTGGACTACTCAACTGGTGCAGCACTGTTTGCAGAATGGGACTTTTGGCGGGCTCAGCAGGGCAGAGACAACCTGGACAATTCCTATTGGCTTTTGAAAGCCAATTGAATTAGACTCTATTCAAGAGAGTCTATTCTGTTGGCTTTCAAAAGCCAATAGAATAAAAGGGAGTAGCACAGCTAAGGAAAAGGGGAAAAAATGGCAGACTGCGTTGTTTGGCGACCCCCGTGAAATGGTTGTTCGACCCCAAATGGGGTCCCGACCCACAGGTTGAGAACCACTGCTATATATTGTTTGCTTATTTTGGAAAAGGGATACAGGGGGTTAGGCCTGGGATAGAATTCTACTTAGTTACATTAACTCCATTTTTTCTGTAAATGAGAAAGTCACCTGCTCACAGGGAGAAAATTAAGGTATCCCTGCAGATGTCAGAGTGCAATAACAAGAAACCTAGGCATTATGGATAGAAGAATTCAGCAAAAGATAAGCATTGACTGGTATAACCACAAATATTAAAAAATCCTGGTTTCTTAGTAGCACAGACATGGACAATATTTACTAATACACTTTTTTCCAACTGTACTGTATTTAAACTATCTAAATAAGCTGCCCTGGCCATATGTTCAGTGTCTTGGCCAAGGAAACACTGGCAAATATGCTCTTTCAGTGCTTGACCAAAATATGCAGATTCTTAAGGATTTTTAACTTCAGAAATGGTGTCCAGAGTAGAATGATAGACCTGAACCTTATCACTTAGGTGACTGAACAGGAACAAGAGTGCTGGGGAAACTCAGGAGTTTTTCTCCAACAATATGCATATGTGTGTATGTATTGCTGCCTATCATAATTGAAAAATTATAATTAAGCCAGGATAAAAGCATTGCACTTAAGTGGGTAATTTCATGGAATGGAGGGAAACTGTGAACTTGATTGGTACACCAATAAGTTTTTAAGGGTATCTTAAAAAATCTGCTAGTTAAAAATTGGCCCCTAATGTTCGTTATTATTGGTGATTTTATGACACAATTTCCTCTTTAGATCATTAGTAAATGATCCCATTAGTGGATGATACCAATATGAACATCTGCATTCATGACCTGTTTACTGATAACAGATAAACCAAAGTTTATTAAAAATCAGAAATCCTTATGTCTTTATTAAAGCAACGGATGGAAACTAATCAAGGAGAGAAGCAACCTAGGTCCTATAACTAAGGAGAAACTTAGTGGTGAATGCTCCAACACTGGAAGTTTTTAAGAAGAGACTGGACAGCCATTTGTCCGAAATGGTATAGGGTTTCCTGCCTGAGCAGGGGGTTGGACTAGAAGACTTCAAAGGTCCCTTCCAACTCTATTATTATTATTATTATTATTATTATTATTATTATTATTATTATTATTATTATTATTATTATTATTATTGATGATACTTTGAACATAGCAAATTGTGAGATGTTATCTTTTTGAGAAGATTACATATTAAATTAAGGACAACGATGGATAATATTAACCAAGCCATCCAACAAATAACCCAAAATTTGGATAATCTAGTATCAAAAACCATTACCATTCCCCCAAACTAGATACAGACTTAAGTTGGAAATTATTATCGTTGCTAAACGAGTTCACTGGGCAAGGTACAATTTAGTTATAGAGTATAGCCAAAGCATGCTCTAAATTTTTATTGGATGCTAGTATTATTATTTATCTTCTGTCTGTTTTGTTTCCTGTTTATTTTATGAGTAGACATTTAATTCTTGTTTAACAATCTTAACCACAATGTTTTGTAGGTATATGAGGTAATCCTTATAAAGACAGTGGTTATCTCAAGAAGACTTTGAATTAATCAGTTATTATCAAATAATCCCAGACTTCAATGTGCTAATCTTGGACTTCACACAGCCTGCTAATCCACTCAGTCTTCATAAATGAGGAAAGAGCTCAACTGAATTATCTAATTAATACTTGACTGAGCTTTGATTTTAATCGGTTCATCTTATGTCTTTTAACATTCATATGCCAATATGATTCATTAAGATTTTCCATACTACATTATATCTGTCACTACACACTGATCACTGTGTGGATTTGGATGTATTCTCTACAATTAAAATGTTTTAAAAAGCATAGTCAGTAACAATGGATTATGCTTGAGAGTAAATCCTGATGAAACACTCTGTCAGAGGAAAATATTCATCTGTGTTACAATAGATAATTTTTTAAAAAATATTTAGATAAACGATGATCATCAGACTATAGACATTATTTTAAATTATGGAACTCTGAATCCAAGAATTTGCTTTGGTACCAAACTGAACAATCTTCCAGCAAAAAAATCTACTTCAGGTTAAAGTTATCCTAAAATTTCTTCATTTTATTTCATACATTGTTATGATATGATGATATGGTATGATAATTTTATTATTTCCTTTGTTAAATAACTGAAAAATGCTTGAAAAACACTAATAAATCAAGAGACTTGCTACAATTTCTGATCTATCATTTCTTCAACTCTGCAGCAGAGGAACTAATCTCTATCACCCTCTTTCTGTGTATTATTATGAGAGGGTGCTTCATATATTGTAGAGAATATAGAAATAAGATATTCATTGAACTGTTCTCTTGACTAGAAAATCCTAAAAAGATTTGGGTGGAGAGAGAAATGAGAGAAGTTCCTATCTCAGAGTCAACAGAAAAAAGCTTCTAGGATCAGTAAAACACCTGGGAAGTTAATAGCGAATACAGGGCTAATCCCTTTATCAATTCAAAGAATCTTTTAATCAGGGAGATCAGAATATAGGCTTAATCTCAGGCTCATATTCCCTTTATGAACTAAAAAATGTAGTTTTCTTTCTATTGCAATCTTCTCCTTTGCACTAGATCTAATAGGCAAAAGAGAAGTAGCTATTTTAAATTTCAGATGTTTTTTTAATTTTTTTTTATTTAAGAAAAGTTAAAATATAGAACACCAATTAAAAAAGGACAAAAAATTCTCACAGCAAACAAGACATTAAAGAGAAAAAGGTGCCTTAAAAAAAGAATTAATATATATACACATAATATCCTCTCTAGTTGGATGCTGGTTAATATAATACAATAATATTAGTTTCCCACCCCTTGCGAAATAAGCCAAAAGAATTTTAAACTACTAAATATATTTACAAATTGTTAGCCTGTAATCTATAGACTGGATTAATAACAAACAACAATAAAAGTTTTATATAAAAATATAAAAGTAAATAATAATAATAATAATAATAATAATAATAATAATAATAATAATAATAATAATAATAAATAATAAAAAAGAGACAGGATTGAAATTCCAAACCCCTCTGATAACAAGCTACTATTATAAGAGCCATGGTGGTACAGTGGTTGGAACACAGTATTGCAGGCTAATTCTGCTGACTGTCAGCAGTTTGATTCTCATCAGCTCAAGATTGACTCAGCCTTCCATCCTTCTGAGGTCAGTAAAATGAGGATCCAGATTGTTGGGGGCAATATGCTGACTCTGTAAACTGCTTAGAGAGGGCTGTAAAGCACTGTGGAGCGGTATATAAGCCTAAGTATTTTTGCTATTGTAATCAACTTGTAAAAAATTTATCACCACTTCTTTACTATCCCAAATCAGCCCCAAAATTAATCCTGATTGGTTCCAGGTTAAATATCCACATTTGTTTCTTAATATCATCTCTTATCAATTGCTGATTGATTGTATACAATAAGTCCAATCTCCAAAGCCAATCTATCTTCCCCCCAAAATCCAGATGAAATTCTTTCCCAGTTAAATGTGAGAAGTCCATTTCACACTCTCCTTCAAACCATTTTAAAAAATTTGTTTTACCATTTATCGCCCCAGAGAATTCTCTGGTATTATATAGAAGCAAGGCTTGAGCTTTAGGAAGGTGTAGGAAGTCGACTGTTATTTCTGAGTAAGTTTTTTTTTTCTTGGCCAGTGCTTAGAAATCACATTTCTCTGGACTCTGAATCCTTTTATGAGCTTAATGTATTTAAAGTCAGTTTCTTCAGAATATTTTGTATGATCTTTATGAATTTATCAAACTTTTTAGAAACACTTTCAGCTAAAAATGCATGTTGCCTAGCAATCTTTTTTCCCCCGTCAGCCTCCTCTTTCTCTCTGTAACCCAATATTGTTGCTCAATATAGTAGATAAACAGAACAGGGAATAAACAAAAAATCATGGAAGATATTTTCTGAATATTTTGATTCACAAACCTTTTGCAAGTTGTTAAAATAAAAATTCCCTGCAATGAATATTCAGTCAAATATAATTCAAATAGAAGCACTTTCATCATCCAGAGCAGTGATTCTCAACCTTTCTAATGCTGCGACCCCATAATACAGTTCCCCATATTGTGATGACCCCCAACCACTTATATATCACTGGGTGCCAGGGGCGTGGCCAAAGAAAAGGGGGAAAAATGGTGGACAGCCTTGTTTGGCGACCCCTGTGAAATGGTCATTCGACCCCAAATGGGGTCCCGAACCACAGGTTGAGAACCACTGATCCAGAGGCTCATGCTGTTTTCTTACAGAAAAGTAGAAGTTGATAAGAACAACGAAATAGATGAGAGAGAGAGAGAGCGCAGATAGAATCCTACAGGAGATTGAAAGAATTTAGCATTCAGCCAGCCAATAAATATTTACAGATAGAAAACAAGGCAAAAATTCAAAAAGTGAAGTTATAAAGCCTAGGCTTTCTTACAAGAACATTCTGCTAATAGGAAGATATGTAAAAACAGACCAATGACTTTCCAGCTGCTCCCACTTTGAGCTACAATCTGCAGGATTCCTCTCCTGGATGTGCCCACAGCTGTCCAAAAGTCATCTTAGGTCATTTCTAAGAGCCCCCCTTAAAATTCTGGGAGTATGACTGCCAAAGAACTAGCTCTGGCAGCAAAAACAGTAGATCATGACAAGAAGAAATTCTTCCTATCCAGCCACCTTGGGAAAAAGTCTTTCCAAATATCAGATGCTTTAATGCAATGTAACCATATGTCTACTACAATTAGAGCTTTAGCCCCAGTATTTGATTTGGAGATCACAAATGAGGCACTCCCAATCTAATATGAATGTTTGAGTTCTTAGTGACTTTTCCAAATCAGAAAAATCCCCATATTGTGTAGTGCTTACCTCCAAAGGGGATCTAGAATAACAAGTGAGATATGCATTAAGCCAAATCTGGCAGGCAAGGTTCTCTTGAGTTCTGAACTTTTTTCATAAAGTGCCTAAAATCCATTCTGATACTTACTCCAATTTATCGCTTACTTAGACCCATCTAGATGGGGCATGAAAATTGATTCCACTTTACCATAGTATTGTTTCAACATTGGCCCTCATTGTATTTGCTGCTGGGTGGGAACAGACTTTCTCCTTTCCAGCAAAGTGAAAACATTAGTTTCAGGCAGTTTTGGGGGTGAGGAGGAGGGACATGTAGTTAAGCTTTGTAAACTCACAGACTTAAGGGAGTATTGCATTTGAGGATACATTTCAGAGAGCAAAATCTCTTGGATGAGCACTAAATGGAAAAGATCACTAAACCCTTTAAGTGAAGCAGTGAAATGCAAGTGAAGCAGTTTGGGGCACAGATTGTGCATATTTACTGTGTCTTCCTCTGCACAGTAAGCGGTAAGACATTCTAGGGGGTTCTAAACTAATATACTAAATGCAATGTTCTGAGTGGTGTAAATATATAATGCAAATTGCCACTGGAACGGAAGCAAGCATTTTCCTAAAGGTTAGAAGACGCTCAAAACATTTACTTTCTCAGACTGTCTTTATTTTAGCTTCTGGCTAGACCTACTAACAGACTGAGCAGCATATAATATTTCTAAATATAAAAATTAAGAAGCTGAAAAAATGGACCTACAATAACAAAATCTAGATTGCAAAAATACCTGCTAGATAGCACAAAGGAGGTATAGAAAACTAGTTCTGTCATTTAGTTCCTCTAGATTTTTTTTTTTTTAAATCTGAAGTAATTTTGGAAGCAAACAAGCAATGGAAAGAAGAAACTGCTCAATTATTTCCCCTTTCTACCATTTGCTCCAAATCCCCTCAGTTGCTTTCTTCACAACATACACCTGCACATGCACGTGTATGCGCACGCACGCACACGCACGCACACACACACACACACAAGCACAAAGACAATTATAACACTAATATTTGCAGTAAGAATAGCGTCTCATATTCTATAGCAACATTATACATTTAAAGACAAGGAACCTCCATTCTCCAATTTAGTTCCTAGAAAGAATTATAGTACTGGTTTTAAGCTATTATCAACTACAATAATTTTAATAAAAGATTCCCCAAAACAAAAATGCAAGCTATGATTTATCAGAGAGTTCAGTCAGAAAATAGAGACTATACTGTAACTAGGGATAGTAGCTACTGTATATTATCTGAATCTTTGGCACATAAAAATCCATTTCAGCTATAAACAATTTTTGTCCTCAGGTAAATACAATATACTAGTTACTTAACTGTAGATTGGTCATATAATTTGGTCCTGAATCTAAAGAATTTACATCTATATTTTTCAGAGCTCCACAATTTTAAGAACCTTTCCGTTACTTATCAGCCTTTCATATTTCTTGGCTTTTAATATTTACTTTCTTGCAGAGTGATTTGAGCATCTGTTACATCATAGTTTGATGCAGTCCTTTTAGCCTTTAGGATGCTCCTATATTCAGGTGTTTTCATGATTCATACTAGGCTGATATTGCACATTGGGCAAATTCTCATTTTTTGTGTATATTATTCCACCTCATATATATGGGTATGTGTATATGCATCTCCTACTATATGGTGGCTATCACAATGCATTCTTATATCTGGGTTCTGCTGTTTTTTTTCCCTGTCAAATTAACCCTAGAAGGATAGTTTTATGTTTCCTGAAGCCTTGCTTCATATTTTTAATTGTCTTCTGCCCTATTTTCCATCCAGTTACATATTGCATTTGATGTTTGCTCTTATTAGCCCAATCATGATACTTTGAGGGTGACTTGGGTGATAACTGAGGCATTGATCAGGACAGATCATCTTTTTGTAGATCTGAAAGATTAGCCATTGTTGTTTTTTGATGGGGATATCCAGGAAAAGGGATTGTTTTGTTCTTGTTTTCACTGTGAATTTTATTGATGGATTTTCTCAATTCAAATACTGCAGGAACTCTTCTCCATCTTGTTCGTTATTATCCCAAAGTACAAATATCTCGCCACAGTTGATTAATTCATTTGTGCTATTGCTAAAGCCATTTTTAGGTCACCCATAAACATGTTGTATTGATAGTCACAGAGTTCCTAGAACAAATCCCTGAATTAAGAACTATTGTGTAAGTGCCACAATATTCCAGTATGTCAATGAATGTTATGACAAATTATGGCATGTCTATGAGATCTGTTATCTCTAGAACTATACAACACTGGTGATCCCAGAACAAATGTCTGAATAGATGCCTGCTTTGCAATTTTGTAATATGGAATTGAATATATAGTCAAATAGATGACATAGCTAGGTATTAGCTGACCATTATTCTATACTTGTGTTGGATGACAATTCATCTTTCATTGAAATGTTGCATGTTTTACACTATGCCTGTGTTGTCTATTAAGAAAAATATTTCTATCCAGCAAAATAGTAAGATTTTATTCATCAATAAGTGGATGTACATACCATGTTAGGGGTACACCATGTTAGGAAATCTTTAGCCAACTCTTATGGCAAAAAAAGGGGGGGAATCAAGTGTTCCTTTGCTTCTGCCATTCTTTTCCTTCAGTTCCCAGCTTTATAAAGCTGTATTCTTTAAACATAGGAGCCAGATTGCTGATCCACCTAGCCCAGGGGTATGTAACCTTGACAAGTTTAAGAATTGTGGACTTCAGCTCCCAGAAGTCCTCAGCCAGCATAGCTGTTCATAAGAACTTGATATTGTCTTCTGAAAGGATACCCAGATATTTTTAGTGACTGTCTTAATCCAGATGTTATTTCCATAGGGCATCTTGGTTCTTTCAGTTTTCACTATATTTCTCTTATTGATGGTGTGGCACATTTGTCCTTTCCAAACTCCATTGCAATATTTTGCCTGTATATATAGACAGTATTGAACAGTGATTCTATGTCAGATGGTGTTTTTCCATATAGCTTTAGGCTGTCCATGTAAAAGAGATGTGATAGATTACTGAATTGAAAGATTATTGAAACAAGATAGCATCATCATCATCATCATCATCATTATTATTTTCTGTTCACAAAAATGAGAAGTCCAAACTGCTGGTTGTTTATCTGATGTTGGCTTTTATACACCTCAAATTTTTCCCAAGAATCTAGGATGTCATAATATATTGGTGTAGTATATGTGCAGATCCAAGCTGCATGGCTTTTTGCAATTAATAACATGTAAATTTTGTCAGTGCTTGGTTATATGTTATGGGTGTTAGTAGCAGCTATCTATCTATAATTGATCATTCACTAGCTTGAAAAACCTATGTAAGGTTAGACCTGGATAGCACATGTAAGGGAACCACCAAAGTAATTCAGGTCCAGATTAAACTAAGAAGTTTAAAAGACATATTAAAAGATAGCAATTGCAAAACATTTCTATATTGTTGCTGAGAAAAGTATCTAGACATATTCTTGTATCACATTGTATTCAAGTAAACCTCTATCACTTGATAAATAAATCATATTCTTATATAGGAGTTTATATATATTTTTAACATTTGTAAAATTCTCTCTGGAGGAGGGCACAAATAATAACTAGATGACTAAAACTAAAACTAACTAAAAAGCCACCTGATTCCAAAATTCAGTTTTAATTTTGTTTTCCCCATATTCTATCAGCCCTTTTAAAAATTATCCATAAAACATACTACTACTGCATTAATTTTCACAACTGTGATATTCCCTGAAGCTACATGAGTATGGAACATTTTGCAATATTTCCTTTTACATCCAGCAGGCATAATTTAAGGATTATATCATATATTTATATCTCTCTTATGAAACTGCCTTGACAAGTTCCTGCAGTTTTATTGGCAAAAGTGAAGCGGTTTGCCATTGCCTGCTTCTCTCAAAGTCTGAAAGAGAGACTGGCCCAAGGTCACCCAGCTGGCTTTATGTTTAAGCGAGGATAATTAGAAGTCAGTGTCTTGGCCTCTCACCTGGTATTCTTAAGCACCACATAAAATTGGCTTTTATAAAGAGCTTACTGAAAATAAATAAGTTAAGATACCTTGGTTCAACATTTATCTGATCTTCATATAAAGAATTGAAAGTATGAGGTTATCTGATAATCGTGTATGGCTTAACCTGGTTGAGACCCTCCAGGGAATCAGCTGTAGCCACAAAAGCATATTCTGGTGAAACAAAAGCAATCTCAGGCTGCAGAGAATAATGCAAAATTGCCTACTCTTACAAAAATAAGTCTTTGCTTGTACAGCTTGCTTCTAATTCATTAATTCCTGATGCACTGAATTAATACAAATTGTTTGGGCACAACAGTTAATGAACCACAAAATAAACATATTGACTAGGATTACTCAATACACTAAGCCACAGGTCGGCAACCTGCGGCTCCGGAGCCGCATGCGGCTCTTTGAGCCTTCCCCTGTGGCTCCCAGCCTCCTCTGCCTTTGCAGAGAGAGGCAATTGCACTTCCCTGCTTCTCTCTCTTTCTCTCTCTCTCTGTGTGTTTGTGTGTGTGTGTGTGTGTGTGTGTGTGTGTAAAAGAGAGTGCACTCACAGTGTTCTCCGAGGAGCTGAAAAGCTTACTGGGCGGAGCTCCTCCCTTTGCTGCGTCTCTGAAGGAAGCAGGAAGCAGGAAGGGCAGGAGAGAGCTAGCTAGCCCAGCTAGGCTGACTCAGGAATTCTGGGAGTTGAAGTCCATGAGTCATAAAAGAGACAGGTTGCCTACCCTGGAGGTTGTTGGACAACAGCTTGAAGCTTGCCAGGTGAGCAGCAGATAGGAGGGGGGGGAGAAAGAGAGAGAGAGGGAGAGAGAAAGAGTGGGGGAAGAGGAGTGGCAGATCAAGGGCAGATAGAGAGGGAGGGAGAGAGAGAGACCCTTTTGACATCTAAAATGAAGATAACACTGCATATATCCTTTTTTTACCTTTGTGTGTATGTAATTTTATTCTCTTAAAGCATTCTCTGGGTGATCATTGTTTTAATAGTATGGATATTCCCAAGAGTCATATTTTTACTTTTATTTTGAATGTGTATATGTGTGTGTGTGTGTGTGTGTGTGTACACACACACACACATATACACATACACACACACACACATACACATACACACACCTATAATAAAGGTAAAAAAGGATATATATGCAGTGTTATCTTCATTTTAGATATCAAAAGGGTTTTGCGGCTCCCAGTGTTTTGTTTTTGGTGGGAAACGGGTCCAAGTGGCTCTTTGAGTGTTTTGGGTTGCCTACCCCTGCACTAAGCCATGAAATAGTTAATGTTTTAGCCTAGTAGCTTGAGTGCCTTCAGTTTTTGTCTAGACTTTATTCTAGAGCCACCTCAGGCCTTAAGAAGACTGGCAGAATTGATAATCTTATTTAAGTCTTAGAGAATGGCAGGGCTAAGTCCTTGGGCTGGGAAAATGCATAAAGACTCTCCAATCCCATTCCACAGTAAACTGAAGCCTTATTTATCCCTTTCAGGGAGTCACTCCGTTTCGGACTATGATACATTGAACACCAAATATGCTAGAGCAAGGTTGAGGAGAAATATACTTCATTAAACTTATAGGAGAATAACTGTATCCAATAGGTGTCAAGCCCCAAAGGCTTGCCATACGAACGGGGACAGGGGGAGCACGAACACCAACCCACCGGGGCGAATTGCAGCTGAATGGTGCACCGCCACACCCCACAGCCGCGCCGAGCGAACCTCCTCTGTGCGAACGTCTCCACGAGATGCACAACGGACGCCAACGAAACTTGGGATATTAGTAGGAGTTCCCGAGGGTCTCCTACAGCCTGCAGAACGAACAGTGACGGGCGGACCGCCTCGAGCTAAGGGAAATGCACTTCGGCGGGAGGGTAGGGGGTTGCTTCCTAGCCACCAGGAAGTTCGGCAGGGCGAGATTAGCGGCGGGCAACGGACGCACGGATCGGACACACGGGCAGCGGGGCGTGGGGGCGGAGCTTCGTCGGGGAAAGGGAAAGCACAGGGAAGGGGCGTAACATTTATCCATCTCAAACGGATGTTGGTTTGGGATGGGGGGCGGGGCCACAGGGTGGAGCACGCCGATATATTGCAGTGGAAAGAATGTATCCCCAGTGCTGACTTTGTCTCACTTGCACAATAAAAAGCTTGTTGAGTGTCAGCATGTGCCGGTCTTCTTTGCTTCGTGCTACAGACGATTTTGGATACGCCGACAGAAAGTCAGCACTCACAACTCTCCAGCCTCCAGCTCCCGCGTGCGGTGGTCGGCTACGGTATGGCGGAGGGAACGCAGGGGGCCGCCTTGGTTGAGGGGGAGGTGGCGGCCAATGGGGTTGCGGACGCTGTCCCGGCGCCGGAGCCAGCGCTAGCCCAGCCAGTGGTGCGGCCGAAACTACTACAGCCTGCAACCTCGGGACTCGACGTGGGAGAGACAGGAGCCGCTAAGCCACAGGAGGAGTGGTGGCAAAGCCCGGCAGTGACTGGACTGCAGCCCGAACATCTCCTAACGCCAAAGCTGAAGCTCAGTCATTCGGGGTGGAGAGAAAGACGTGCCACCATAGAGGACGACGAAGACTGGAGCTATTCCACGGCTCCGGGCCAGGAGACCATGGATATCTTGCGCCATCGGTTTGGCGAAGCAAGTTACAAGGGTGCCGCCAATATGTGGCAATCGGAGGGGGAGGCTGCGGGGCGCACCCCCTCGTCCAGGTTCCGCCTAAGCAGTCCGCGGCTGCGGTTGCCTAACCCCTCAGGTGGGCCGGGCGTTATGGGGCTCCCTTCAAGCGGGCCGCCAGGTCAGACACACCCAACCCAGCCGGGTGGGCTCGGGAACGTGGCAAGAGGTCCGACGAAGGCAGGAGGTATGGAACGGCAGAGCTTCGCGGTCGGACATTCAAACATTGTGCCAGGCCAACCCCAGGGGCTGTGGGGGCCAGGATATCCGTGGGGGGTTCCCCCTATTCCGGTTACATTTGATGGCGACCCCGACTAATTGGCAATGTTCCTGGGACAGGCCATAAGCCACCTGGACCAGTTTTCACAGCTATATGTCTCCCAATGGGCTATGGTCGGCGCCATTACTGCCGCCTTGCGCGGAGAGGCGGCCGCGTGGGCGGCCGACCTGTACAGTGACCATGCCCGGGAGTTGGGGAGTGCGGGGCTGTTTCTGGACGCTCTGCATGGGAGGTTTGATGACCCCACCCGGGCACAGAGGGCCGAGACAGACCTGCTAGCGCTCCAACAGGGGAAACGCCCGGCCATCGAGTACGTGCGGGAGTTTCGGAAGTTAGCCGGACGGTTGCAGTCCTCATGGCCGGAGCGGATGTTAGTACATCAATTTAGAGCAGGCCTAGACCACGACCTACGGCAAGCCTGCGTATATCGGGGTGTGCCCAACAGACTGAGAGACTGGTTCAGAGTAGTGGTTGAACTTGAGGCAGGCCTGAAAGAGGTACATCGAGGGTACGGGGACGGTCCGCGGCCGCGGCATCCCGGGGATAGGCCTCGCGAGGGAAGTCAGGACCAACAACGGGCAACACCAAAACCACCGGGAGCGTCAGGAGCAGCCGGCTTTCGATGTTACCGCTGCGACCAGCCGGGCCACCGCGCAGCCAACTGTCCAGCACCCAGCCCCCGTAAGGCCGTATCAGTCGGTAGAGCCACGCCCATGAAGAAAGCCACGGAGAGTTCGAGGGCGGTTATCCAGCAGCCATCTCCAGGGGCGAAAACAGGGTCTCCAGTCATGCCTGAGCCTACAGCCGTGGCACGCTACCAGCCGGGGGACGAGGAGGACAGCCCTGATGAGGGAATGGCCGACCCAATGGTGAGTGATCCCATTAGTCCATTCATCCTCCCTATAGTCCTCACGAGTCCGGTGATGGGTGTACGGAGGTCATGTCAGGCCTTGATCGACACCGGGTGTACACGATGTCTGATGAGTAGAAAGGTAGCGGTGGATAGTGGGTTCCGGATATATCCATTGCCACAACCCATACGGTTCGAACAAGTGGACGGGTCATTGTTGGGGGGAGTCCCCGCGACCCATGTGACAGAACGGGTACGCATGGACCTAGGAGACCATTGGAAGGTGTTGCGGTTCATCGTGGTGCCCATCCAGACAGAGACGGTCATATTGGGGTTGTCCTGGTTGGACAAATGGACCCCAACTATATGGTGGGATGGGGGTTACCGTAAAGTGCGTCTTGGGGTGGGTCCAATACCAGAGACAGGTGGTGACGAGGGCCAGGTTCCCAAGTGCCCGGGGGTAGCGGCGCAACTCCAGGAGTTGGGGAGAGAAGTGCCATATCCCGAGGAATACAGGGATTTAGCGGCGGTCTTCAGCGAGGAGGAGTGTAATCACCTGCCCCCTCACCGGCCGACGGATTGCGCTATAGAGCTATTGCCGGGGGTCAAGCTCCCGAAACCCCGGATGTACGCTATGACATCACCGGAGGTGCAGGAACTCCGTAGATACATTGACCAGAACTTGGCGCGAGGGTTCATTCAGCCTGCTAGGTCCCGGATAGCGGCTCCCGTCCTTTTCAAAGAAAAGAAGGATGGTTCCTTACGCTTATGTCTCGACTTCCGGGGGTTGAACGCCGTATGTGTTGAGCATGTATACCCCCTACCCCTAATGAAGGATTTATTGGCACACTTGGGAACGGGCCGCATATTTACCAAGTTGGACCTACGAGAGGCGTACTATAGAGTACGAATTAAGGCTGGCGACGAGTGGAAAACGGCGTTCAACTGTCCGTTAGGCAGTTTCCAGTTTCGAGTCATGCCATTCGGGTTACGGGGGGCACCCGCGGTATTCATGCAGTTAATCAATCAGGTGTTGCATGAACACCTATACCGCGGGGTACTCGTGTACCTAGATGACATTCTAATATATACCGCAACAAGGGAGGAGCATGTCAGCCTGGTGCGGCAAGTACTGCAGAAGTTGCTGGAGGCCCAGCTTTATGTGAAATTATCGAAGTGCGAGTTTCACCGGGAGCGTCTAGATTATCTGGGCTACCGCATCTCAGGGAGCGGGGTGGAAATGGATCCGAGCAAGGTGCAAGCGGTACAGGAATGGCAAGTGCCCCAGACTAGACGCCAGCTGCAAAGTTTTCTCGGGTTCGCGAATTTTTACCGCCAGTTCATTCCATCGTTTGCAACCGTGGTGCATCCCCTCACGGAACTGCTGCGGACGAAACACCTTGCAGCGAGGCCGCGCCCGAGCCAACGGCTAGAGTGGACCGTAAGTTGTCAAAAAGCGTTTGAGTCGTTGAAAACGTTATTCGCTAAGGAGCCCGTGTTACGCCACCCGGACCAGAGTACCCCTTTTGTGGTCCAGGTGGACGCCAGCGATGTGGCGGTGGGGGCGGTGCTGTTGCAGAAGAACCATGGGGGAGCGTTGCAGCCGTGTGCCTATACGTCGCGTAAATTCACTACGGCCGAACGTAGCTGGACCGTCTGGGAGAAGGAGGCCTTCGCGATCCGCTGGGCTCTGGCAACATGGCGGCATTTGTTAGAAGGGGCCGAACTACCTTTTGAGGTGTGGACAGACCATAAGAACTTGGAGGCGCTACAGACCCCGAGGCGCCTGGCCCCCAAACATGTCCGATGGGCCCAATACTTCAACCGGTTTAAGTTCACACTGAGGTATGTGCCGGGCGGGAAGAACTTTCTGGCCGACGCATTATCACGGATGCCGCAGTACCATAGTAAACGGGAGGAGGTAATACAGGCACTGATGCCTCCTTATCGGCGTGAGGCCGCTGAGACCGTAAGTCACAGGTCTCAGGTAAGCGAATTAGACACCATTAGGACTGCCTTGCTGTCAGATGCGTGGGCGAATGAGCATGCGGAATGGTTGACTAATCGGGACGGTGTGGCATGGAAAGGGGATAGGATGTATGTGCCCGAGAGCCTACGGCCCTCCGTGCTCAGAAGGTGTCATGACGCTAAACAAGCGGGCCATTTTGGATTTTTAAAGACCCTGCATTTAGTACGACGACAGTTCTGGTGGCCCAAACTGAAAGTAGATGTGGAACAGCATGTAAAAGGGTGCCATGTGTGCGCCAGCGTGAAGCCCCGGGTGGGGAAGCCCATGGGGTTATTGCAGACGGTGGCCGATCCGTCTCGGCCGTGGGAAGAGATCGCCATGGATTTTATTGTAGAACTACCCGATAACCGGGGCTACAGCGTGATATGGACCGTGATAGATCTCTTCTCCAAACAGGCGCATTTTATCCCATGCAGAGGCCTGCCATCAGCGCGACGATTGTCGCGGTTGTTTATTCAACACATCTATCGGCTCCACGGCATACCTAGGAGAATAGTGTCAGATAGAGGGGTTCAATTCACCGCGAAATTCTGGAGGGAGTTCGTTCGTTCACTAGGGTCCTCACAGGCGTTGAGTTCAGCATATCACCCAAGCACCAACGGGGCGGCAGAAAGGGCAAACGCCATGGTGGAAAGGTACCTCCGGAGTTATGTGTCATTCCAGCAAACGGATTGGGTGGATCTGCTGCCGTTTGCTGAAGTGGCATATAATAACACCGTCCACAACAGTACGGGGTATACCCCATTTAAAATAGTGTATGGTATGGAGTTTAACCCCATTCCCGAATTGTCACCAGAGGTGGCCAGCGGCCAAACCCCTCAAACATGGTACTCCAAAATTACAGGGTTGTGGGACCAGGTGAAGGTAGCACGAAGGAAAGCCGAAGCTGCTGCCAAAACCCAAGCCGACAAAAAACGGGCCGAGCATAAACCATTCAAGGTGGGAGACTGGGTGTATTTAGCCACCAAATATCTACGCCTGCAAGTGCCATGCAAAAAGCTGGGCCCGAAATATGTGGGCCCCTTCCGGATCCTCAAAGTGGTTAACCCAGTTACGGTTCAGCTACGGCTACCCGCCTCTCTAGGCAAGGTTCACCCCGTGTTCCATAGTAGTCTACTCAAACCAGCGCATAGGGATCCCTACGCTGACGGGGCACCAGGACCGGTCTCTGGGTCCCATTATGAAGTGCAGGAGATCCTAGATTCACGAAAGCGGTATGGTAAAACCCAAGACCTCCTCCGGTGGAAAGGCTACCCGTTATCGGACGCAACCTGGGTGGGAGAGGAGGACATAAAGGCACCCGACCTAATCCGGGCGTTCCACCGTAAGCACCCGGATAAACCAGGGCGGAACAAGTGTAACACTGTGTATTCAACCCCCTTCTTTTCCTTTCCAGGGGGATGCGTGGTAGAGGGGGCCGCATGTCAAGCCCCAAAGGCTTGCCATACGAACGGGGACAGGGGGAGCACGAACACCAACCCACCGGGGCGAATTGCAGCTGAACGGTGCACCGCCACACCCCACAGCCGCGCCGGGCGAACCTCCTCTGTGCGAACGTCTCCACGAGATGCACAACGGACGCCAACGAAACTTGGATATTAGTAGGAGTTCCCGAGGGTCTCCTACAGCCTGCAGAACGAACAGTGACGGGCGGACCGCCTCGAGCTAAGGGGAATGCACTTCGGCGGGAGGGTAGGGGGTTGCTTCCTAGCCACCAGGAAGTTCGGCAGGGCGAGATTAGCGGCGGGCAACGGACGCGCGGATCGGACACACGGGCAGTGGGGCGTGGGGGCGGAGCTTCGTCGGGGAAAGGGAAAGCACAGGGAAGGGGCGTAACATTTATCCATCTCAAACGGATGTTGGTTTGGGATGGGGGGCGGGGCCACAGGGTGGAGCACGCCGATATATTGCAGTGGAAAGAATGTATCCCCAGTGCTGACTTTGTCTCACTTGCACAATAAAAAGCTTGTTGGGTGTCAGCGTGTGCCGGTCTTCTTTGCTTCGGGCTACAGACGATTTTGGATACGCTGACAATAGGAAGTTAACTCATTATGAAGAAGAATCAAAGGAGTCTTCAGAATGACCTGGAAACCATGAGCAAACTATTAGACAACAGAGCGGGGATCTCACCACAGAAGAAATCCCAGCATCACCATCTAAACCAGTGGTTCTCAACCTTCCTAATGCCGCGATCCTTTAATACAGTTCCTCATGTTATGGTGTCCCCCAACCATAAAATTATTTTCATTGCTACTTCATAACTGTAATTTTGCTGCTGTTATGAATCGTAATGTAAATATCTGATATGCAGGATATATTTTTATTTTTACAAATTGAACATAATTAAAGCATAGTGATTAATCACAAAAAACAATTATATATTGTGAAATATTTATTTCTAATTACAAATAAATGAAATTTTGTCTTGAAGCATGGGTGCCGAATCACACCTTCAGCTGCTCCACCTATGGCTCTGAAGGGAGACATGGCCTTTTCTCTTCTCCCCTTGCCCTACAACATACACAAACACATTTTCCAGGGTCACGTGATCACCTTTTGCAACCTTCTGACTAGCAAAGTTAGTGGGGAAACCAGATTCACTTAAGAACCATGTTACTAATTTAATCTCTCCCTCTTTCTTTCTCTCTCCCTCTCTTTCTCTTTTTCTCCCTTTCTCCCTCTTTCTCTCTCTCCCTCTATTTCTCTCTCCTCTCTTTCTCTCTCTCGCTCTCTCTCCCTTTCCCTCTCTCTTTCTCCCTCTCTTTCTCTCCCTCTTTCTTTCTCTCTCCGTCTCTCTTTCTCTCCCTCTCTTCCTTCCTCCCTCCCTCTCTTTCCGATCGGGGATCGATTTGGAGGTGCGGAACTTTTGACCAGTTCCGACCCTTTGTTGTGGAGGTTATTGACTGGGTACTAGCAGTCTGGGAGGCTTGGGTGCTCAGCCAGCCTAAAAAAGGTTGCATGAGAACCTGGAACGGAAGTCCACGAAAGCCCCAAGCCTCTCTAGCTGCCAAGTAAAGCAAGGGTGAGCAGGCTGGCCAGCCGGCCGGCCGGCTGGCTGGTGCAAGCAAGCGAACAGGCAGCCCACCCGTCTCTTAAGCGCGCTGGCTTCCCCAGGCGAGTGGCGGCTCTCACCTGCCGCTTTCTTCAGTCAGCGGCAATAAAGGTGGGGGCGGGAGTTGGTCCCTCTCCCTGAGTGGAATTAAAAGGCAGAATCATTGCCAGGGGAGCAAAAAGGGCAAGGCTCGCCAAGTTCGGAGGGAAGGAGGCTCCGCACAGCCCCGCTGCCCTCTCGGCCCAGCATGAGAGGAAGCAGCGAGGTGAAGTAGTGGGCGGCTTCGCACCCAGCGCCTGCTGCTGCCCCGCCAGCACCACCTCTGCCTGTCCCGCAGAGCCCCGCTGTGTCAAGTGGGCCCCGTGGCTCCCACAGCACCAGCCACACACCACACCAATGGTGCAGAGCTTGCAGTTGCCAAGCCAGATGCCAGTCTGGAGCGGCGGGAGGGTGCGGACGGCAGGTAGGCCGAGGCGGCAGCAGGCGTTGCGGGTCAGGCACTCCAGGGCAGCCATATAGGCACACAGGGTAAGACAGCGGCGGCTGGCCCGGCCCAAGGAAGGTCAGCCACCCGCTGCGCCCCACGTGCACCACCTTCGCACCCAGAGCCTGCCGCTGCCCCGCCAACACCACCTCCACTGCCCTGTCCTGCACAACCCTGCTGTGTCAAGTGGGCCCCGCGGCTCCCACAGCAGCAGCCGCAATGCACACTGATGGTGCACGAGGTGAGCACAAGGCAGGTGTGCACATGTTTTCTGTGCTTCAGTGCCAGGCTCTCCATGCTGTAGCGCGACACAGAGAGCCTGGCTGACACGGGTGAGCACAAGGCAGGAGTGCACATGGACTCCGCTTTTTCAGCAGTGCAGAATTAAGTGCTGCTCCCCACCTCCCACCCCTGGTCCTCTTTTACTTACAAGTAGGAGATGGCGTAGTTGCTCAGCAGAGAGGGGTGCAAAGTTCCTGCAAACTTGCCTTTGCTGCAAATAACTTGCATGTGGGTCTTTTGACACACTCTGCAGTGCAGAGATAGCCATTAATGACCAGGTCTGGACAATTCCTATTGGCTTTTGAAAGCCAATAGAATAGAGTCTATTCTATTGGCTTTCAAAAACCATAGATTAAGAGTCTATTCAATAGAATCTATTCTATTGGCTTTCGAAATCCAATAGAATAGAGGGAGTAGCACAGCTCATGGAAAAGTTGAAAAAACCCATCAAAAAAAGGTGCCGTAACGCTGTTCTGAGCGTTCTATGAGAAAAAAAGCCCTGGTCTTAGGCGATCCCTGTGAAACGATGATTTAAACAGTCCTACAACTATGAATGGTCTCCCCCAGAAATATTAGTTTTAAATCTGTGCCAAAAATAAGGCAACATGCATGCATGGGGTGCAGTGTCTCAGGCCCCTGCTGACTCCTACGGACACTTAATTCCAAAGAAATGCTTTCTGCTAGTATTTTATCCAGGACAAAGCAAGTTGCAAAATGTGTGTTTCCCAGAATGAGTGGAATTGGTTTATTGGAACATAAATATTATATGTACTGAAGTCAAAAATCAAGCCAAAGAAAAATGGACTTATGGAGGAAGAAATGATGGACTGAAAACAGT
This sequence comes from Crotalus tigris, assembly GCF_016545835.1. NCBI lineage: Eukaryota > Metazoa > Chordata > Lepidosauria > Squamata > Viperidae > Crotalus > Crotalus tigris. Next base: position 233,509 of record NW_024097442.1, read on the forward strand.
TCCACAAAAGTGGAGCCAACAACTACAACAAAAAGAAAAAGCCCTGAATAGATAGGCTCTTTGAACTTTTCCAGACCAAAACAAGGGTGGAGATAACCCACAAGTGCTCCATACATTTGCTCCTTGTAAGACTGCAAGAAAGCAGTCTCTGTTGGGTTTTTACAGAGAGATGAGGGAATAACCATCTTGTTGAAATTGCATGAAAAAGTTTTCAATAAATAGTAGAAAATAGTTAATAAACCTATACAGAGTTGCCAAAGCAAGAATAAATTAAAGAATTGTGTATAATACTAGTGAAGAAGGTTTTGGAATTCCAAATAAATCTTATTATTACAGAAATTGTGTCAATAAAAATTTATCTTGATAGAGATAGAAGAATTAGTATTAGTAAATAAATAGTGAAAATCATAGCACTTTCTGTTGACAAAAATATTTATAAAGAACTGAAACACATTTCCTCTAAGTTCATAATTTGGAAAAGATGGGCACCTAAATTAATCAACCAGTTCTTCAGCCGTTTATATTTCATCAAGCTTTTTATGATGCTGATAATAAAATTGTGCAATATTTGGGTTGGAAAATGAAAAGATTTTATTATTTAAAAATCATATAATGGCAATATTCCTCTCCAGGGAAAGAATTAGAAGTTGTGTAGAAAATTTGGCTTCTTTGTGATTTTAAATTCATCACATTTTGTGCTTCATTGCAAACTCAGAGTTGAGAAACAAAGAGCCATGATTAAATCTGAAATGAGGTTAAATTCATTGCCTAATATGGAGAAAGGGAGTACTTTAAAAAGTACAATATTTTGCTAAAAGAGAAGACAAACTGATGAAACTGATTTTGGCAAAACTAGGGAAAAGCCAATGAAAGTATTTTATAGAAAATTTAACATGAGAAATTGGAATATAAATCCAATGTGCTGGATACAATGCAAAGAAATAGATACTGTATCTATTATTATCCCTGGTGGTGTTATAAAATTGTTTAACTGTTGAGACTATTTTTTTTAATGGAGATAAATTGCTATTCATACCCTGCCCTGGCTCTATTATATTTTTTTAATAATCAAGTGACATTGTGGAGCATAAGAGATTGATAGTTTTTTAGCTGATTGCAGCCAGATAGTGGCATGAACTTGAAAGAATAGGAAAGGAGTTGTCTAGTTCCATATAGTAGCAAATATATGAAAAACACTTTCCTCGAAAAGGTGACCTCCCTCACAAAAGGTATCAATATTATGATAACGAAGAACATGAATTTTAGCCTGCCTGGTTTAACTGTTTATGGAGATTCTCAGTCATCCAGGTCATGGTTATCCCAAAAGTGCTTTTTTCATGAGGCAATGGAACTTTCTTGTTTTTCCTGAAGACATTTTGCTTCTCCTCCAAAAAATTTCTTTAGCTCTGACTGGATGGTGGGGAATGGCAGGATTTATACTCATTGCAGACAGCTGGTCATCTGCATTCTTTTAGTGAGTCGTTGAAGCCCCTAGAGGCCATCTATGTCAAAATTGAACAGCCCTCACTCAACAGAGGGAGAAGAATACAACATCATCTATCTCCAGTCTACAACACAGTCCTTTCAACAGTTCCAAGAAGGCCCCACACCCATTTGCATTACTCAGGTTACCCTGATGACACAGATAAGCCTCCAGGGGCTTCAATGACTCACTAAAAGAATGCAGATGAGCACCTGTCTGCAAGGAGTATAAATCCTGCCATTCCTTACCATGCAGTCAGAGCTGAAGAAGCTTCTTGGATGAGAAGCAAAACATCTTCAGGAAAAACTGCAAAGATGAAGTGAGGAAAGCCAAGGCTCAAAATGAACCTTGCAACAAAAGTCAAAAATAACAAAAAAAAGCTTCTTTCAACATGTAAAAAACAACAAAAAAGTTAAGGAAATAATTGGTCCACTAGTGGGAGAAAGTGGCAAAAAGATTATAAACAACAGGGAGAAAGCAGAACTACTCAACTCGTTTTTTGCATCCGTACTTACACAAAGGGAAAAAACAATCCAACCTATCAAAAACAGTACCATAAAAAACAGATTAGAAACACAAGTTAAGATAGGCAAGAAAATGGTAAGTGAGCACCTGTCCATCCTAGATGAGTTCAAACCACCAGGACCAGATGGACTACACCCCAAGGTTCTGAAGGAACTGACAGATGTGATCTCAGAACCACTGAACTATATTTTTCAAAGATCCTGGAGCACAGAGAAACTACCAGAGGACTGGAAAAGAGCTGATGTAGTTCCCATCTTCAAAAAAGGGAAAAAAATGGATCCAGGAAACTACAGACCTATTAGCCTGACCTCAATACTTGGGAAGATCTTGGAAAAGATAATCAAGCAATGAATCAGCAAACATCTATAGGCAAACAAAGTCATTACCAAAGGTCAGCATGGGTTTGTCAAAAACAGATCATGCCAGACAAATCTTATTACATTCTTTGACCAGGTGACAAAATTAGTGGATCAAAGGAATGCTGTGGATATAATTTACTTGGACTTCAGTAAGGCATTTGATAAAGTAGGCCACAACCTAACTATTTGATAAGATAGAAAAATGTGGGTTAGACAGCATCACTACCAGATGGATTCATAGCTGGCTGACCAGCCATATTCAGCATGTGGGTCTCAATGGGACTGCATCCATATAGAGGAAAGTGTGTAGTGGGATGCCCCAGGGCTTTGTTCTGGGCCCAATGCTCTTCAACATCTTCATCAATGATTTAGATGAGGGGATAGATGGAGAACTCATCAGATTTGCAGATGACACTAAGCTGGCAGGAATAGCCAACACTCCAGAAAATAGGCTTAAGATACAGAAGGATTTTGATAGACTTGAACATCTGGCGCTATCTAACAAAATGAAATTCAATGGTGAAAAAAGTAAGGTTCTACATTTAGGCAAGAAAAACAAAATGCACAGGTATAGGTGGTACTTTGTTCAATAGTAGCAACTGTGAGAGAGATCTTGGAGTCCTAGTGGACAATCACTTAAATATGAGCCAGCAGTGTGCTGCAGATACCAAAAAAGCCAACACAGTGCTAGGCTGCATTAACAGAGGGATAGAATCAAGATCACGTGAAGTGTTAATACCACTTTACAATGCCTTGGTAAGGCCACACTTGGAATACTGCATCCAGTTTTGGTCATTACGATGTAAAAAGATGTTTGAGACTCTAGAAAGAGTACAGAGAAGAGCAACAAAAATGATCAGGCTGCTAGAGGTTGCTGGAATTGGGTATGTCTAGTCTAATGAAGAGAAGGATGAGGGGTGAAATGATAGCAGTGTTCCAATACCTCAGGGGCTGCCACAAAGAAGAGGGAGTCAAGCCATTCTCCAAAGCACTATATATAGTTGTCAAATGCTGGGGAAATCGGAAAACTCAGGCAGTTCAAATGAATATAAAATTTATTGCAAGCTTAAGCTCTCTACAAAAATCTGAATTAATAATGGTTAAAGCAAATTTGCAATAGATAAGAGTCAATAGATTTCAAGATGGAGTGGACTTAGATCTCTTTGGGCATGAAGAAACTCGAGACTGATGATGCATTTGACTGGTTTAGCCTGGTCATCTCCTACAATAAGAAAATTATTCAGCTCAGTTTCTTGCTTTGCTATTTTATAACCCTTTTAATTATTAAAATATTAACTGGTTTCTTTTGTAGATGTAGCATCTTTTTCCACATCATTATCATAGTTCATCATTTTAAAATCCATTTTCAGATCAAATTTAAGTATTATTCTCTTCTATTTAGTTATTTTAGTTCCCTTAGGTGTCCAACTTTCAAAGTCCCATTTTATCATATTTTTTAAAGAATTCAAAGAAAAACTATTTTCCCACAGGAAAGATTCTCATAATTAATTTCAAAATATTATTTCAAACTTATCTGAACCCTTAATTCATTTGTAATTTTCTAAAAATCAAGGTTTTAATTATTCTTTTGCAATTTATTCCAGGAAAAAATGAAGTCCTTAAACTTTATTTAAAATTGTTTTTACTAAGGATTGAACTTGTCAAACTAAAAGATTTCTAATAATTGAAAAGCAGTTAACAGGCAATTTCTGAAAGTGATTACAAAAAAGTATGCGATCTTATTGTCCTTCCAAACATGCCAACCACAGTTTGAGCAAATTAGTTATTTCCTTGTCTCCCAGAGTTCTAAAATCACCAGAGACTACTGTCATGAAAAATAAATATATGGAGCATTTTTGGATGATACCAGATCCTCTTTGTCCAGACAGGAATTATGAAGAGCTGATGTATTGGTTTCCTCTTTATTCCATTGCAACCATCTTCACTTTTCCATTTCTTTCTTGGAAGTTGACTTTTTCACATTTTGAATGAATCTGTTGCAGAGTGTATAGCAACTCATCCCACCTAATTTGCTGCAATATCCTACTATATGGTGCTGCTCAAGTGTATGATACTGTATGGTACTGCCCTGTTCTTTCACTGCTGTTCCCTTGAGTGTATAACCAGCTGCTTCTGTACCAGACTGGTTAAATAACAGCTTAACCAATTCTCATGGATTTCATTTGGCTTAATGGGTCACAAATATAATCACACCATACGCCTACATCATTTACTAGGAATTCACATTACTTGAGAATGCTGTGATATACATAATGTCAACCAAGTATTCCAACATACTCTGAGTTTTTTTAAATGATGAGGATAGATTAAATAGCCAACAAGCCCCTGGACTTTTATAACATATGGATTGCACATGGGCTTGAAAGCTAAGTAATCTTGTGCCTGATAACTTAGATGAAAATCATAGGAAATACCAGAAGTGCAAATTAGAAAGGACAACAAATTCATTGTTGTATTCACAAATAATATATAGTGTGTCATATTATACAATAAAATAAATAATAAGATTGCAAATTATAAATTATGACTGTAAAAAGAGTAATGGATGTAAAAGGTTACAGCAAAATGAATCCAAAGCTACAATTAAGAAATTACATATTTCTTTGAAAGTTTAAATGACAGTAAAGCAAATGTAACAAGAAAATAGTTCATTTTTTTAAGGTCTGAGCACTTAAGTTCACTGCCATCAGTAATTTCGCTCTGATCTCATTGTAAATGAGACAGTGGAGGACAAAGTGGTTAATGTCCTCCACTTAACCAATACTGCAAGGTCATAGATATTGTTTGATAGCGACTTTACAAAGTCTTCTTTCAAGTTTTGCAGATATCACGATCGGCGGGTGAAGGGAAGTTAAACCCCTTTTCACTGAAGCACTGGAATCGCTTTCAAAAAGCCTATATGTAATCCTACATTCTCCCAAAGGTGGTAGAGAACATATTTGTAGAATGGGTGACAAAAGGCTGGACCATTGATTCTTAAATATTTACTCAAATGGTGATGGTCTTACCTCCATCCTTAAATAGGCAGCAGGAGTGCCCTAAGGGCACTCCTAAGTAAATCTTACTAATGAGGTTATTTTGGGCTACTTTCAATTGGGCAGTATTCAGACTGGACTAGATAGTATAAAACAAGGTGTCATGGAAGACAGCAATAATAAATCACTTCCAAAATGTGCCAGGAAAATTGCATAGATTTGTTCATGGAATCACTAGGAGTCAAGTTTTTCTTGAGGGTATATGTCTAATATTTTAAAGTTAGTCTCTTGACGTTGTCATCTCAATGTTCTTTTTTTCTGAGAGCCAAAGCTATCCATCAGGATGTGTGGTAATCTTTTTCAATCTAAAAGTGTTGCAAACAATTGTTCAACTGTTAACAATTGTAGGCCATGAGTTAAAAAACAACCTTTCTTGCATTTTACTAGCCTGTTTCAGAAAAAAACAGATGGGGGATTATTTCCCTTTGCCCCCATGTAGTAGGTTCTATATACCTTCTGTTCTATAGTTAAACATAAAATGTAGGCATTAAACCTATGTTCTCTTTTCCTCCAAAGATATAAAATATATTAAAAATGACTTTATATAAGGCCTACCTGCTGATTTCCACAGTATAAACCAAAAGATCATTGCAGTAATTGTCATATTTTAGGGAGGTTGGAGGAAGGGGAACAGTAAAAAATATTAGTCACATAATTGTCCCTTTTTGTGTTCAAAATTAAAAAAGGACGCATGGTTTCAGTCCTGGCTTTGTTTGAGTTCCTTGGGGGAGGAAGTATATATCTTGTAGTATTTTATCATAGGTCACATTTGGGTTGAGATAATAGATGGTTACTAATACATGTTTACTATGACACTATAAAGACAGGTTATGACACAGTTAAGGTTATTGGATGAAATGATAAAAAGCAACTTCCTTTGATTTAACCCTGAACAGTGAATAGGCATCTTATCTGAAATGTAAAGGATGTTGAAATTATTTGAAAAATACATCAAGGGAACCAGGCTGCAAATGGATGAATGCTGATCTGATCTTGCAGTTCTGATTATCATTCTTCTTCTTTCATCTGTAAGACAGCCTATTCCAGACATACTGTAATCTATCCCCTTTGTACATTTTTAATAACAATGTCTGGTACATTATGTTTTAAGTACCAGTAAATCTGAACTTTGAAATCCCTAATAAGTAGTAATAGCAGCAGCAGCAGCAGCAGGAGGAGGAGGAGTAACAGTAAATAGTAGTAATCTGAAAGTTATGACCTGAAATCTTTGGAGGAGAACAGAATGCTAGTTTCCTGTCCACAAGGTTTTTAAATTTTATGTTTGAAGAGAGGTGTCTATTATATCAATCAGACAAACATCTCCCATTCAAGGAAATTAAGAAAAACTAGGGATTATTTTCCATATTATATGGGGCTACTCTTCTTCTCTCAAAAAAGAGAGTGGCTTCCAATTATATGAGATGTAGAAAGTCTACTGGCATGGCATGTGGAGAGGATCTTTTAATGTTATAACAGGATGAAAATGGTCCCCCAAACTGAACTAAATCCTGTGCCAGGTTGTTTCTTAAGAGGGTGCTTGGTTAAGCAATGAAATGAGCTCTGCACCCTGGCCAAAGTTCATATGCTCTGACTAGTTTTGCCTTAAAAATGTTTTCGTGGTCATCAGTAGCATGGAACAAGAACATATATTGGTCCATATCTCATGAAAATTTCCTCTCCTTGGTTCTAGATCTTTCCAGCTTTCAAAAACAAGTCACTCATTTCAGAAGGGTGCCTAATAGGTTTTTTAAATACTTCACCAAAGGATGCTCACCTAACAGAGTACTTCTACTTGTTCCTCTCTCGTTTCAAACATCAATATCTACAGTACTTATCAAAATCCTGGATAAGTATTCAGGCTTTGTGAAAAAAAAAATGAAAATACAGACTGGTTTTATCTGCAAGAGACTGAGTGCCTGGCCAAAAAAAAAAAAAGATATAATATAAATTCAGAATGATTTATTCTGTTGTGGTTCAATCTTTTTCTCATCTTTCAGAATACATACCACATGCAGTTCTGGAGCATTCCCTCCCACACTCTCTGCTGACATACTTCTGTGTCAATGTCCCTCCTCTATCCTTCCCACAGGCAACACCAATTGATAGCTTGAATCTTTATAGAAGGGCCACCCCCTTTCTCCACCCTGGGATATCTGTTTACCTTCCCTAGTGTTATTTGTTCCTCCATATTTATCTGCACCTTTATTCCAGCAACAATGGATCTTCTCTTACTCACCTTCACACTAATTGTGATCTTTCTACTTTATCAATGGAGCATGATCTTCAGATTCCTCTGCAAGTTGGCCTTACTCAGTTGCTGGGTTTTATTCCTGTCTATCACAATATCCCCTTGGGTAGCTGTATTCATTGGACAAAGAGTGGAAAACATGAAGTGAGTAGATGTTAATTCTAGTTTCAATTTGAGGGATGAGAACAAGATAAGTCTTGGCACCAAGTTTTTCTGAAAGATAGGCCTGTGATAGCCAACTTCTTCAGCCTAGGAAAGGACTTTTCAACCTTTTTACAGATTGTACCACTTTTAGGACATGACAATATTTGAGTACCACCAGTGCTTAGCAAGGTGTCAAAAACCTGATGACAAAAAGGAGGGGGGGTTGGGTTTTACTGATTAGATTCATTTGTTGTTATAGAAATGGCTAGTTTATAATATTATGGAAAAGTAAATAGTTGAGGTTCAATGTTAATGTTCTACTGCAACAGAGGAAGTATGTTCTTTTTCCCTTCTCTCACTCACTTTCCCTCCCTTTTTTCCTCCCCACTGTGTCCTACTATTTGCTTTTGTATTTTATTCTATAATCTAATAAAATATTACAAACTGTAGAAAAAAGTAAAAAAGTACCAGTTTTAATTTCTTTGGTAGCTGTTCCTTTGCTGAATCACTTTCCCTTTGCACTGACAAATGTATGATGAATTTATCCATGTTTATTAATATGCACCACTACCAGCTAGTTCAGGGGTCTTCAAACTTGGCACTTTTAAGACTTGTGGACTTTAACTCCCAGAATTCCTCAGCCCTCATGGCTGGTTGAGGAATTCTGGAAGTTGAAATCCACAGGTCTTAAATTTGCTAAATTTGCTAAGTATGTTAGACTCCTGAGCTAGCTGGTTCGCCCTTCTGAGCTCTTCCACATTGTAGTAAGAATGCACACCCCCCCCCCAATCCTTTCCTTGTACCCTTAAAGACACAGGAATCAAGTGCAAAGCAAGAAAATAAAGAAACACAAACTCTATTTTGTTTTGTCTTTAAGCTGCCTCAGGTGTGTCACGTGTCACAATGTTGCAATTCTAGACTGAAGGTACCTGCAATTGCAAAAAGCTTTAGCTTCAAATTAAGCCTGTTTACGTTCAAACAAAACTTTCTAAAAGCTATAGACGGACTCAATTAAAGAGGGTAAAACTAATTATATTTGTTTAAAGGGATTAAACTTTTCCTGTTGTCTTTTTTCCCCTTCCCCCACCCAAATCACATTCTTTTATAACCTCTCCTCTCTTCTCACCCCCCCCTTTTCTTCAGTTCACCTCCAGCTCCCAGCTGCTTCTGGAAGCGCCAATCAGCTGGAGCCCTGCTGGCTCCTGGGGCTTCTGCTGAGCCCAGACAGTCCTGCAGCTACAGCTTGGCTCACTTTGGCTCATTCCCCTCTCCTGCTACACCTGGCTAGCAATCGCTTACTACCTGCCATGTGGCAAAGTACCATAAGTGGTACACTACCACCAGTTGAAAAGCCCTGGCCTAGGGGACAAAGATTTACCTACAAAGCAGCATGAGAACCAGATAGTTCCATCCTTTAGATCAAGAATAGCCTTTTTTTTTCTTCAAGAAATTAGAAGTACAGTGAAAAAAAATGATGGATTTTGCTATTAAGGGCATCCTTTTTTGGCCTGATTTATGCCCATTTGCGAGTGGTTTATTCACAAAAGAAAAAGAGAAATGGGGGTAATTTCTGCAAAGGGTGCATAATTACTTTTCATATCGGTTTTGACTTAATCAACACCCATTTTTCATGAGCCTATCCTTTCAAAAATCCATTGGCACTGAAAAGATTTAACAATTATTTATGGTATGAACTCATGGTTATGTTCCATTTCATCAGATGTCTGAAGTGTTTCCCTAGATAATCAGAAATATTTGTATGTGTATACAGACATGATATGCGAGGGGACATTATAAGTGGCAATGGTAAAAGAAAATTGAATTGCCGTTACTTTAATATTTAAATGAAGGTGTTCAAAATCTTTACAGTGCCCAATCATAAAATAATAAAAATACAAGCCTATTATTAATAAGATTAACTCCAGTAGTAAAATAAAAATCTTTTACAGATGCACAATTGAATTGATGCAGCTATTTCATTGTTTTCATTTAATTTATGTTGTGATGGCCACTTTAAATTCAATAATAGATGAAACCTGAAAGATATTCTAATTGATTTCTGAATATTTATTTTCTCATGGCAAATTTATGCCTATTGATTGGTTCCCCTCCTTTTTTAAAAAAGCCCTAACCTTTACAGTTTTTGTCAGATGTAAAAATGTCAGGGCTGTTTGTAAAAGGAGGGGAATCAATCAATTGATATATAATACTTTATAATAAAATAAAATTTTATTTCAGCACTTTGGTCAACCATGTACTCTTTACTAGAATACTGATGTTAGTGGATAAAAAGCAATGAACAAGGATATAAGGAGAAGAATTGTGGCAGGAAGAGTAGAGAGGGCTTTTTGTTCAAATAAGCATTTTGTCTTGGGATTCTTAATTGATTGTTCTGCCAATGGATTGTTGAAAAGCCCTTTTGATAGATAAGATAAATTGGAAGATGAAATGATAAACAAATTGGATGTTGTGAGGTTGATGCTGTTAAGCCTTCTAATATGATTCCTTGGATAGAGATGAAGAGGATTGACTTCTGGCTTTATTATATTTTGTTCCAATTGGCTAGCCTGGCTGTTGCCTGTTTAAGGTTAAGGAACCACTTGTGAGTTCTATCATTCAAGCCTCATAAGAGGCTTTTAATAAATTTAAAACATTTCCTCATAGTCACTTTCTTCCATGCTATCAAGCTGACTGGAATATAGGTAAATTACAATGAAAGCATGTTTCTTATATGTATAGCCACTGTGTGAGTGTGTTGTGTGCTGTATGGCAGTATGTGACAGAAGAGATGGGTAGATGAGTAAGAGAATGAGGCTGATGGTTGTGTGGCTGGACAGAAAGACCCATAAGAGGAATGTAATTAGAAGAGTGTATATAAAAGAAAAACACAAAGAAATGTGGAACACCAATATTTTGATTGGGTTGTACGTATGCATAAATGAGGCATTATGAGTTTGTGTAATGCAAGTGGAGGTGCAATGCAGGCTTTTGGAGTAAAATGGTCCCCATTCTCCAAATTCTTTCTACTCTTATTGCTGGGTTCTGTCTGAGAGGTAATGACTGAAATGAGTGTTTTAATTTTTTTTTAAATAATGATTGATCACTGACTAATTAAATATCCTTATATCTACTCATTCCCCCCCCCACCCTCACTGTCAACCATCCTAACTTGGTCAAAGATTCTGAAATCCATTGTTAACGAAAATACACTTTAGTAAAGCCATGAAGTTACAGAAGAAGCAAAGCTGGATCTGAGATTTCTGTACTCAAAACATATAATTAACTTTTCCCTGGTTTCGACCTTCCTCCCTGGTTATCTTCAAGAGTCCAATTAAATTCCAACAAATTGTTTGGGTAACAGTCCCTGGCTTTATGGGCTGGAGGGTTCTGCATTTCATAGTGTGACTTGGAATGGCCGGTGGCTCTCACGGGGTGGCACAATGCATTGTTTCGATTCCTTCATGCTGACCCTTCCCTTATCCCACCATGGCAGGTTGGCGGCAAGTGAGCATGGTGTAGCAGGATGGTAGTCCTGACATTCTGCCTCTCCTGGAAAAGACTAGTCCATAGGGTCATCTTCTCCTCCATTATCGCTCTCAAGATTGACCTCAGTTGTCTTGGTTGGAGTTCCCTTGCCATCATTACAACCTCCACTCCTTTCCGCCCCCCTCCTTCAGCTTAGGGGGGTCTTTCTCTTTCTTCTTGATGCTTCTTGCAAGAGTGACTGTTGGCTGACAAGCTAGGACTCAGCAGCCCACTGGCCCTCTTTGCTAATAGTATTTGGTGGAGTATCAGGGGTTTGGCCCTCCCTTACCCGCTTTTGAGGATTCTCTCTTCTCTGAGGTGTAGGGATTCTGCATCTGCTGTCCAGTGCATTCATGGAATGTGGCCAGATCAATCCCAACTGCACTGACCAGGATGTACTATCCTTAAAGATTTCTGGGTGCACCCCGGGACAGGCAGGTGTAATACAGCTCTCAACTCAGCACTTCTCAGAAGTAATCCATCAGGATCAACTGTGGCCGATCCCCCAGTTGAACAGCTAGATTTTAGAATTCTTGAATGTGCACTGTAATGGGTCATTTTCCTTGTCTGATGATCTCAATTTGAGTGGCAGTGTGCCAATCCACCAGGGGGTCTTCAAAATGTCATCTCAGGGTAGGCATGAATGATGTAACAGGATGGTAGTCCTGACACTCATTCTCCATTCGGAGCTAGACTGGAACTCTGAAATTCATCATGACCAAATAAAATATGTATTTCTCAATACAAATGTAATTATCTCAGAAGAATATATTACACATCTCCAGTCCTTTGTGTATTCTCTGATAAGCAAGTTTAAGCAAGTTCACAAATATCCACACCTAAATTACATCTGATAATAGCAGATAGAAATATATATAGAAAATATATTGCATGCCCTAAAGGGAATAACTAATGATCACTGAATTTTTGGTGACTCACTTGGAACCCTGGAAGATATTTGCTTTTGAATATGAAGAATAAATAATAAAGGCAGAATTCCCTGACATTCCTCCATTTGTTTATGTCACTTTTTGAAAGCAAGCAGTCTGACCTGGAGGAGGGCAAGTGGGGAGGGAAGCTTTTTAATAGTTACCTTTTAATTTGGGCCTGTTATTTCTATCATTTGTCCGTGTCCTTTTCAAACTGTTTTTATTCTCCATTGAAGAATCTGTGGCCATGTTTGTGCAGTACATAAACCCTGCTTAAACTTTTTCCGGGTGCACATAAGATAGGTAAACTAATTGTACATGAACAGTTAGTTCATGAACTGTATTTGCATAACATACTAAATTAAAATGTGATTGGAGTGTTATGTGAAAACAACATTGATGTAATTTTACTGTCAGGCAGGAAATGTCTTTATAATATATTTGGTCTCAGGTTCAGAATAATTTGAACAGTTCTGGAGCACTCTATTTTGTGATATCTGTCCGTTCCAGCTTTATGAACAAAATGTTTTGGCAAGAACTGTATGATCTTTTCCCTAGTATTTTATCCTTACAGGTAGTCATTAATTTATTATCACAAATGAGCCTGAAATTTTGATTGGTTGAGGCACCCACATGGCTGTTTCACTCAATGAGCACAATCTTGACTTTCCCAGTTGTGTCATTAAACGATTGTGTGGGTCATTAAACAGAATGTAGAAGTACTTCAAAGGATGGGAGAAGCCCTTGGAGGCTTGCTGCAAGAGGCCAAGCTGAGAATGTGCTGAAAGTGCAGCTGCCCCAGCTCAGCCCTGCAGCATTTGTTAAGCAACATGGCCAGACTTGGATCTGAAATACAGTAAAGGCCTAGGGTCTTTAGCAGTCTCGGCCTGCTGCAACCAACCCAGGCCTCTACATCCACTCTAGCACTGCCGCCTGTGCCATTCTCCACTGTCTTTGCTGTCCAATGCTCCTGTCATGTGTCACTTACTATCAGTCATTTTTCTCCTGTTGTGGAGAGGCCTATGTTGCCCATCTGAGGCAGTTCCCCTTTGCACAAAGCCTTCATTCCTGTTCACTCAAGAGTTTGCATGGAGCCACTGAAGATTCCCAACTTATGCAGAAGCTACTTCCAAAGGTTCCAGAAGCCTGTCATGGTTTTGGAAGGCCTTGGGAGACATTGGAGAGCCTTGCAGGTCTGTGAGAATTTGTGAGCATGGGGGTGCTACAACGGGGCGGGGGCAGCTGAAGGACTGGGCGACACAAGCCTCCCTTGCTGTCTTCCTTGCCCTTCAGCTGCCCCCTGACTGTCCACACCTCTTTCCTCCTCACCTGAAGGTGCGTTCTGCTGGCACTGCCCTCGCCTCTCAAGCATCTGCCCTGGAAAGCTCTGTAAGCTGTTGCAATCACAGGCAAGCAGACGCTGGGAAGGAGCGGGTAGGCAGCTTCAGCAGGTGTCTGGCAGGTGGAAGGAGGTGGCAGGGGAGGCTTGCGCCACCCAGTCACGGTGCAAGTCATAGGAGAGTTGGCAGAGAAGGAGGCAGTGGCTGCCACTGGGCATGTGATCTGTGGGGCAAAGCAGGGGCAGCCAGGACCAAAAAAAGCTCCTCCAGCAGTGGATGCAACTGTTGTGCAGTGGCGGCAGAATCTTTTGCCATCACTCCCGCCTGGCTCCAGAACGGCAGAGGGGGACTGGGTAAAGTGACCGATTCTCCCCTGTCCATCCTCCATAGCATGGCAGTCTGGCTTGGGAGAAGAGTGAAAGGGAAGATGCAGGTGGGCAGCTGGGTCACTGAATGAGCAGGGGAAGGTCACCAAGTGGGGAGTGGCCTGGCTGCAGGGGCCCTGAAACAAGCAGGTGCGGGGCATGTGGGGAAGCTCCACCCTCCCTTGCCTCATCTTATGGCAGCGGCAGCAGTTCAACACCCACTCTCCTGCCCTGTTACAACTGTGAGCAACCAGACAGTGGGATGGAGTGGCTGGGTGCCTGCAAAGTCAGATGGGTTTAACTTGCTACATGTCATCATTACCACATGTTGTGTTTTTTAATATACATTTCTTGCATATAGATGCTTTTTAAATCAATCAGACAATATAGAAAGGAGAGAAAATCATAGAAGCAATGATAGAAAGGGGAGACTTCCGGTGGATAGCGTCAATGATGGCGGCTACCTCGTAGCCATCCTCCTGGGAAAGCATGAGAACCGCGGAGCGCAGCAGATACCAGCTGTCCCGTGGCTCGAAATCCCACTCCCGGGCAAAGGGGGGGGGGAAGAGAATCACCCGAATAGAGGTAGAGCCTCTCAAACCCCCCAGGAATTTTTTTCTTGGGGGGTGAAAAGAGAGCTCCCTCGGAGTTCGGGTTGCCTCCGCCTCCCAGCTGTCTTTGTTCCTTTGGGAACAAAGCAAAACGCTGCTATCACCTCCGTGCTTAAAGAAACTTGGTGAGTTATTTTTAAAACGGACAGAGCTGGGTAAAGGATTGAATTTATTGGTTTTTATTTGATTTTTAGTTTAGGTTGATTTTCTTTTTTTCTTTTCTTTTTTTTTTTGGGTGGAGAATGAAAGTAAAATGTTGATTTGAAAGTTTTTTTTTTTTTCCCGGAAGAAAGTGAGTCAAACGGAACGTCATGGATTATATAGCTTTTTTTAAAACTTTTTTCCTTTTTTAAGTTGGATTTGAGATTCTTTAAACTCTCCTTTGTTTTTTTATTCTTTTTGAGGATATTTTTTATTGCTTTTCTTTTTTTTTAAGAAGGAAGAAAGAAGAAACAAGATCTTTTTTTTTTTTTAAAGGCTTCAAAGAGACAAGCAGCTTCTACAGTTCCAAAGGTGGCTTCTTCTCCTGCGATTCTACTGGCACAACAACCTAAAGCTACACCACCATCTTCTCCTCCTTTGCCAACAATAACGGTACAAGATATGAAAGATATAATGGGAAATGCTGTATCTCAAATTAGAGGGGAAATGAAGGAGCTTTTAGAGCAGAATAAAATCCAAATCAGAGGGGAAATGAAGGAGCTTTTAGAGCAGAATAATACTATTCTGAGGCAAGATATAGTTATGGCATTAACAGGACTTGCTTCTGTGGTTGAGAAGCTAGACTCTAGAGTGGAAGAGGTTGCAGACAAGGTTGACATTCTGGAAGACAAGTTTGAAGGCATGGAAAAAAAGATGGAAATCTCACAAGATGATATTGTTATGTCTCAGTATAGGGAAATGGAATATGCCTTAAGAATTAGGGGGCTGAAAGAGGACATGCAGCAGGACCTGATAGAGATTGTGGTAAATGACCTTGCTGTTATTTTGAATAGAAATAAAGAAGAGATATTTAGAGAAGTTGAAACAATTTACAGAATTAACTCCTGGGTCGCAAAACAAAAAAAAAATACCAAGAGATGTTGTGATTTATTTTGCAAAGAGATCTCTGCGTAATGAAATCATACAAGCTTTCTATAATAAGAGATTCCAGATTGCTGCTCAAGATGTTATTATTTTAAAGGAGATCCCATCTAAAATTTTAAGAAAGAGAAAAGACTTTGCTTTTTTAGCTAATGAGCTTAAAAAAAGAATGATGCCATTTAGATGGGAGATTCCGATGGGTATTGTCGTGAGCCATGCGGAGACACGTTATAGACTTAACACAGTTACTAAAGCAAAGGAGTTTTACAGTTCGGTCCTGGGAGCAGGCTCACCATCATCTATGATGCAGAAAGGTTTGGATGATAAAGAGGTGGAACAGCAGTCTGAAGGATTAGGTGTGATGGTTGCTGGAAAGCTACAGGCGGAGTGGTCGCAACAGAGATCAAAGAGCAAAGAATGACCCGTGCAGCATATAGACGTAAGGAAAAGGAACAACAGAAGAAAGAAGTTAAAGAATCTCTTCAAGAAATTGTTTCACTGCCGGTGGGAGGAGCAAGACCCAAGAGTTCTGCAGCACATTCTTCAATGGCAGATCTTCAAGCAGTCTTCTCCAGGCTTCTGGTTAAGGGAGATGGTAAAGCTCCTGACATGGAATGCTAATGGCCTTAATTCCCCTCAAAAGAGAAAGAAAATCTTTCATTACTTAAAGCAACACAATAATGATATTATTTGTTTGCAGGAAACACATATTACACTTAAAGATCAAAAATATCTAGTTAATGCTCGTTTGGGATCTCATTTTGTATCTTCTGCTCCTGGGAAAAAAGGGGGAGTAGTTATTTATGTTAAGCAAAACTTATCAGCCTGTTTGGTAGAATCTGATCTTCAAGGGAGATATGTTATGATTGAAATTGCCTTATATGGCAAGAAAGTACTTATAGTGGGATTGTACGCACCAAATCAACAACAGGAACAATTTTATAGACTGCTAAATCAGAAATTAACTTTGTTGGACTACAGATCTGTTATATTAATGGGAGACTGGAATGGTGTGTTAGATACCCAAAGAGACAAAAAAGGATCTTTTACTTCTTTCAAACAGGCTAAATTACCTAAAGCCTTCTTTGAGTTGAAAGAGGACTGGGAGTTGAGAGATTATTGGCGTGAATGCAATCAGGAGGAGAGAGACTTCACCTTCTTTTCAGATAGACACCAATCTTTTTCAAGAATTGATTTCTTCTTGATCACAACTGATTTATTTTTCAGGGTAAAGAACGTTAAAATTTTTCCTAGGACATTGACGGATCATAGTCCAGTTTGGATGGAGTTGGCCAATGAAAAAGAGGAGAGGAGATCGTGGAGGATGAATGAAAACTTATTTAGACAAGAAAAGAATGTCCAAAAATTAAAGGAGCATTTAAAAGATTATTTTGTTTTAAATATGCATAAGGGAACTTCAATGTCTATGGTATGGGATGCAGGTAAAGCCTTTATGCGAGGGATTTTGATACAAATGAATAATGCTCACAGACAGAAGCAGATTCAGAAACGTAAGGAATTGGAAAATGAGATTAAATTAAAAGAAAAAACTTTGATTTTAAATCCTACAGATGAGAAGTTTAAAGAATCTATAAAAATGCTTAAATCACAATTTAATATGCTGATGGCTGATCAAACTGCAACTAATTTATTGTATATGAAACAAAATACATTTTGTAATGCTAATAAACCAGGGAGATGGTTGGCATATCAATTGAGAAAGAAACAGAGACAGAGAATTATAGATAAAATAAATTATAATGGTAAATTGGTATATCAGAAGGAGTTGATTAAGAAATCTTTTTTAGATTATTACCAAAAACTATATAAGAGTACTAAAGTACAGGTTTTAGATATAGATAATTACTTAAATGAAGCCAACTTCCCTAAATTAACAGAAGATCAGAAGCAAGAAATTAATGGTTTGATTACTAATGAGGAAATTGAGATGGTGATTAAAGAATTAAAATTAGGTAAAGCACCGGGTACGGATGGCCTGACATTTATTTATTATAAAACTTTGATACAAGAGATGGTTCAACCTTTAAGAGAACTTTTTAATAATATATTACAGGACTCAGAGATTCCCCCGTCATGGGGTAGAGCCTTTATATCTTTAATTCCAAAAGAAGATCAAGACCTTACTTTACCAAAGAATTATAGACCTATATCTCTTTTAAATGTAGATTATAAGATTTTTGTGAAAATTTTAGCCAATAGGCTTACGAGGGTTTTGCATCATGTCATACACACAGACCAAACAGGTTTTATAACTGGAAGGTATATGAAGAATAATGTCAGACAAATCATTAATTTATTAGAATATTTAGATAAAAATAATCAAGTTTCTGCAGGATTGATATTTTTAGATGCTGAAAAAGCTTTTGATCAAGTGAATTGGCAATTTATGTTAAGATTAATTGAGAAAATGAATTTTGGAGGAAAAATTCTACAAGCTCTTGGTGTTATTTATCAAAAACAAACGACACAACTTATAGTTAAGGGGGGTTTGTCAGAGGTTTTCACAATAGAAAAAGGGACTAGACAGGGATGTCCATTGTCACCACTGCTGTTCGTTTTAACTTTGGAAATATTGCTGATTAAAATTCGAGAATCACAGCAAATAAAAGGAATAGAAGTCAATAAAAAAGAATATAAATTAAGAGCCTTTGCAGATGACTTGGTGGTTACCTTATCACAACCTATTCACTCAGTAGTAGAGTTATTACAATTGATACATCAATATGGATGGGTTTCAGGTTTTAAAATTAACAATAATAAGACTAAAATACTACCCAAAAATATGACCAATCTTGATAAGCAGTCTTTGGTTAATTTGACAGATTTCGAGGTCGTTGATAAGGTAAAATATTTGGGGGTCATTTTATCTGTCTCTAATGCAAAACTGTATAAAAATAATTATGAAAAGCTGTGGGTCAAGATACAAAGAGAGTTGAAAAATTGGGAGAAGTTGCAATTATCTTTTCTGGGAAGAATTGCGGCGATTAAAATGAATGTTCTGCCAAAGTTTCTTTTTTTATTTCAAATGATACCTATTTTAAAGAATGAGGTTAATTTAAACGAATGGCAGAAAGGTATCAACAAATTTATCTGGGCAGGGAAAAAACCAAGAGTAAAACTTAAAATTATACAAGATACTCATGAGAGAGGTGGACTCAAGGTACCGAACTTGAAATTGTATTATGATGCTGTGGTTTTAACATTAATTAGTGATTGGATTAACTTAACAAATGTAGAAATACTCCTCTTGGAGGGTTGGGATTTACTTTTTGGTTGGCATGCCTATTTAGTTTTTAATAAAAAGGTTGACAGGGTCTTTAAATCTCATATTATAAGGATTTCTTTACTTCGGGTTTGGAGGAAATATTATAGAACTGATTCTAAAATTCCATTATGGGCCATACCATGGCATGCGATAGAGGGGATAAGGAGAGGAGTTAAGATGGATAGTGTTTCCTATGTACAATTACTCAGATGGGATGGTAAAAATTGGCAGTTAAAATCTTTGGAAGATCTAGCACAAGAAAATATTATATATTCATGGTTTCAGTACAGACAAATTGTGGATAGATGGAAGGTAGATTGTAATGTGGGTTTGCTTAGAGAAGATGAGAATTTTTTTAAACAAGTAAAAGATCAAAGACGAACTCACATTAAGAGAATTTATGGGGTGTTAGTAGAATTGGATTCAGAAGCAGAATTAATTAAAGCATGTATGATTAAATGGGCACAAAATTTTGGTGAACCAGTTTTATTAGATACTTGGGAAACTATTTGGGTGAGAAATATTAAATTTACACAAGCCCAGAATTTAAGGGAGAATTTTTATAAAATGTTTTATAGATGGCACCTTGACCCACAAAAAATGTCTCGTATGTATCCTGACTTACATCCTAAATGTTGGAGATGTGGATGTTTGGATGCTACTTATTATCATATCTGGTGGTCGTGTAAAAATATAAAAGCTTTTTGGATTAAGATATGGTGGAATATTCAAAGAATTTTTAGAAGGAGGGTAAAATTTACCCCACAATTGTTTTTGTTAGGTATCGTTATTGATTGTGATACTAAGGAGACTACACTGATGTTAAATTTAATTACAGCCACAAGGTTGTTAGTAGGGCAATGTTGGAAGAAGGAATCTTTGCCTACTTTGCAAGAGTGGTTTCTTAAAGTTTCTTATTTGGCGGAAATGGCAAAGATTTCGGCTTTCTTGAAGGATCAATCGCAAGAGAAGTATGTTGCGGTATGGAAAAAATGGATAGATTTTATACAACATAAGTTAGATATAAAAAAAATATTATTTAGTTTTTTAACAATTTATATTTAAAATGGAATATTTTGGTGTTTTTTTTCTTTTTTTTCTTTCTTTGTTCTTCTTTTTTCCTTTTTTTTCATTTTTCTCTTTTCTAAACATTTATTTTTTGTACTCATGTTTTCTTTATATATATATTATTGTTAATTATTTTATAATTTTTCTAATTAATGTATTTAGATTTTTAACTAATGTTAGATTTATTTATGGTTTATATCTTTTTTAAAGATTTTTTGATGAAATTTTAATTAAGCCTATATCCAGCTCTGGGAAGGTCGGGGGAGGGAATGGGAGGGTTGGGGAGGTTGGGGGGAAGATTGTTTTGTTTTTGTTTTTGCAAAATTTTAAAAAATTAATAAAAATTATCTTTGAAAAAAAAAAAGAAGCAATGATAGAAAGAACATCCTGATGCAATTTAATGATTAAAAGTGTGCTAGACACAATACTAATTGAGATAAAGGTACAAAAGTCTTGTAAAGGAAGAAGTTTAAATATTGTATGTTTGTAGTCAGATATAGGTGAATCTTAGTTGAGCTTTGTAGGAGAGATTTTACTCTCGTCAGTGGTGGGAGAAAGAAGTTGAGGCATTGAAATAATAATGGAAAATCAGGGAGGGGAAGTCAAGGATAGAGGAACAGGTTAGAAGAAATATGGATCCATACTTGTATTTTTCTAAAACCCAAGATGGTCATAAATAAAACAAAGGAATGAAAAGAGACTTTTCTTCTACAGTAATATAAGAGTAAAAAATTAACAGAGAAAATATATAGCCATATAATATTTCCATAACATAAATAAACATTAAAGGAGGACAGCTATGTTAGTCTAGAATGGCAAAATATCAGGAGATTGGTATCACCTTTTCTGAATAATATTATTAAGGCATATACACTTTTGTGAGCTACAGATCACTTACTCAAATACATAAAATGACTCAATTGATGTAGGTTTTAAAATGGTCACCAACAAGGTCAATGGATAAATCAATAGAGCCAGATCAATTTTCAGAAGGATCTATTAAAGGGCAGACCACTGAAACAGAATATTAGAACCAAGATTCTACAGGTTGTCACCTACAGCTCAAACCATTCAAATACATTATGAATAGTTACAGCCCATGTTGTACAATGACACTGCATTTTCTCAAGCATTGAGTATGCAAGCCCATACTAGCAACTATCCAGCCTGAATTTTTTTTTCACAATCAAAAAGAAAAAAGATAATGTTAATAAGATCCTGCAAGCAAATACCAAGCAGATTTGTCCCCATGTACACTAAGAGCATCATCACAGGCACCAACAGATACAAAAAGAAAATTAGAGATGCCTATACATGCCATCATCTGCCAACAATGCCTTCTGAATTTTACATAGAATAAATTGGACAAATATTTTATAAAAAAGGATTAATGGGGACAAGTTTGAAATCAGGACTCAAAACAATATCAGAACATTTCAATCTTCCAGCACATTCCACAGCAAACTGTAAAGTGACATTTTGAGGAAATAGGATTTTAACAACACTGAGCAAAATTTTTTGAAGATATTTCAAAAGATTTCAAGCAATTTCAAACAATGTCAACAAACACAAATTGTTTTTAACATGTTATAATTGTTAATTGATAAGTAATTTTAATTTGTCTCACATGTAATATTTATGTTCATAATCAATTTATCGTCCTATCCCTTCCCCCACACACAAACTATTTTTTATTTTATTTTATTACTTTTATACTGCTCATGTCATATAAATGATTCTGGGTAGTTCCCCCTACCATCACACCCCAGTTTCAGTCCTCCTTGTTAGCCTTCCCAAATAGGTTAGAGAGGAAACAGATCAAAAGAGCTAAATTCCCTTCCAACTCTATGGCCCTTGCAACATTACTACTACTACTATTATGACTACTACTACTACTACTACTACTTATTGCAAGGCTACCTTAGCAGAATCTTGCAAGTCTGAAAGTACAAATCTCCTACCATCTCTTTTTTCAACCTCGTAAGTCAGAAAAGATCCTTTCTGAATTTTTTTTTCTTTAACCATTAAACAGCTATGGGCTCCTCCCTCTTCTCTGGGCAACATCTCTCCCCACCCCCCAAAGTTATTTCCATGTACCATGTCACAATATTATGCATCTGATTAAGTGAGCTGCAGTGAATACAAGATGGAAAAGAAAAGAAACAATTGTAATATGTTATTTGTTCCCTAAACCATGTGTCCGCAAATTCTTTAGCTAATCAACCCCCAAACATTTTTATATGAAAATAATGTAATAAATACTATTTTAACTATAAATAACAATAATAGCAACAACAAAAAAATATTCTTCAGGGGGTGTTAATATTGATAACTTTGAAGAAGTTTCCCCTAAACTATATTTTTGTTTCTGCTCTTTACAGGTTACTCTGCTCCTGCATTCGTCTACTCAAATATATCTACAACATCACATTCACTGTGCAGGGCTCTGAGAATTTGAATATCAAGCAATCATATGTGATTGTTTGCAACCATCAGACAAATTTTGATCTTCTTGGTATGTGAATAGACTATCACATCTGGAATGTTGTATGAATGTTTTGAATTTTGATTCCAAATAATTTGAATGTTATTCATAACTTTTATTTATATTCTCCTCTCAATCTCCTTTCCGCATGATTAGAAGGCAAGATAAAAGCACAGGATGAATCTTAGTAAATAGAAGCTTCCAGTTTTAAAGAGAAGTTTCTCCAAATAATGTAAACATTCCTAAATCTGAGTTCTGCAATATTTTGATGTATCCAGATAAAGTTGCAAAAGGTTTGCTCAGATGGAAATTATTGACAAAAGGTCTACCTGCTTGATTTATTTATTTTTTTACAAATATACACTTGGCAAATCAAACAATATAACTCAGCGTAGAAAATGCATGTGGCTGGATGCTATTAGAAATTTAACAATCCAAAGTTTGTAAATAATTATCATTGTGTATAAACTTTCTAATGGAATTCTATTGACCTCTAAACAAAATAACAGCCAATTTCTTTGTATATAAATGCATACCTTGATGCATCTGTTGCTTTTCAGCATTGTATAATACTCACTTCAATTGCTGCTGGAAAACTTAATAGTATATAAAATAATAAGACAACTTATTTAAGATCACCTCCAAAAAAGTAGATAGAAAGGACAAAGACAGAAAAAGACCATATGTAACGTCCCTCACCTAATTAGCTTTTGGTTAGCAACTTCAGCTGATGCAGTTCCTAGAAATATTCCCTCACCCACCCACCCACCCCTATAAATGCGTGCATGTATCATATCATGTGTTTCATTTACCTACTGGAAGCCACACACTGTTTAAGGCAAGGCCATGAAAAAAATATACTGAAAAACTACTGATTAAAACGAATTACCTGTAAAATAAGGTAGCCCACTTAATAATATTAATTGACTCCCATCTGCATAGAGCAACCATTATGTTGCACTCAGAAACACCCATTACAAGTAGATCTCAACCTACATTTGTTTGCTTAGTAACCTTTCAAAGTTATGACAGAGCCCTCCAAAAGCTACTTACAACCCCATTTTGAAATAAGGGAAGCTTTTCCCTCCCACTGGTCTTCATAAGCCTTGGCCCTGCTTCCTACCTTGCAGATCCTCACCCCCTCCTCCCCTCCCCCACTGTGCATTTACTTTTCAAAGATAAGAACAGGGGCTCTGGATTTC
Source organism: Crotalus tigris (assembly GCF_016545835.1). Taxonomy (NCBI): domain Eukaryota; kingdom Metazoa; phylum Chordata; class Lepidosauria; order Squamata; family Viperidae; genus Crotalus; species Crotalus tigris. The sequence goes on from NW_024097442.1 coordinate 257,218, forward strand.
AAGTTAGGGAAGAAAGGCAAGTCATTTTGTCCCATTGTGTCTCTGGGCTGTGTGGCTGCATCCCAGAAGGGCTTGCCATTTTCTAAGCAGCCACAAGGAATTGTGACTGATCTGAAAATGGTGGCTGCTTCTGAAATGCAACCACCTAGCCCAGGGACAAAAAGTCAATTCTGCTTCCCTAATCCACTCTGTGCAGCACTGCAGAAAGCATCAGAAATCTCCACAGTATGGTACAGACCGTATTAAGGAAACAGAACAGACCGTTCCAACCCTAAACTGCACGGTTACCTCCAGGAAGCAGCTGCCATTTTGGTATGACAACAGTTTCTTGTGACCATTCCCTTCTGTGAAATGAGAATAGGCCTACAGGAACCTAATGGGGGGAAAACCAGGTCCAAGACCTGTGAGAACCCTGAGGGATGGGAAGTAAAGCTTGGGGGTGGGGGGGACTTTGGAACCCCCTAAGATAACTTCACTTAATGATCTGGGCAGTCATTTAATGACTGCATCAGGAACAGCAAGGATCAGGGTTATTAAGCGAGACAATCATGTCACCTCGCTTAATGACCATCACAACTTGCAACCATAGCAGGCAGATTCATGAGTCGAGGACTACCTATACAAACCTATATTGTCTTCAATAGATATAGCCAAAAATTAGGAGGAAAATAGAGGAAAGGAAAGAGAAAGAAAAGAGAGATGGATGGAGATAAAACAAATACCTGAACGGGAAAAAAGAAAGAAAAAGGTCTATTAAGGCATTACAAAAAGGGTTAAATTCACCAGATAGTCTCCCCAAGCCACTGTCAATCTCAAAAGTCATCCAGTTTTTCAGAGCACCATTTTGCACCATTTGTCCATTTTTTTATTTAATATGTATTTCATAAACTACAATGACCGAGTTCACACAAATAAAACAAATCATATTATGGCTTAATAATGTTAGGGAATAATACATCTGGATTATTCAGATTATTTGAGCCATGGCAGTCTCCTTCCTCTGTTCCTTTCTTTCTTTCTCTCTAGCAATGGCAGAGGTCCTGCCAGAACGTTGTGTACCAATTACCAAAAAAGAGCTGCTATACTGGGGGCCTCTGGGTTTCTCTGGTTGGTTATGCAACTTAGTTTTCATTGATCGCAAGAAGAAGCATCAAGCAAGGGATACCTTAAGGCACCTTGCAGAGAGGATGCAGCATGAGAAGGTGAGCACTGAGAGAGAAATTTGGTAATATTATTTTATTTTGGAAGAAGCATGAAAATGGGAGGGATCCAAGTATGGTTGGAAAACTGCTGCAGCTGATGGTATGGATATTCTTCAAAGTGAAAGCCAGTGGTGGGATTCAGCCAGTTCGCACTACTTTGGCAGAATCAGTAGCTAATTTTTTGTTGCCTAGGCCCAGAATGGATTTCCAGAAGTAGTATCCACACAGAGAACTGGTTGTTCACATATCTGAATCCCACCACTGGTGAAAGCTATGTACTTTGTTCACAGAAGATCCCAAGTTCTAGTATTTACAATTAGAAGGAGCAAATGAGAAGTCAATTTCTGACAAAAACTTGAAGAGTCATTGGCAGCCAGAGAAGATTGGACTTGGCTAAATGGAAACATAATCTGACCTGGTATTTGGCAACTTCCTCTTCTCCAAGTATCTTCCCCACTCTCCTTCAATGGATGATGTTGGATTTATCTTTATAATGAAAGCCCTGCTATTTGAGTATGGGTATTTGAAGTCCAACACATCTAGATGGCACATGCTGGGAAAGATAGCCTTAGGACAATAATTTTAAAAACCTGCATTCTATAGGTACTAAAACAGATGTTCCTAAGATCTCAAATTACCTTAAACTTCTTTGTCTGCAGAGGAAGGATCCCTGAAATCAGGAATGCTCTTATGTATTGTGTGTGTATGTGGGGGGTGTTATTTTTGTTAAAGGACCATTAGTTCTTTGAGCCTACCTTGCTCATTTAACTAGAAGGGACAAAGTGATATATGGATACTCAAGCTTTTAGAAATGAGTGCCTCCCCCTATTTCTCCTCTTTACTATTATTCTCAGCTTAGTTCCAATACTGTTAACGGTGAGAATGTGAAGAGAAGTTAATTTATGATCCCATCTTAGTATAAAAAACTGGTCTCTTCACCACCCTTCTTTTATATGGAATCTTAAACAATTAGCCACTGAATGTATTCCACCTCAATGGCCACTTGTGGAAGAAATCAGTACATCTCATTATAGCTGAGTTATTCTGGAACCTTCATTTTAATACAAATACAATCTCTTGCCAACCTGCCTGGATGTTAAAGAAGCTAAGCAGGATTACAACCAGCCAGGACTTGGATGGGGGACTGCTAGAAAATGCTAGAGTTAACTAGATTACAAAATTAGAAAAATATCCCAGAAGGTAACACTGGCAAACCATTTTCATACCTGATATCAAGGAAATAACATGAATATGAATATGTCCATGTTCAGCCAGTATTGTTGGCTCTAAAGACAATTTCTCTCTGTCTGAATAAAAGACAGATGGAGGGAGAATTGGTATTTGGTGCTTTAGGGAGAATAGAATAGAAATGGATGTGTGGGAAAGTTTACTTCAGAGGGGCAGATGGGCAATGCTGGGGATTGCTAATATGGAGGAAGACAGGGTCCAAACCAGGGCATCCTGAAATCTGGAAGAGTTTTTCTATCTCCCCTCCCCCGCTAATATCCCCAGGCCTTTAACTGATGCAACCTTTACCAAACATGGAAAGGCAATGACAATCCAAGCATACTACTCTTGGACTATGCCTTTCTGGAATCATAGATCTACTCATATGAGGGAAAAATTAGAATAAGAACCTTAGACCTGCCACTCATTAGAATTTTAAATGAGTGGTTGAGGTGGGGCATCACAAAATGGCTCCTCTGGAAAATGGTCTGTTCACAAAATGGCTGCCACTCTAGCCATGGTCCCTCACTAAATACCTGTTGACCTTTACCAAAAGATGACAGAGTTCCTTCCCTCTCCTACTCCCTGATGATTTCTAATATCCTTGCAGGTCCTTTGCAACATATGTTTCTTTCTTTCTTATTTTGAGAAATAAGAAAGAAATAAGAAATAAGGTGGGCAGAGAGGCTGTTGACACCAGTTGAGAGTGGTTTATTCATATGTAGTACTTTGTTTATTCCTGGGGTGAAAGGATGAGTTAAGCAGAAAACTCCAGCTATTTTAGAGAAATAATAAAGATGAGTAATATGGCAGACTTTTCCCAGATTCCCTGACTTTTATGAATTCAGCCGGAAGATTGCAGAGAGCCTTTACTAGTCTATCTTAAAAGTAAATGTCCCTAATTATGTCTCTTTTTTTTATTGGGACCTAATCATTCAAAGGTTCTTCCTTGGGATATGAGCTCATTATTCACTCTACCATTTCCCAATCAACCTGGGGCAGTTAGCATAGGAAGTAGCAGATTAAGAATGAGTCAGACTGTGCATGTCATTTCTTTTCCGGGTAATAGGGCAATTCTTTAGACAAAATAGCTGAATAAGGCCTGAAATGTTTTCAGAAGATAGGCTGCACTTTTCACATTGTAACTGGTGATCTTTTTTGTTTTCCCCTGCTGTTCACCTATCCAGCTGAGGATATGGGTTTATCCAGAAGGTACCAGGAACCGAGAGGGCACCATGCTTCCCTTCAAGCGGGGCGCCTTTCACTTGGCTATAAAGGCTCAGGTAAAAAGTTCCTAAAGTTGATGCTTTGTGGAAGAGGGAAATTCTGACTCAGATGTTGTCAGCATTGCAGGGTAAACCAGATAGGAACCACAAACATTAATTCTATTTTATTGTAATACTATATTGACTGAATAATCTTACAAGTCTGAAAGTACAATTTGCCCGTCTCCTTTACTGCCTAAGAAACTAGAGAAGGTCTCTTCTGAGTCTCTTTCCTTGCTTACTATCCAGCTATGAGCTCTTATCTGATTCTGAGCTGAGCTATGAGTTCTTATCTGACTCTGGAAGTGCCTCTTTGCCTAGGCTCCCAAGGTTTTCCCCATTTTCCACTACAGATGTCAAGTGCTATCATAAATACTATAGTTCAGATTTAAAAGTGATTAGTAAAATACCTTTGAGAAATTGCGACTTTATATAAGTAAAATGAAATTGCTGTTTCCATTCTTTCCTTCTTTTCATTTTATACGTGGATAAAAGCTTACTTGAGCAGAAATAAAAGTAAGATGTCCTCAGGTGGAGCTTAACTCCTGATGACACATATGGTTGTTATCTTGGAACAATACAACAGTGGTGTAGCTTTGCCTTCTCTTGAGGTGTTTTTTTCACTTCCAAGGCTATCTTGCAATCCTGGGATTTCTTAGTGGTCTCCCTTCCAACTACTAACCTGAACTTTAGCTCTCAAGCCTAGACACAGACATCCAAGTATTGCTGAGGCAATATTAAGGCTTGGCATACTTCAAAGATTATTTGGAAAAGTGCTTTGGAACTTGTACAAGTGTAATATCTCTCTTCATTGAAGTAGCACTTTTTTCAGATTCTTGTGAGCTATTTTTATGAATAGCAGGGAAGTGCCATACTTGTGTGAGGTCTAAAGAATTTCTGCCTAATCATTTTTGAAACATACTCAGCCTTGATATATATGGCAACATATTTAAAAGCTGATAATTCAGAAATGTGGCATTTTGTGGCATTTCAACATGTAATACATTTCTTTTGCTTGTTTCATGATCCTAATGGCGTCCAAATATGGTCTCTCATAATTCCCACTCAACATTGCCATATTGACCGGGAGTTATAGGGCTTGTAAATAAACCAATAGGACCTCAATGGTTTGGAGAAAATTATATACCGTATATGCCGGCGTATAAAATGACTTCCGGAAGTGTTAAACTCGGCACCAAAGACGGGGGTCGTCTTATACGCCAAGTCATCTTATACGCCGGAAATACTGGTAGTTTCCGGCGTATAAGACGACGTTCTAGGAATGCGGCTCAGCGATAAAGACGGGGGTCATCTTATACGCCAGGTCGCCTAATACGCCGGCATATACGGTAGTGTAAATTTCATGAAGTGGCATCCACTTCTCCTAATACAGTGGTTCTCAACCTTTTTAATGCCGTGACCCCAACTAGTTGTAAGTCGAGGACTACTCAACCGGTCGTAAGTCGAGGACTACTCAACTGGTGCAGCACCGTTTGCAGAATGGGACTTTTGGCGGGCTCAGCAGGGCAGAGACAGCCTGGACAATTCCTATTGGCTTTTGAAAACCAATAGAATTAGACTCTATTCAAGAGAGTCTATTCTATTGGCTTTCAAAAGCCAATAGAATAAAAGGGAGTAGCACAGCTAAGGAAAAGGGGGAAAAAATGGCAGACTGTGTTATTTGGCGACCCCCGTGAAATGGTCGTTCGACCCCAAATGGGGTCCCGACCCACAGGTTGAGAACCACTGTCCTAATATATCAAGTAGAACTAATTTCCACAGAAAATGGAGAAATTGGGAGATTTATTGACTTGTTGATCTGAAAATGTCTGTTCCTGATCAATTACAAGCACTAACTAAAGCTTTAGAATCCTGTTCAGAGAAGGTGTGAATTAATCTTTACCTATCTGGACATTTTCCAGATATCTCCAACTTCTAGAACTGTCAGCAATGGCCACATTGGTGAGGGAATTCTGGAAGTCTACACATCCAGAGATAGTTAGATTAGTGAAAGTTGTTGTAAAAATTGTGGCTGCAGAAAACTATTATAAAGGAGGGAAAAACTCATGATATAATTCTCCAAGATTCTATCTTTCAACTGCCTTTTATCCTTTAGGTCCCTATTGTCCCCATTGTGATATCTTCTTATGCAGATTTTTACAGTTTCAAGGATAAGAGATTTGAGCCAGGTAAGTCTAAATGGCAAAGAACCATGCCCAGATTTTTCTTTTTAATTGCCATCAGTTGCTCAGTCTTGCTTAGAAAGCAATGTAAGTGATAGAAATTCTATTCACCCATTTTGATTATGGTGATATACAAATTTCATAGATGAATAGTTCTGTCTACAGAAATAAATTTTTTCATCACCTTTCCCCAGAGATTTGTATGATATTTCCATATAGTAGTTTACATATTTAGGTGCAAATTTAGAATTTTTTGCTTATAGTTTAGATCAGCGGCTCCCTACCTTTTCTATACCCCGTACCCTTAGAACGCTTCTGATATATTCTTGCACCCCTTACAAAAGTTCAAAATAATGGCAACGAATTATGCACATACACTATAATTTTGAAAAACCCCTGGTTTAGATAGTAATGACAATTGTGGTATTTGTGAAATTTGGATTATCTACAAATATGCAATAAATAGAGGCAACTAACCTAGGTTCCTCTATTGATACCCATCATATCCCAAGATCCAACTAATTTCTTCTATCTCTGTCCTATTATTTATCCTAGAAACTATCTGTCTGTCTCTTTCTCTCTTTCACACAAACCTGGACCTTTAACATAAAATATTATTTGACTTTTTAATGTATGCACTGTACCCAAAATCAAAGAAACAGACATTTATGTTCTCTTAAAATACTGATTTTCTCCCAGACCTATAGCTGCATTTTATCGTATGCTCCAAATTCAAAGGACAATGTTTACTCAATTTGACGTCCTCTGAAAAAGATTCTTGAATCTTATCATTACTGGTTATAATTATAAAAATATTAGAACATTTCTGGCAACAATATTTATTCCTACCAGATTTGTATATTTGTACATAATCAGGATTCTAACTAAAATACAGTAAATCTAAATGTTTCTCTTGCTGAACATTTAGGAGCTGAAAGTCTCATCCAGAGAACTAGAAGTTAATCCTCATTTATTTATTTTTACTTTTGATATAAAAAAGACCTTTTCTATACAAACAGTAGACAAGATAAATCTACTTCCAAATGGACCCAGTTAAATAAGCTTCAGTAAGGGAGAAGACTAGATACCGTAAAACAGATATATCAAACACAAGACCCGGGGCCCGGATGCGGCCCGCAAAGTGGTTTTATGTGGCCTGCAAAGCCATCCTGGAAACAGTGAGGGAACGGCCCCCGCTGCCTTGGCCCTGGCCCAGGCCAGCCGGGAGCCAATATACAATTTTGTGGTGGCCATCTATGCTGAAATGCATTCAGTCTTAGCTCCACAAGACCGTCTGGAAACAGTGAGGAACCAGTCTCTGCCGCATGGCCCCCGCCCCCTAGGTGCATGCTGGGGAGGTGTCACCCTTTGTGAGGAATGAAGAAATGCACCATCGCCTGGAAGTGGCCAGCAAATGGCCCTCGCCTACTTCATATATCCGGCTTGATGGGCTCCGGGGGAGGGGTTTCAGCAGGCAGTGGGGCGTTCTCACACGCCCACCCAATAGGCCACACCCAGTTCATCCACGCCCACCCAGGCCACACCCACCCTGGCCACACCCACCCGCCCCCCCCAAGGGCAACCACAATGCTGATGCAGCCCTCAATGAAATTGAATTTGACACCCCTGCCGTAAAAAGAGAATTCTAGCCTTTTCTTTCAAAAAGATTAATGCAATCTCTTTATGTAATTTTTAGGCTTTGTAGGAAAGTATTCAGATTTCCTTTGTTTATATTCCAAAGTGCATCCAACTACAGTTTAAGCATATGAGATTTTTGTCTAGACTATGTTCATTCCAGAATTAAAGCAATTATATTTTGAGGCTGCAGCCCAATATCTATGTTAATAATCGTTCAGAACTCCTCCAAATATGATACTTATGTGAGGTAATTCCAAATAGTTTCCTGGAAAATATTCTGTAATTTAACAATCCGCATGTGCCTCTAACATCAGCTGCAGCAAGAATATAGGTGCTATTTAAATTCTTATCTCTTTCTTGAGCAACTTAATCCTTTCTGGAAATATCCCATTTCTACATAAGATTATTGTCTTTCACTTTTCTGTCTCTCTTTGATTTCCAATAGGTAATATAATTGTTCGGATTTTGCCCAAGATAGAAACACAAGGGCTTGACTTACAAGATATTTCTGGATTGGTTGAGAGCACTCACAGAATGATGCAAGACACTTTTAATGACATTTCTGGGAAGATTGTACAGAGAAGGATGAGAGACAGTAACTGCTAGTGATCATGGAAGCTTCAGAAAAAACACTGGTTCATGATGGAAGTAAAATAAGAACATTTCTCTCTTAAACAAGGCCAGGAATCAATTTTATCCTAAGCTGGAAAAAGACTAGCACCATACATTGTTACCTTGCTATAACATACTAACTACATATGATCTTTTCCATAGAATCCATTTTAGAGATGATGCGTACAATAAGAGGAAGATCTCTGTATCCACTTAAATCCACCATCACTAAATATGGTCTGTTTGATAATATACCTGCCATCCAAGACTTGAGTTATAATATGTACTTTATTACTGAAAGTAAATTAATTTGAATTAATGTTAAAGCTGTGAAAAAGAGGTGCTGTGGGATTCCCAAGATAAAATATGTGAATCTACTTTGAATGAGATACATTATTGTATCCAGGAAGTCATCTTAGGAAAAACCTGAATGAGTCACTCAACAAAGGTGGATTAGGCAACCCAGTCAGAGGGGCAAAAATGTGTTCCCAAGGTGTGATCTTCCAGACTTCTCCTCAAAGTATCACTCTATACTACGGGTGTCAAACTCGCCATGCCACATGACGTGTCATGACGTATCACAACTTTTTTTGCATTGCCGGAGCAGGGGTGGGTGCGGCCTCTATGTGATGCAACCTGCCTGCGGGCCAGCAGCATTAACACCCCTGCTCTATACTATCGTGTTGCAGATTATTCTGACTGTAATACAGACCATTCCTTATATGGAACTATTCTAGCAATATTCAGACTCGCCATTTGGTTGGAAGATTCCAAAATTGAATATTTTTTGTATCACCACATTCTGCAAGTACAGCCAATTGTACATAGCTTGTTTTAATTGGCTGCTACTGTACAGTATTAATCTTGTACTCTTTGTGTTTAGATTTATAAAATTGCTATGAGGGATCATATTTTATTCTTCATTTCAAATGTTTTGGGCAGACCAAAGAGTAGGAGTAGAGAAATATAAATATATTCTAAAGATATGTAGGATGCATTATTCTCAGGTGTTTGAGGTTAAAGAGTGATTGGAGCCCTAAGCAGACTTGTAAGTTGGCTGCAGCTCTAATATTTAAAGAACAGTTGCTATAAAATCATAAAAGAAAGGTTAGAGTTTACCACATTTGGAAGGTAGAGGTTCAACACTGGAAGTTTTTAAGAAGAGATTGGACAACGGTTTATCTAAAATGTTATATGGTTTTCTGTCTAAGCAGGGGGTTGGACTAGAAGACCTCCAAAGTCCCTTCCAACTCTGTTATTAAATTCTATTCCATTCTAACTCTGAAATTCCTAAAAGATTCCACTCTAACATGAAGTGTTTGAGAGTTTGACTCTCCTTTTAAACATTTTCAGCCTTGGACATCTTATTTGAAACTAAATCACTAAGCAACCTTTGGAAATATTAAGAAAAAGCTGACATGGAATATAATCTGTCTGAGATCTATTATGCCCAAAACTCTGTTCTGGGGCTGAGGCTAGAAGTGATCTCTGTTGATCGTACATAGCACGGAAGTACAATTTCTAAAAGACCAACCCAGCAATTAAGACTGTTCTCATATTTATTATCAGAAGATCTCTTATCTATGATCTGAAGGAAGTGCCTAAATATGAACATGAAGTATGGAGTTTTCTTCCTTGTAACAGCGGGATATTGCCCAATGTCCCATGTGAATCAGGTTCTCAAAAAGCAGGTCTTTGACTAGCTATGCTGATAATAATTGCAAGACGGAGCTGGCAATTAAAACGTGCTATATCTGATATAGAACAGCAGACAAAGGTGAATGTTCCTATTATATTCAGAAATTGTGTTAAAGAAACATCACTTCAGTTAGCATTGCAAGGCAAGCTACTTTTATTGTGTCCAAACCTCTTCAAAATGCTGAAGATAATAGAAAAGTCTGGGTTTGACTGAAGGAAAAAACATTTTACTTTTTGCTTTTTCAAAAATAACTGGAATTTCTTGGGTTTTTAAAAAGAATGTTTTGCTTCTCATCCAAGAAGCTTCTTCAGTTTTGACTGAATGGTGGGGAATGGAAGGATTTATATTGTTTGCAGTCATTTGGTCATTAGCACTCTGAGGGACAGTCGTTAGCTCTCTGAGAATCATGAGGCCACTTTATCTGTATCCTCAAAATCACCTGAGTCAGAGTGCCAAATGGCTATGGAACATTCTTGGGATTGCAGAAAGGACTGTGTTGTAGACAGTGGGTAATTGATGTTGTATCCCTCCCCCTATATTGAGAGAGGGCTGTCCAATTTTAACATAGATGGTCTCTTTGATCTCTAATTTAAACCAATGGCCCTTTCTGTCCAGAATGTGAACTTTACTATCTTCAAAAGAGTGACCTTTGTCGTTCAGATGCCTGAAAGTTTTTCAGCAGTTTCAAGATGGTTTCATACTCATTTGCACTCTGATTCAAGAGACTCTGATGATACAGATAAACCTTCCAAGTGGCCTCAACAACTTTCAGAAAGCTAACTATCGACCCTCAGAGTGCTAATGACCAGATGACTGCAAAGAATACAAATCCTTCCATTCCCCACCATTCAGTCAGAACTAAAGAGACTTCTTGAATGAGAAGTGAATTGCTTTAAGAAAAAAAAACCCAAGAAAGCCCAATTATTTTTTGAAAAGTACCTTTGGGACAACCATGACCTTGATTAATAGCTATTTACTGATGTGGAGCCAACATCAGTTTTTGAAACAGCAGAAATGTGCAAGTTGGGTTCAGGAGCCAATCTGATTTTCAAGTTAGCTGACATGGGCTATGCCAGTGATGGTGAACCTTTTAGAGATCGAGTGCCCCAAAATCGCCCTGTCCCTGGCCCGTCCCTGCTCCATGCCTGCTCCACCCCCCCACCCCTGCCAGCCCCTGGTCCGCCCCCGCCCCACCCACCCAATGCCTCCACAGCTCGCTGCAACAGATTGCCCAGGCAGTCCTGCAGCGCCATGGCAGCCACACTCTCCACCTGTGCCCCGCAGCATCATCACAGGATGGGGCGCAAGAGCGGAGTCTTGTCCCTGCTGCCCAGCTGCCATGTCCTTGGCTGCGCTGCTCGGCGCGGGCTGTGCCTGGGGGTGACTCTCCTCCGGGGAACTGCTGGTGAGGAGGGAGCAGTGGTGGGAGGCAGGGCTCGGGCGATGGCACACATGCCCACAGAGAGGGCTCTGAGTGCCGCCTCTGGCACGTGTGCCATGGGTTCACCTCACTGGGCTATGCTCTAAACAGTAGGTGGAGTGTACAGGAAAATGAGAATTCATGTAGTTACACTGAAATTATATTAAATAATTATATTAATGATTACTCTGATGGTAGTTTGATAATTACAATTCATTGCCTCATGTTCAGGATACCAACTGTGTAGAATGCACACTTTAATAAGAAGGTTCAGTGTAATGCCAACCTGGGTGGAGCAGATTATATACCCATGATAACGATATGGATAGTACTTAAAAACCCAGCCTGAGTTCCTCAGAACATTTTTTCTGTGCAAGGTACTATCCATACAACAGCACTTTTTCATTTTAAACTGTTAAAACAAGAGTGGGTAACCTACAATTGGTGGGAATTGCATGTAATTTATAAATGAATAAATAAATTTATAAATAAATAAATTATAAATAAAGTGGTTTGAGTCAAAATGTGTTCTTTCCTATTAGAAAAGGGGAAAAATTAGAGGCTTTTTTAATTTTAAAATTTGCTTTAAATTACTTTTAGATATCCTGTATATTTTTCACACCTAAAATGGCAGGAAAACATTTTTGTCCATTATTTATGAATGAATTAGAAGCGGTAATGAGGGCAAAAAAAAAAAAAAAAATGGCGTAGCAGTTTCAGGAGGTTGTCCACTGCTATGCTAAATGAATGGCTTAATACAGATATGGGGACTTTACAATACTATTTTAGAATGAATGTATTTCTTAACTCACAGAGAAAAGCCCTGTCTGAAAGGCTATATAAGGACTTTATCCTGTCCAGGTCAAGTCTACTTTAGAGATATAAAATTAAAAGAAAAATGAACCTTTTTTATTTTTTACATTTTGATACAAAGTGTTTGAAATTAATTGATTTTGTGGTACTTTTATTATATTTTATTTGTAATAGAGAACACAATGTGATATGGAAACACAATTGTTTCCATATCTGTCATGGATTGTTTTATCCAGGCCTCTTAAGCTCGTTAAAACTATTAAGCTTTTAGTCTTCTGTGCTGATTTTATATCAATCTTGTGAATTCAGCTTTCAGACATTTATTATATTTTAGCTGTTGACACTCATATTAACAACAATGAAATGAAGAATAGCTTCCCTCACCCCTTAAACAATTTTCTCACCACACATCTGCAAATAGAAACTGTGTGTGCGCATGTGTGTTAAAAAAAAAGAACAAACTTGGCTATTTTATGTTGGTGGAGATGCAAGAAGCAAAAGGTAAGCTTAATACGTGTGCAGTAATCTTTTAAAGTTGTATTATGAGAAATATTGAAGATTATATATTATAAATTTATATATATAATAAAACCTTGAAGATTCTATTTCAAGGCTATTTGTACCATAGAAACAGAAAATGGACAACAGCGAAAGATCCCATGGTCTGTTGAATCTGCAGTATGAATTTTTTATTTTGTTTTTTTATTTATTTTTAAATTTTTGTTGAATGAAACATATGTTTATCCCAAACATGTTTAAACTCAGTTACTGATAACTGACCCACTACTTCCACTGGAAGTTTGTTTCAAGCTTCCACTATTATCTGTGACATAATACTTTCTAACATTCTTTTGAACCTTCTTCTTGTCAATTTGAGGTTATGCACCCATATTTTTTATTATTGTCTAATAGTGAAAATGCCTTCTAGAACCTTATTTGCATCCTTAATATATTTAAAGTTTTCAATCACGTTCCCCCCCCCCATTTCCCTTCTGTCCTCTAGGCTGTACATATTCAGTTCCTTCAATCCCTCCTGTTATGTTTTGTTCTTCAGGCCTTGCATCATTTTTGTTGCCTGTCTCCAAACTGTACATTTTTAAAACTTAAACAAAAAAACAAACAAATACATAAATAAATTCTAGTGTCCCTGGTGCTTTCTAATAGCAAAACTTAAGTCATCACACAAAAATTCCCATCTGTCCCCTAGCCAGCATGGGTGCTAAAATCTTACCTATTTGGACAGGAATAGGAAATGGATAGGATAGGACAGGACAGGACAGCCAGGATACTTTGTTTAGCTAAGTGTGATTAGGGGTATTTGTCTCCGGTGCAGAAGCTCTCAGTGTACATGCAAAGCAACAAAGCAATAATAATAATCATAACACCAGTAAGAAGGGGTAGTAGAGAAGATGAGGATAATAATATTAGTCATACAACATGAGTGAATATACTTAGACATAAGACACTACTGTGAGGATTAGGTGTTCAGCAGAGTGATGGCATGAGAGAAAAAACTGTCCGTGTCTAGTTGTTTTGGCATGTAATGCCCTATAGCGGCATTCTGAGGAGAGTTGAAACAATTTTCTTAGCCTTTTTTTGGCCCATGCAATATACAGGTCTTCTACAGAAAGCAGGCTGGTTGCAATTGTTTTTTCTGCAGTCCTAACTATCTGTTGGAGTTTGCACTTATCCTGTTTAGTTACTGTACTACACCAGACAGTTATAGAAGTACAAATGACAGATTCAATAATTCTTTTGTGGAATTTTATCAACAACTTCTGGGGCAGTCTGAACTTCCTAAGTTGACACATTCTTTGTTGTGTCCTTTTGATAATGGTAATGTTAGGAGTCCTTTTCAAATCCTGGGAAGTTATAGAATCCAAAATCTTGAAGAATTCTACTGCTGATACTATGCTGTTGAATAGAGTAAGAGATGATAAAATAGGAGGGCTCCTCCTAAAATCCATTCATATTTCTACAGTTTTATGAATGTTCAGCTCCTGATTGTTCCAGCTGCACCATAGAGCCAGTTGTTTAACCTCCCGTCTTTTTAAACAATTACCATCTCGAATGGTACCAACGATTTTTCTATCATCTACAAACTTCAATACTTTTAATAGAAGGATCCAGAAATGCAGTCATTGATATAGAGAAAGAAGAGAAATGGAAAGAGCACAAAACCCTGAGGGACGCCTATGCAGGTCCTCAATGTGATTTTCCCTAGCTTCACTTGTTGCTTCCTATCTGTCAAAAAGCTAGTAATTTACCTAAAAGTATGGACAGGCACAGCTAGCTGAATCAGTTTAGAGTGAAGAGTTTCTGGAATGATGGTATTGAATGCTGACGCTGAAGTCTATAAAAAGGTTCTTGGGAACCGGGATATTAGTAGAGTGTTTGAAGCAAGAAGGGACATAGCACATCTCCAGTGATTTATTAACAATGTGATTAAAGATGGGAGCCTGTTGTCTAGCACAGATTTTCAAGCAAGAAGGAGTTACTCCATCTGGATCTGGTGCTTTTTGGATCTTTAGTTTATGAAATAGATCTCACACATCTTTTTCTAAGGGATGGAGATAAGTATAGATTTGGCTACTGTTGTTGAATCTGAGATGGTTAATTTAGGACACTGTTGGTGGCACCATGCTGAAATAAATAAAATTTCCCAAGCCTAAAGCCACAGCATTATCATCCATATCTATGTAGGGCATTTTTCATTCATCAGAAATTGCAGAAAGACATTTTCACATGGCCATAATTTAGTATTAAGTACTGAGCCAGGCCAAGAGGAAAATCAAACACAGAACCAAAAGATCCTGGACCTTCTAGGGCTTGCTGGTGTAGTACCATGTTTGCCCGAAAATACAACCTATCCAGAAAATAAGACCTAGTTTGATTTTGGGGGTTGGGCCTAATATAAACCCTACCTCAAAAAAAAAGTGCTACTTAAGACCCTGCCCACTCCATCCCACCGTAGGTTTTTGGGCAGGCCGGATTGCGTGCCTCCCCCCTGCCTTGTCTGCTGCTGGTGCCACTGCTGCAAGATGGCCTGACGTTAAGAGAGCCGGGGCCTGAGGCAAGCAGAGGCTGCCTTCTTTCTATCCCTGCCCTGGATTGGGGAATCCAGTGGGCAGGCAGGGGTTGGGACTGGCTTGGGCCTCAACCAGTAACTTCTCTCTTTCACCTCACCTTGAAGCAGCCTCTGGAGGCAGCCTACTCTGCCCCACAGGCTTTGCTGGTTTTCTCTTCCTCTGCATACCTAGTACGACTTTCTGCATTTATTCCACCAGCCTCCTCTTGAACCTGGACATCACTTGACTATTTCAAACATTTCTGGGAGACCTTCAGTTATAGCAAATTCTATTTTTTTTCTTGGCAAGAAAACTTAAAACAGTCAGAAACAATTGTTTTCCAGGAAAAAAGAGTGTTTAATAAAACACAAATTACTACACGAACTTGGAAAAAAAGACAGTCCTCAAGGACATAGGTGTCACTTGCCCCATCTTTATGCAACTTACATTATCAGTGGCTAATGGAACAAAAGCGGTTTGTAGGATAAGGACTATCCCACTGAGAATGAGCTTATGGTTATGTGGTTAAATGTCTCAGGTATATTCAAGGAGTCAAAAGAGCCCACCCTAGTAAAAAAAATCATTAAGTTATGACAACTTTACTTTTGCTTCTTGCGTCTTGGTTTCTGTTCCTTGTGTTTCTGTGCTCTCATGTCCTTCTTGAGACGTCTGTCCACCACTTTGAAATGGCCCTTGACTCCAGCAGGGCGTCGAACCTTCCGTCCTGCACCCTTCTTGGCCATAACATAAGTCACCTGTCTTTTTTCTTTCCCTAAACCTGCTTTCTTGTAGATACTGTTAGAGAAGAGAAAAAAAAAAAAGATTTGGTAGAAATCTTCTTTTCAGAATCTTTTGTCAAACTGAAGAATTGTTTCCCCAGATTTCAGTGCCCTCAATCCAAATCACTTCCCTCTTTCCTTTTGTTACTACACCCGTTCATCTATATCCCTCCCTAGATTGGACACCATACAATTAGGTGACAATAAGGGCAAATTTCGTAAGTATTATTAATCCTGTTTTAAATAAGGACAGTCATGGGAGTAGGAAACTTCTATATGTCAAACTATCCTTTTTAACTTTCAATCCACAGGAAACAAAGACAAATAATTTCATTTTGCTGCTACTTTCCTGGAGACTTCTTCAGAGGTTGAGGAGACTGAATTGCAGCCCTTGACAAGTTGCCCATCCCAGTTAAACTGACTCTTTGTCCCAAACTGGAAACCAGATAACAGTTTACTCCACAAAACGTAGTTAGCAAACTTATTAGAAATCCAGGAAGTTGTTCAAAGTGTTATTTCTTATTTTCTTTATTTCTTCTCTTCTGAAGCCTATCAAGCCTAAATCTGACCAGATTCTAATATGTGGGGAAACTTTACCAAAAAGATTTAGAGGTCAATGTAGTATAGCTGTTAAAATATTGAACTAGGATAGAAAAAGCCCAAATAACTGTTCAGCCAAGGAGCTCAAATTAAGTTTGTTAAAAATCTACCAAGGAACTTGTGAGTTCTACTTAAGAATAGGAACAGTGCCCTTTAGTGGCTGGACTTTTCTTTTTGTAAAGAAGATTGAGAATTGTTTAATTGTCCTGGACAAACTATCTGTAACTATCTCAACATTTATCTTAAAGCCTAATTTGAGCCTTGACAACCAACTCCCACATTCCATCTAAAACTAAATGCAGTATTACCCTTTCCTCCTGTAATTTTGCTTTGTTTATCATCTTGACATATACATTCCATCAAGATGATAAACAGAAACTTGCAGCATTCATAAATTTGAAACATTATTTTCAGGCCTTTTAAATTGACCTACAAAAAGATTGCTCTAGTACTGATCATCTAGACATTCTTTCCCTTTTTCAATGAAATATAAAATTCAATAAAGTCAAACAAGTTTCTTCTGCAGCCCATTTACTTCTCTCAGAAGGGTAGGGAAGCCACCCAGAGTCACTTTGCCTAATGAGATGGGCAATATATAAATTTAATAAACAAACAAACAAACTATAATATGTAATTCAGAGAGCCTTAGGCTATCTGATAACAAAAACCTTAAACTCAAGAGACAAGATGCGGCCTCTAATCTTGAGTTTGGAGGGGGGGGGAGAGGAACTTTATTGAGAAAAGTGAAAACCCACCTGCGTAGTTGGGCAGCCTTTTCACGCTCTGAGATGTCTATAGTATTCACTACAGATTCTGCTTTTTTCTTCATCTGCTCCAGTTTCTTTAACATCTGAGGGGAAGAAGACAGCAGTCACCACAGGAAAGAACCTCAAAGCATGGAGGTATCTATGTGTGGGGATATGTATGAGTCTGTACCTGGCTCCATCCTTTGAATGTTTACTTAAAAAAAATCGCATAGCTGAGAACGGAGAAAATCTTTCTTTGTAGCCCCACAGTACCTTACATACAGTATCAAGATGAATAAAGAACTGTGGTATATATACATAATGCCAAGCAATAAAGTGACTGAGTTGCTTCTGGACTTCTGTAAATGTAGTCATTATGATGAATGCAATGTGGTCAATAACTATAGCTAAAATTTTAATTTGGTATTGCGCAAACCAGTCAACAGTCTGGTTGGTTATAAGGCAACCAGATTATATACGGTCTGCTTGGTTATAAAGAAGCTTGGCCTTGCTTACTCGTCGTTTCTTGCGGGCCTTAGCTTCTGCTACTTTCTTGATGGGCCGAGCATTAATTTCACGCCAACGCTGGCGATACTCTTCCACAGTCTGATGGTTCACAGGCAGTGGTTTGCGCCGGTGCTGGTGCTCTTCCTGTACAAACCATTCAGGTAGCTCCCCTTCTTCCTCATTGAAAGTATACCTGAGAACAAGGAAAGAATGATATAAAGGGAACAGTCAGAGGAGCCCTCCCCAAATGTGAGGTAGCCAAAGCTTCTCCTTTATAGTGAAAAAAAAAAAAGGATGTACATTTTACTTTTGTACAAATGAAGGAAATGGAATTTAATTTTTGAATTTGGTAAAGATTCATGCTTGTCTTTTGATGTGGGGAGGGAAAGGGCCACAGTGCAAACAGGCATGTATGATACAGGGATGGAACCATATTCTCTAAGTTGACTGGTCAGATTTTCCTTTTTCATGCTTTTTTTTTAAAAGGAAGGTTGAGGTTTTCTCTTTATGTGTTTGCATATGTATGTGGGCATATTTTAGGAAGTTACGAGTTGAAATATTCTTATTTCAAACAATTCCTGTAAGACTGGGAAAAGCTTTCTTTGATGACCTGAACACAATAATATTAAAGAGGAAGAAAATTCAGTTTACTTTAGAACATGGGATAATTTTTATCAATGGTAAGAAAAATGAATCAGAGAGAAAGGAATGTGATATGTAATTTTGAATACATATAAGTAAGAACGCCATGGAGTGATTAATTAATACTGCTTATGATAATTAACCATATATATTACTGTTATCTATTACTATATCTATTACTGTTATTTAAATATATGTACCCAGACAATATGCTGTTTGCTAAATATTGAAAATGTTACCTGGGGAAACCCTAGCCCCAACCCTGACCCCAACCTAAACCCTAATCCCAACCCTGACCCCATTCTATCCCCAACCCTATAAAAACTAATAAAACTTTAAAAAAGGAAGTGTGTTAATTTATGTGCATTTCTGCCTTAAAATGAAAGACACGTTCCTTCCCTTATTTTAATGCTGACTGCATTGCAAAATTTATATGCTGCATTTCTGTACAAGGTTTCCAAACATCTAAAACCTTTT
This sequence comes from Crotalus tigris, assembly GCF_016545835.1. Lineage (NCBI taxonomy): Eukaryota > Metazoa > Chordata > Lepidosauria > Squamata > Viperidae > Crotalus > Crotalus tigris. Next base: position 276,096 of record NW_024097442.1, read on the forward strand.
TTTATGCCTATACTAATAACTTTCATGAAAGCTGCAGTATCCAAAATTTTAATCAGGATGATATATCATTCAATCCTCTACTTGGGTTCTTGCAGACCCACTTACAATGGGCCACCTCATTTTTTGGATCCCTAATTTCTGCTGTTCCTTTTTATAATTCCCTGCTGCAGATTGGCTCTGACTGTACAATATGCTGGGCATAGCTAAAATGGGACTAGTGGTCAACCTAATCACTGTCCTAGCATCTTGCCTATAGACAGCAATCAGTTTAAGCCATTTTATAAGCTTTGTTTGTGTACAGGACATTATGTAAATGAAAGAATTGCATTTTGTTAACCCAAGTTTAGACTTTAGTATGAAAACCCAACTGAATAATCTTCTCCATCGAATAGTGGAGAGAACTGAACCTGTCCTTGCATTCTTTTTGAACTACAGGAAAAGGTTTTCAGATACACAGAAAGAATATTTGAAAATGTATTTCAGGGTCAACACAAAACTGTCCATCTTTCCCAGACTTAGGTGACATCAGTAGTTTTCATTTTGCTGATTTCACTGTGCCTGAAACTCCCAATGTTTGCTCTTTGTTACATAGGTCTAACTGAGATAAAGCAAACTTTTCTTGAACATCAGCCATCTGCAGCCTATCACGTTCCTCTATTCAGGAGTCTTTTTTTCCAGCTGTATTTGCTAATGCTTTTGTACATTCAAATCACCTGTTGAAAGAGTCATCAATCAAGTCTCTCTTGGCCTTGTGGGAAGTGGCAATGACTGCTCCTAATGCCAGTCCTTCAGGGTTTAGAACTCGTGCTCGCTTCACTGGAGAGAGAAAGTTGCAATGAATATTCTGGGCCAGCATCCCAGCACTATTCTTTAAAAATCATAAACAGATGCAATTGGTCTCCATTGCTCTTTTGCTCCTTACCTGGATCAATAATGGGGACAACCTCAATACCACTTTGGCTATCTTGGATACGCTTTATCCCTGCCTTTGAGGCTGACAGCTCCCTGAAATATAGAAACACAGGGTGGAATTGAGGGACCATCTCCTCTCTGGCATCACATTAGGTGAAATGAGGATAACTACTTCAGATACACTACCCACCCCTCAAAAATAACTATCATAAAAATTGAAATTTGTATTCCAAATATAGTCATATTCACTACTGCCCATACACAGATAAAAGCTAATGGTAATAATCCAGATCTGAAAATATGGATATTAAAAATTAAATTCATTATGATTCATATAGCTAGTATTTTAAAAATGAATTGCTGGCAAGTTAATTTGATGCCAACATGAAAAATCCTATGATGACTGGTTTAAATTTCTAGTAAATTCATTTAGTAGTATATTGAAATGAGGCCATCAGGGAAAGCAAGGACCAGATTTATGTCAAATGCTAAAAGAAGTTTTGAGATTAATATCAACATTTCCTTATATAAATTCATTTGTACCTAAAACCAAAGCAAATTGGGTAGCTTTTTTCTTTCTTTAGATCAAGCTTATTTGCGTGTATAACTTAAAAACGACAAACCATTTGTTTAAAGAAACTAATTTAACTGAATAATAAAGTTGCAATATATTAGATGCAATTGGGACATTCAATAAAACCAATTTCAGAATGCCATTGAAGACAAATACCATAACTTTCTTTAAAACTTGGAGAAATATTTTGTAATGCAGAAAAATCAAATATCTATTTTATCAGCAAAACATTATAAATAAAGCACATTTATTCTATCAAATTATGTATTGGTTTCTTTCTTCTAAAAATGAAGGAAGACCAAGTATTGGGGAGAAAGGAGACAAGACCAAGATTAGAAGTGTATTGTGTGACAAGGGACGGATTTCTCCCATACTTCATATTTGAGACAAAAAGACCTCCTGCTGCTTACATTCTTGTTGTGACAGCTTTCTTGTAGGTTGCATTTGTGAGAAAATGAGTGAAGGTAAGAGGGTAAATGTTTAAGAATGCAGCATAGGAAGAAAAGGTTTAGCTCCTTCCTGAGCTAAAGCAAGCATGACAAATCTCTACAACTGGGGGTACTCTACGTCAAATTGGTTCAGAAATGTGGCTCAAAATTCACAGAATACTGAAACATTGTATAGAAATAATTTAGTGTCTCTTATTTTTCAAAGGCTGTTTATTCACCCTATGACAAACAAACCTACACAAATAAAACACATTTCTTATTTTATTTTGAAGAGACTTCTATGAGGGAAAGAATAGAAGGACCTTCCAAAATGCAGTACTAATCCCTCCCATATCAAATGCAACAGAAAGCTCAGGAAAGGAACAAAACAAGCCTGGGGTTATATACTGTATTGAGCAATGGCTTTAGCCATAATTTACTGAATTATCTATACCCGGAGGAGTTCATGCCATTGACTAAGTCATAAACCTAATTAATATACCAAAATAAAACAACAAATATAAAGATTAATTATGGTTTGTTGCACAGTTGGTCAGATGTTTAGACTGGATTTGGTATTTTATCCACCTATCAAGTCCTTCCCAAGGATCTGGGATAGGCAGATGTTGATGTCTGATGGCATTAGAGATATCATTGCAGGATGTAAGCTATTCCAAGTAAAGCTACCTTTTGCAATTGACTGATGGTGAATCTGTCAATGCCAAAGGCATTCAGGTGGTGCTTTAGTTGTTTTGGGAATACACCCAAGAGGCCTACTACAATTGGTATTACCTTTTCTTTCTTTAGGCACAAATAATTATTATGGTTTGTCGCATACTCAGCCAGATGTTTAGCATTATTATAAATTATTATTATTGGGAAGAATTTGAGAGATGCATAAAAATGCCAAATCCACTTTAAATATCTGGCTTACTATGCAATCAATCATCATAATAATAAACATATGACCTCTTAGTGCAAATATATGCATCCTGCCCTTCATGACCATACCTGTTTTCATCGCTGCTGTCGCTCTCCTCTCCCTCAGAGGACTCCCCTTCAGTTGACTCTTTTGTTCTTTCAGATTCAAGACTTTCCCTGTTCATAGATTCAGGCACAGTTTCACGTTGTAGCAGCTTCTTTTCCTTCTTGCCATTCTTTGAGACTTAAAATTATTTAAAACATTTAAATTAGTGAAAAATCTTCCCTACTTTCTTTCTTCTCATTACCCTAGATTCCTTGGCACTTAGGTTTATGAAGAAGAAGAAAAAAGATACAGCAACAAAATTATCAGAAACATGGACATCAGATATGAAATGCTAATGACTTTTAAAGGAGAAGTTATTAGGGCAACAAAGGGGGGAAAAACTAGTTGTCTGAGCCACTACTTTTTTAATTAGAAAGTAACATACTTGGGAAAGGTCCTAACTACAGTTCCAAAAGCAATAACTAAGGTTGTACCCTATTCTGGACAAATAAAGATATACCTTTACATCTTTCCTCAGTATAATGCCCTCCTAATGTTTCCTAAAGTAAACACCTTGATTATAGAATTCTGTTTCTCATTACAGTTGGTGCCATAACCAAGAAAACCTGCCTGCTGGCCTACGATTTAGACTGAGCTTGGATTTTTCTAGTTCTAAGTCAGGATTTTAACATTTGGGATTTTGTGTGGTTTTGCTGGTTTGGGTTAACAGTGCCCTGCTTCCGGGATTATTTGAATGAAAAGTAGAGCAGGATTTGCAATAAACAAAATGCCCAGATAATATCCAACATGATAATAGGGCACCAATTGAAGAAGAGCTTATCATATTCTGAATTCTCTGAAAATAGCAAGTTAAATAAATAGCCCTTGTATTGTAAAGACAAGGCAAGATCCATTTTCTGCTGAGCTGCTAAATTGTTTCAGTTTTTTTTGTTAAAACTGCAATGTAGGCAGTGGTCATCTTTCCCACAAGTTTAAGTGACCTGGAATTTAGCACCACACAAATTTAGTATTGCTATTACATTTAATGCTAATGGTGTGCAAAGCATGTTATGAAGCAATGCCCAGAGAGCCTTGAAGGCATGTGAAGCAATAACATCTGTAAAATTCCACATATAAAAACAAACGAAGAAGCGGTCTTAAATCATTCCTCTCTTAATGTTTAACAGGCCATTCATTTTATAGTTCAAATTTCCCAACCTAATTTCAATTTGACTTCAGGGATTACTTTGAATTGCAGCCAATTCATATGCAATGGAATTACATAGTTATGTTTATTACTAGGGAAGAAAGATATGGAACAAGTAGTTTTTAAAGATAGACCCAAAGGCTGCAGTTTCATCCAAGTTACTTCAAAGAAGTGCTGGATGGATTTTCAGTGCACGCTGATCCCATATTTTTATTTATCATCCAACTTAGTCCCTTAAGAGTCAAATATTGTTTTACCTGGTGGGTGTTCTGCCCAGGTCTGGGATAGGACTTGTGCCTGCCCAATCTCTAGTGCTTCATCAGCATCATCATCAATTCCAGCAAAAGCTTCCTAAATGAAGTAAACACACAATTAATTTAGATCATTTCTGGAAATGCTACTCAAAATGTTACTTTGTAAACCTCTGGTACTTCAGTAGTTTTAAAACAAAAGTCTCAGGTAATGCCAAAAGAAAGGCATTTCAGACCACTGGGTGAAGGAAGTACCATGTGGAGGTACCACAGGGAATGGAAGGGAAATATTGCTGTGGCAGCTTTTCCCAACTTGAATGCTCTCTACCTATGTGACTTTCCACTTCCAGAATTCTTGGCAATGACCATGCTAGGGAAGGGTGCATTACACTCTTGGGCAAAGTTACTCACTTTGCCAAACCATAAGCTCATCCGATGCTGCTCACGCTCTTCCTTGTCCTCCAGTGGTACTAACAGAGGGTTTCCTCCTTCAGCATTGTCTTCCTCCATCTCATCTTCAGGGGCAACTCTGAAACAAATAAAACAATGCTGCAGGAAGGCATTGACACCTTTCTACTTGATCAATGTGGTAATGAAGGCATACTTAAACCGCTGCCAGGAAAATTCAGGAACTGCTCTTAATCATTGAAATCCCATCTTAATCACTTATTGAGGAATAACTGGATTGCTCTCTGTTTTTCTTATGCTCATCTAACCTGCATGCAACAAGTCCTTATTTCAGTCCCCAGTGTCTCCAAGTAGAAATGGAGGAGATTCATGCTTGAAATATTGCTCATCCATACTGAGCAAACAGACCAATATTCTCTTCACCTGAACCTTTCGAAATTCCACTATTGCTACAGTATTGGAGATATACTAGGATTAGGGTATGCTTTTTAAATAACACCATCACTACTACTACTACTTTGCTACTAGTAATACTAATTAATTATGATAATGATAGAATAAAATAAAATAGAATATTTTGCCAAATGTAGTTAAATTTTGTCTCTGGTACAGAAGCACTCAGTGAACTTGCAAAACAAATAATAATAATAATAATAATGATGATGATGAAAATAAGAGATAATAAATCTGTAAAGAGCATGGAATGGTATGCAAAAGCAACAAATATAATTAACTCTCAAAGTCCCATGAAATAGCAGCCTAGTTAAGTCAAATGGACCTTTCCAGCAAATTTGAGGAACTGGGTTGGGTGTATTCTTGTGGCTCAGCATGTGTGTAAGCACTCAGAGAATCCACAATTGTTTTCCCAGATGTAGCTTTCTTTCCCTCCCTGACTTCCAATTCTTCCATGTTGAAAAAGTATTAACATCGTTTCCACAGAAAGACCACTTAAATAAAGCCAATTTCATCAAAGAGCAACCACCACACTGGAATCAATTCTCTGGCACCTTCAGTTACCTTTCTGAGACACAGGCCTGCTTCAATTGCTTGGCCCGTTCCTCAACCTCTGCCATCTCCTCATCATCCAAGTCACTGGCCAAGGAGACGTCATTATCAGAGCCTCCTTCTTCAGAGAGAGAGAGGTCATCGTCAGCATTTGCGGATGATGCCACAAAAGCATCTGCAGCTGCCATGTCACCCTGGACCAATTCATGCAGTAGCTGGAAGCAAACAAGAGGGGTGGTGATGATCACATAGTCTAATCCTTTTAGATGATATTTTCTGTCAAGAGTCGGCATAAACAAATGAAATACTTTTTGAACATCCAGAGCCATAGTAGGTGCAAGATAGGTGAGGCTAATTTGAGCATGTGGGCAAGGACTTTTGGGGGGATGGTATGGTAAGCATTTGTGATTAATTCTTCTAAAATCTGCTAGAGTGCATACTTGTGTTTGTATAGTAAGGTGAGCTTCCATGATGGAATGGGATGATGTGATGCTCTTAAAGATTTTTTTTTCCTTTTTGCCAAAACCAGGCTCAGTATCATAGACACTGAAAAGCTTTATGACTAATTAAAATATTTGAATGTGGGCATGTTGCCCGTAAATAAAAATAAAGAAAAGGGCAGAAACGTATTAAGACTTGGGTATCTTTCTGGCTCACTTGTGGAGTCTGGGAATTGGGGGCACTGTTTACACTGCTTTCATTCTTCCTTCATGGCTGGTTCAGTCTGCTAATGAGGCAGAAAAGATGTGTGTGTGTGTGTGTGTGTGTGTGTGTGTGTGTGTGTGTGAGAGAGAGAGAGAGAGAGAGAGAGAGAGAGAGAGAGAAAGTATTCAAACAAAAGTTGGCTATATTGTGTTCAAAATCCTAGAGCATTAATAATATATTCTTTGTGTGCTATCTTGTCATTTAATGTAGATTATACAATCATTCCCAATTCCTTGGTGATTATTTTTTCACTGAATGCTGCATATGTGTGTTTGATATATAAACCTCCAAACACTGATCAAGCTTCAATTTCCAGCAATCTCAAGATGCCTGTTCTTTGAGTGAGACACAATTTCAGGTTATTCACCCGGATTCAGTGTCACCTCCTAACCAACTGGCATGTTCTCAGATCTTCTCTATTACCTGGTTTTTGCCAACTGCCCTGAGAGAGAACATCCCAGTGTCCCCATCATCTGCAACAGAAACTCCAGGAAGATCCATCTTCAGTTCAACACGTTCTCGTTGGCGCCTGCGCTCACGCAAAATTTTACGTTTTTTCCTGGTAATGATGAAGAGAAAGGTTAATAACTTGAAGTACTTCACATGAGTCCATTCTGCATTATGACTTGGTCTGAGGATGAAGTATGGCCCAAAACAAAAAGTGGGGGAAACTAATATTGCAAGAACCCCAAGGCTTGGAAATTGGTGATCAGGGCAAATCAGCAGGGTGCTGGAGAAAAACGGATCAAAGATGGATCTCCGTTCCACACTAAATCTATGCAGAATTCTCAGTGGTCACAGAATGCAAGAAAGTAGAAAAATATATGGGATGCATGTATATGTGTGTGTGTGTGTATGTATGTGTGTATGTGTATGTATGTATGTATGTGTATATATATATATATATATATATATATATATATATATATATATATATATATATAATATTAAAAATAGAAGCATGATTCCATTTATATGTAAGTTAACGACTGCGCTCAACTCCTAGATCGTGTAATAGGTCCAGGTCAGCCAATCATAGCATTCACTGCAATTGTTGCATGATTGAGTGACTCATCTACTTGTATCACGCGTCCCTCATCAGAGTTTAAACAAGCCTCCGACTCTCTACTCATCCGTATCTGTGGTCTAGGAGGATACACGATCTTATTCCAACTCGAGGTGTCATCCCCACCACCAAGTCGTCTCCCCCTTCTCTCTTCCTTTGAACTCTCCGTGAGTTTAGGGCCCTCCCCTTCTCCACCATTCTGACATCTACCCTTAACATCATGATGTTTTTTACAACGAAGCCTTAATCTGGGTAATGTACTTGTGCTCTCGCTGCATGGTTCTCCCCCACACACTATTTTCCCAGCTTTCCCAGCCTCGCTAAGTTCCGTAACAGTTGCTCTCCCCTTTTTTTGAGCAACTGCCAACCCATTGTGGGAGTTGGACTATAAATCATGTTGGCCCTAAACTCACTGAGAGTTCAAAGGAAGAGAGATGGGGGAGACGACTTGGTGGTGGGGATGACACCTCGAGTTGGAATAAGATTGAGGATCCTCCTAGACCACGGATACGGATGAGTAGAGAGTCGGAGGCTTGTTTAAACTCTGATGAGGGACGCGTGATACAAGTAGATGAGTCACTCAATCATGCAGCAATTGCAGTGAATGCTATGATTGGCCGACCTGGACCTATTACACGATCCAGGAGTTGAGCGCAGGCATTAACTTACATATAAATGTTTACTCCCATTGATTTGTATACGCCCTGATGAAGTTGGCAGGAACCAACGAAAGCTAGGTTGCTAATTTTTAAAACTTTTAATGTTTTTATGTAAAACTTCTGTTTTATATTAAAACTTTTAATGTTTTAACTTTTCCTGGTGATCATATTTTACTCTCACCATATATATATATATATATATATATATATATATATATATATATATATATATATATGTGTATGTATATGTATGTATGTATGTATGTATGTATGTATGTATGTATATATTATATATATATATATATATATATATATATATATATATATATATATATATATATATATATGCATGCTCATGTAAAGGAGGGGGGAGAGGGACTGACTTCCCAATTCACTCATCCCACTTTTTTTCATCTTCCCAGTTCCTTAAACCTTAAAGAAAAAAGGTGATTAAAATATGAAAACAGAGTAACTTTTATAATGTGAGAAAAGGAGATTGTAAACCTACCACAAATCCTATCAACCTCATCTTGAGTTCTACCACCATTGCTCTAGATTACAGGTCCCCAACCCCTGGTCTGTGGACCAGTACTGAGCCGTGGAATGCCAGCAACTAGTCCGCACAAACAAAGCCCCATCCACGGGATGCAGGCAGCACACAAAACCACGCACTCTCCGGTCTGCAGAAAAAACTCTCTCCATGGAACCGATCCCTAGTGCCCAAAAGGTTGGGGACCTCTGTTCTAGATGATGATAGATTTTATCCCAACTTTTTCAAATATGATTCATCTTGAGCAGTGTGAATCAGCATGCTATACATTTTGAATTAGGGAAATCCTACTCTAAGTTTTTCACACATTCTAAACCAGAACCTATTTTACAGAATTTCTACTTTTCTCTAAAATGTCAACTCTTGAAAAAAATTAGGTTGAAGAAGGGAAATGCTTCAAAACACAAATTTTCCCTAGAATTTTGAGCGTTTTCACAAATCCATATTAAAGGTAAGGATTAGAGGACAAAAAAAAGGACTTTTCAAGATTCTAGTTCTCAGACTACTATGATGATGTCCACAATTTCCACTTCATAACTCTTGCTTGAGATAGCTTTACAAACATATTGATTCTGACTCAGATCTTCAATATGGGGTTATAAGAAGCAAGTATCCTTAATACCTCACAAATCCCAAACACTTCTCCAACTGGACTAAATTTCTAGTCCAACATATGACAGACTCTAAGTTGAGAAAACTGATCTGAATTCTGAGTCAAACTATAGTACCTAAACAAATTTAAATATGCAGTTAACATATTTCCCGTATTTGTCTTTATACGAAGCTTGATTTCTTATTGTAGTCATTTATTAATAGATAGGCAAAGGATAATTCCAAAATGGACTTGTTGCTTTCTCCAAACTCACCTCTTTAGTTCAGCTATCTCCTCAGCTTTGAGCTGAGCAAGTTGTAATTCTAATTCTTCAGCTTCTTTTTCTTCTTCTCCTCTCTCTTGAATTTCTGGAGCTGTCTGCTTGGATTGCACTTCTTCCTCTCCTTCTTCCGCCTCATCAGAACTTAAACTAGAAATGGCAAAAAAGAGACATCTTTTGAACTGTAAGCCACCCAGAATCACTTGATTGAGGTGGGGAGCTACAGAAATTGAATTACATAAATAAAAATCTTTTCTTAATTAAAAAAAAGCTGAAAATACTTTATTGAGATTTACTGAAATTTACAGTCAAAACTAGACAATAAGCAAGCAGAAAATTAGTTGAGGAAGGGAAAAAATCCAACAGAACTGTGTCTTAGCAAATTGAACAAAATAGTTCTGCCCTCCATCTCTCCCTTGGCCATAAGCTTGTACCAAGCTATGGTCAGGCAAGAAGGCCCATCAAACCAAGATGAGTCCCCTGTTTTGTAGCCAGTAAACTGCAAGCTAAACTTCCAGAGTTGGGTCGAATTCACTTACTTGATATCTATTTCCTTAGCTTGTTCTTTCAACTTCTTTACCAGAAACCGCCTCAATTTTGTTCTCCAATTCAGCAGGGCCCTAAGCAAGGAGCAGAAGACAGTGAGAGTCTACACATATCATTCTTGGGTCTCAGAAACCTCACAAGCAGGAAACTTAATTGGTTGCTTATAGGCTGGGGATGACTGAAATGAAATTATTGGGATACTCAGGTGATTATAATTAGGAGACTAGGATGGACCTTATTCCTCCTTAGCTTCTTACATCCTATTCTTATAATATAAGTCAACTCCCATACCGGAGCTCCTTACGTCCAAGAACACGGATGTCTTGACAACAATGACGCACTTCCTCACTGGTTGCACTGTGATGTTTCAAGTCTTCATTGTCAAAGACAATCTAGGAGATAAGGCAGAGAGGAGAAAAATATTGGAAAGGTTTCCCTCACTGGTACTTTGTCCTAACCAGAATTCTCTGCTTTCTAATATAGTGACATCTTGATAACCTAACAACTTTCAAAATCCAGCGTTCCCATCCACACTCTTAAAAGTTTCCACCTCTGCTGCACAAATCCTTACCTCACTGGCCTTGGCCAAGAAGTCCACTGGATTGGAAGCTTTTAGAAAATCTGTCAGACTGCAGCGGTTATAAAGAACTGTGGCTCCATCTTCATATCCTTCAGCCTAATCACAAGTAAAACAGAGCAAAATGGGTAGTCTAAACACCAAACCTTTCCACCTTTCAATCATTATTTCCACTCATAATGAATACTCTTCTCAAACTATCAACAGAAGCTCTCTCAATAGCTATTGTTGGAGAAACAGCAATGTCCCCCATACTGACCTTTGGCTTCCTTTTGGACACCAGTTCAGTCACAGACTTGGCCTGCACCTCCACTTCTTTGAAAGCAAACTTGGGGTCAAAAAATTTATTGTCAATTTTATCTGGAGCCAAGTAACCTAAAAAGAGACAAGAGGTATTCGTAACCAAGCAACTCACTATCCATTAAAATGATCACTTTTTTCTCATCACATGCTTTCAAGCCATGCTTTGGAGAATTTGGGAAACAAATTAACAGAACTATTTACAAGATAGTTCTATCATACTAGAATAATTAGAAATGGTGATTTGTCACATCCTTTTTCAGACTGCAGATTATTTTGGCCACAATGGCAGCAGAGAATCCTCTATCCATCAACAACTTTTGTATATCCAGCCCAGAGTTGCTCTGCATTGTAGACTGGTTGGCATATACATTTAATAAATAAATAGAAATATATCCTGCAACCCCACTTGCAGATAACAAAGCAAATGTTATCTGTATTATGCTGGATTTGCCAAATCAACCAGATTCATTTGCCACCCAGCTGGCAATCCACTCACCCTGACAAATCACAAAGATCTCAGCTGATTCGTTACGTGAGGCTTGTGGCTTAGTGGCTTGCACTTTATGAAACAGCTGCTGAAAGATCCACAGAAGGGGCTGGTAATCCCGGGAACGGAAGACCTTGGTGATGAACCAGCCACCCTTTGACAAGAAGTCACAGGCCAGTTTCAGGGCTGATAGTGTAAGGCTTGCTGTCAGGAGAGGTGGAACAGAGAGGAGAGAAAAGGAACAAAGCTAAGGAAAAGTTAGATTAGCCTCTGAGCTTGCAAATTAACTCTAAACTGCCATCAGTTGTACATTCATTCCAACTGCATCATCACAAGATAAAGATAATAAAACTCACCATCCATTACACAGAAGGGTTATAAGGATGGCAAGATGCTTATTTAATGCCATTTATAGCCCATTTTTCTGATAAAATTTCAACAGAAGACAAAACCCATTCTTTGTGATTAGAGGCAAGAGAAGAAAAATGATTTAAACCCAGAGAATAACCCTGATGATCAACAAAACAATCTTTGTTCTTCAGAATTAGAATCACGGAGATAGCTAAAAGTTTAGGTTCAATTATTGTACTAAAAATGGGAAACAAAATTAATTTAATGTGTTATTTGCATATTAACACAAAATTCAGTTAAATGACAAGGAGTTATTTCAAGCCTCCAAGTAGCCAAGTAGCTATTTGCTTCTACTGGGGCAATCAAGAAGGGAGCTAGAGGGAGAAAGTGAGTAGCATCACTGCTGAAGCTGTTAAACATGCAGACCACAACTTCTGGTTTGCCATCGCGGCTTCTGCGGACACTGGAAGGCAAGCTCCGTCTTCCACATTCGATTTTGCTACGTTGGAGGACCCTGGAAAGGGCTGAAAGTTGCCCTGTAGGGGCAACGAGCAAGGAGGGGACGCCCCCTGATCGCGGGAGGGCGGCCGCCCTTCTGCTTGATCCGTGGCAGCCCTCCAAACTGGCGGAGGAAAGATCAGCCATAGCAATATGGCTCGTCACTAAGCTGTTGACAGCCGAAGTCAAACTTACCATCAAGCACCTTTAAAGCAACACGGATGAAACTGGGTGAGATCTGATCTTCTCTTTAAGAGCTTAAGTATTTTTTTCTTCCTGCAAAAACTGCCCAAAATATTTTTTCCCCCTGTGAGGAGAGAGGGAAGGGAATTTCTACCCGACCCTCTAAGAACAGCGGCGACTGACTACCCAGGGGAATTAAAGCACTATAAGAACAATTTTAATCTAATTGGATCGATATGTTTCTGAAATTTGGGGACCAAAAGTGTTCTTATTCTTACTGGAGACTTTTGTTTTTATCTAAAAAAAAAAAAAATTAAACTAGAAAAAGAATTATAAAAATTTTGGACTTAAAAATTTTAAATGGTATCAGTGACATCTTGTGACGAAGTATGGTATTACAACTTGTTATTGCCTAAAAGAGACTTGGCTTGAAGCCCAGACTTCAGATAAAACTCTTTTGACCTAGATAAATACCACCTGTGAGAAACTCAGCTGTAAAGAGAATTTTTGTGCAGCATAATTGGCCTGCTTGAACTATGAATGTAAAACTTCACTGACTTTCAGAGCTATATGTAGGTAATTGCTTTCCTATTTCTTTATATGAGAAATAATTGTTATTGAACTATTGTTTAATCCAGCCATCACGTTGCTTTCTAAATACTTAAATGTAAAATTAGAAAACTAATAAAATATTATTAAATAAAAAAATGAAGACCACATTGTTGACTGGCATCTGACCACAATAGGAAGACAGAGCACTCCTTACAGGGTGCTGTCTGGCCTTTTGGAACAGGTATAGCCCTATAAGTTCAGGCAAATTCCATTAAATGAAGGCTGTAAATGATGTTGCTCAGCTAACAATTTGTATTTAAAGAAGAACCCAAAACCTTTTGATCATTATTTTGCAAGATTCAATCTTGGCCCATATGGTGTGCCAAAAAGAAAAATCTCCCATGATTTAGGTTTAACACTTGGTAAGTTTTAAAGTATCTGGAATTGATTAGCTACTACCTTCTTCCAGGGCATTTTTTTCAACTTCCTAGTCTAGTTCACAGGCTGTGTATTTTCCTGAAGGTCTCCCATCCAAACACAAACCAAATGACATTCTACTTAGCTTTTTGAAATAAGGACATATGGGTGCTGCAACCTAGCTGGGCTATAATGATCAAATCAGGCTGAAATCATTTATTTTATACTATGGTAGTTCTTGACTTACAATCAGTAGCTTAACGACTTTTCAAAGTTACAATGAACCACCCAATAGCTACTTATGACTTAGCTTCAAAGTTTTGACAGCTGCCTCCTCCCCTATGGTCATGTGATTAAATGTGCTTGGCAACCAGCCCACATTTATGGCCATTTGCAGTGTCCTGTGGTTATATGACTGTGATTTATGATTGTTTACTTCTCATTTCTGGCAAAAAATTGATTCAAAGAGTTTGTTTAACAATCACCACAAAAAAGGTCCTAAAATTAGGTAATGTCACATGATGACCAGCTTAGCAACTGGCATGGCTTTGAACCATAATTCCAGGTTCAATTGCAATTATAAGTCAAGGACTGCCTATGCTGTATGTTGCATGTCTAATTTAGCCCAGCTTAGTTGGCTTTATTAGCATATTTGCTTATGTAGTATTGTCTTTTCATATGCATATTAGCTTTGTTTAGGTAAAGGTAAGGATTTCTCTTGTCTAGTCTTGTCCAACTCTAGGGGGCAGTGCTCATCTCTGTTTCTTAGCCAAGAGAGACAGGTCCAAAGATACTTCTGTGGTCATACAGTCAGCATAACTATACACTGAGGCACCCAGAACACTATTACCTTCTCACTGAAATGGTACCTATTTATCTACTTGCATTTGCATGCTTTCAAACTGCTAAGTTAACAGGAGCTGGGGCAAGTAATGGGAGCTTATCCCATTGTAGAGCATTTAGGTCTCAAACCCAGGCTATCAGCTTTCCAGCTGACAATCTGCTCATCATTTTTAACTACTAAGCCATTGCACCCTCATTAGCTCTCTTTATGTAAATGGGAGTTCTATAGAATACTTTAGGAAACATTAGGGAGTCCATGAGATCAAACAATTTTCATAATAATATTAAGATGTGTTTGCTTTTTTACTCTCAGTGAATAAAACTGCTGAGGCCTTAGCACAAATCAAGGCAATGACTATATCTGTCACCATCAAGCACTTTCAGTTTTAAAAAAGGGGTAATTTCACTTAAGAATATTCTTGATGAAGCAGTAAAATTATTTTATTAAATGTTGAGTGTATCTTCTAATATTCTATGTAATGAAATGAAAAGTATGCAAAAAACATTCCTTCAGCATATTTAAATACAACTGATGGAAAATAACTTGTTTCATTGAATTGCAAGCTAAACTCATAGAACACTGTTTTTACATGAAAGAAAAACTGACAATAAATTATGGATATTCAGACAAAGGGATCCAGACATTTTCTTGAAAATGAATCAAGTAGGCCTATCACTTCAAGGAAAACAACTGACAGTATGTCTTGCCAATAATAAAATTCAAGCTTTTTGAATTCCAAAAATTTTTGATTCCAAAAATCAAGTTTTTGGGAAAACTTGTAACAATAACAATTTAACAGAGTTGGAAGGGAGGTCTTCTAGTCCAATTCCTTGCTCTGTACCTGAGCTCCCCAATCTTTCCAGCTTGGCGGCCTGGAAGAAAATGGAGCAGCAGAGAAATGTGCATGTGTGCAACCTGCATGCGCATGCACAAACAGGCGTGTGCACAACAGCGGCGCTAGCACCCACACACATGCACAAATGAGCTATTGGTGCCCATGCACATGTGCAAATGGGCCGCTGAAGCCCATGTGATGCTGGCAGCAGTGCTAGCATCCACACACATGCGCAGATATGGTTGCTAGCATCCATGTGGGGGGCTCATCAGTTATTCCCAGGGCCCAGTGGCCAACAGGGGACCCCTGCTCTATACCATTCTGTATAAATGGCTATCCAATTGTTTTATAAAAACTTCAGTGATGGAGCACTCACAACTTCTAGAGCAGGGATCCCCAACCCTGGGTCTAAGGACTGGCACCGGGCCGCGGCATGCCAGAAACTGGTTGCGCAAACAAGCAAAGCTCTATCCACGAGATGCAGGCAGTACATGAAACCACGCTTCCTCCAGTCTGTAGAAAAACCTCTCTCCACGGAACCAGTCCCTGGTGCTCAAAAGATTGGGGGCCTCTGTTCTAGAGGACAACCATTTGACTGATTGTTTTCATTGTTAGGAAATTTATCCTTAATTCTAGGTTGGATCTCTGTTTAATAAATTTCCACCCATTACTTTCTGTCTTGCCTTCAGATGCTTTGGAGAATAGGTCAGTCCTTTCCTCTCTGTGGAGCCCCTCAAATATAGAAAACTGATCTAGTTGGATTGGAATATTTTGAAACAAGAATATCATTTTGGGTAAAATATTCATTTTCACTGCTGAGATTCTCCCAAGAAACGAGAGGTGTAGTTTTCTCTAGCGATCTAAGTCAACTTTTATGTGCTTTACTAACTTTCCATAATTTTTTTTAAAGAGTTGAATAAATTAATTTTAGATTTCGTGTGGCAAGGAAAGAAGGCGAGAATAAAACAAAAGTCTTTACAGGATGCTAAAGAGAGAGGGGGATTAGGCTTTCCGGGTTGGGAGCTGTACTATCGAGCAGTGGCCCTGACGTGGATTAGGGATTGGATTACTCTGGAAAACAAAAGATGTCTATATCTAGAGGGGCATGACCTCCAAGGGCTGGAATGCTCACTTATGGACAGGGAAAAGTAGGAACCATCAATATTTCTTGAGGCACAAAGTTCGGCAAGAACTCATAAAAAGTTGGAACATAGTTAAAAGCCAACATTACATAGGAGTTCCAGGTTGGCTCTCACCATTAGAAGTAGTTACATACCTCAATTTATACAGGCAAGATAAGGTCATTACATATAAAGATATTCTGTCAGAGGAAGGCCATCTAAAGCAAAGACAAGAGTTGAGACAACAGGAAATAGTTTTGGAATGGTGGTTCTACCTTCAGATGCAAGCAAGATATGTGAAAGATAAGAAAGAGTGGGGAATTAATAGACAAGATACAAGGCTTGACAAAATACTACTAGGCTTGGAGAGAAAACAAATTAAAAATATATATAAATACATGTTAGAATATAAATTATATGAGGAAAGAAACGATGGTTACCTGGACAATAGATTTGGGACATGTTGCCAGGAGAAATATCAACAACCTAAGATATGCAGATGATACCACTCTAATGGCAGAAAGTAAAGAGGAACTAAAGAGCCTCTTGATGCGGGTGAAGAAGGAGAGTGCAAAAGTTGACTTGAAACATTAAGAAAATCAAAATCATGGCATCCAGCCCTCTCAATTCCTGGCAAATAGATGGGGAAGAAATGGAGGTAGTGACAGATTTTATTTTCCTGGGCTCCAAGATCACCTCAGATGGGGACTGCAGCCAAGAAATTAAAAGACGCTTGCTCGTGGGGAGGAAAGCTATGGCAAATCTAGACAGCATACTAAAAAGCAGAGACATCATCCTGCCAACAAAAGTGTGTATAGTCAAGGCCATGGTTTTCCCAGTTGCAATGTATGGATGTGAAAGTTGGACCATAAGAAAGGCTGAGCGCCAAAGAATTGAGGCCTTTGAACTATGGTGCTGGAGAAGACTCCTGCGAGTCTTGGCCATGACTTTATGCACATCGTTCAACTTTAACGATGTGCATACCCTATCCAGTGACACCACCAAAGGAGGCCTCCTACTTAAAGAGGCTTGGCTCTCCAATAAAAATTCAATAAATCAGCATACAGAACTCTGCCCGGCACACCAGGCATTGAGAGTGTGGGATAAACAAAATCATACATCCCAACAAAAACAATCCAGCTATGTGCCACAAGATCAAGGAGACAGGACAACAGAGGAAGTGAAAGTGTCATTGCAACCCACGGACAATCAGATAGTGGTTGCCAATAAACAACCAACAGAAACCCCTTCCCTGGGGTATGTGCACGTTCCAAAAGAACAAGAGAGCTGTTAAACGAGAGAACAAAATACAACACAGCAGGAGGTCCCCCAGATTCCTTAGGACACCCAGGGGGAACAACACACCCCAAAGGAGTGAGAAGGAACAACTGGGAAAATACAGAGGAAATGAATGGCCAAAAAAGGGGGGGAAGAAATACGCTGAACTTAGGAGCCTGCAGTGAGGAGACAGATAACAACACATGGAAAAAGGAGGAGAGTGGAGGAAGGGAAGCAAGTAACGGAACTGTAGCCTCAATCAACATCAAGAATACCACCAATACGCAGCCCAACCAATTAGGACCGGTGACGAGGTCTAGGAGCCAGGCGCAAAAACTGACTAGCACTATAAAGGAGACTCCCATCGACTGGCTTTAAGCCCTGATGATGTCGGCAGTTGGCCAACGAAAGCTTGGCATTAGATTAAACATTTTTAGTTTAAATTTTTCCTGGTGTCCGTGTTTATTTGTTTTTTTATAGTATGACTCTACCCAGGATTCGTGTTTTTAACGAAATTAGCAATATTATATGTGTGTGTGTGTGTGTGTGTGTGTGTGTGTGTGTGTGTGTGTAGGTCTTTGGTTATTCCGGTTTTCTCCCGCGTAAAATTGGAAGTTTCTTGGCGACGTTTCGACGAAGTCCCCTTCGTCATTTTCAGGCTGGTGTTTTCATATATACATATATACATATATACGTATATACATATATACATACATACATACATATATATATATATCAGGACCTCTAGCCCTTCTCTTCATTAGAGTGGACATACTTGGTTCCTACAATTGTTCATCGATTCATCACAGTGAGCTTAACAAGATATTAGATCCATAATGATATTAACAAATGTGATTTTTTCACACAAGTAGTCCTCACTTAACAACCCAATGGGGACTGTAAACCTTACCACTAAGCAAAGCAGTTACTAAGTGAGAATCATGTGGCCATGACTGTGCTTTCCAGGTGGAAAAGAGTGAATTTCACATCTTTGGCTTTTGTTTACACACTAACCATTCCCCCACTCTTTGGAAAATTTAAGTGCCTGATTAGTCTTGAACACAATGAAAACAAGCAAATTGTGTCACAGGCTATGCAAACAGCTTGGTCTCTTGAAAGCACTTTCTTTCCTTCTCTCCAATCTCTTCACTCTGAAGGGAGGAGAGAAAAAAAGCAAACTATTGCTGTAGGCAAACTCTCCTTTGCTTTAACTTTCCTGTTGCCAGCAACCTCCCCAATCTTTCTGCTCTGTATGTGTGTAGAGGTAGAGGGGGGTTAGAAGGGTGAAAGATTTAAGTGTAGAAAAACAACCTATTAATTCCCATATTTTAAGTGCCTAAGCAAACAGACAGAAACCACAATACCAAATTTCAACAATGTGATTTTTGAACAAGTGGAACTAAACATAGCTTGTGGGTAGCACGGCACAAACATAAGTACTGGGCTATCAGGCATATCATGTTTACATGTCATTTAGTATTGCTCCTGCATCAAATTAGATGTACAAGATAGTTTGTTGTAAAACCCAACTTAAAATTTAGGCTATATTGATCAGTGTCTATTCTGCAAAGCCCCAAAACCTGTTTTCTTCTCTTCCTCCTCTAGAAGAGGCCTCCATACCTTGAGCAAAGGCATCATGTACCCAACTGGCACCTACGTTGGGAGCCCCATCATTCAACACAACATCCACTTTCCACGTCTTCAGCTCCTTGCGCAAAGTCTGGGGAGAAAGACAGCCTAAGTAACATCAAAAGGCTAAATAAATGCTGAAGCTCTGTGCTAAGAAACTTTTGATACTATCAATGGTAAATCACTGCCATCTTGTGGCAAGTGACGACAATGGAGACACGAGGCAATATTTTAGCCTGCTTTTAAAATTAATACTATTTTCTGTCTGAGGTCTTAGACTAATTATGCAATTTTTACAGTACCAATATTTTAACAACATAAAGTCTACTAGGATTTGTTTACTTGCTTATTTCACGGATTACATGCATTGAGTTCTTTTTGACTCCTAGCGACCACTCAGATAGACTTTGTCCATGGCAATCCTTGTATGATGAAAACCTGTGAATGAAGCTGGCAAGAGCAGGGGAAGCAGAAGCCAAAACTAGCTGCTGTCAAGGCAACAGCATCTGGGAATCATACAAAATAATTACCTGGCGACACTTCTCGGTAGTGATGTCTTCCTGCAGTGTTACCACATTAGGAATGGGCTTGATGGGAACCAGATCAACCCCTAAAGATAGAAGAAGGGAGAATAAAAAAGCTAACAAGATAGCTATCGAAGCTGTCATTACAGGCTTTTTTCCCTGTCTTTCTCAAATCCACCCTATTTTTTAAAATTTTGTTACATGTTCCTGTGATGTTTTAAATGTTATACAGCACCTTGAGTTTAATTTTGTTCTTTTAATTGGAGTTCCTATACACCAGCTGGTCCTCAACTTACAACCACATCTGGGACCAGAATTTCCAGTACTAAGGCTGTTGTTAACTGAATTGTACCCAATTTTATGACTTTTACCAGTTAAGCAAATCACTGAAGTTGTTAAGTCAATCCAATTAATTGGATCACATGGTCTCTAAGTGAGTCTGGCTTCCCCCAATGCTTAATGCAGGGGTAGGCAACCTCAGCTCTTTTATGACTCGTGAACTTCAACTCCCAGAATTCCTGAGTCAGCCATGCTGGCTCAGGAATTCTGGGAGTTGAAGTCCACGAGTCATAAAAGAGCCAAGGTTTCCTACCTCTGACTTACTAGAAGCAGACTGGGAAGGTTGCAAAGGACAGTCCCATGAACCTCGGATGCTGTAACCATAATAAATACATGCAGATTGCCAAATGCTGAAATATGATCACATGACCATGGGGATGCTATGAGAACTATGTGAAGCCTGGTCATAAGGCTTTCTTTTTGGTGTTGTAACTTTGAACAGTTGCTGAACTAAAAATTTTAAATCTAGGACTACCTGTAAATTTATTTTTGGTTTCTTTCTAGCATTTTTCTTACAAGTGCAAGGTCTGCTTTATTCACACAAAATGTTGAGCCACTGCTGCTAAAGAAATTGATCTACTGACTTGTCACCCAAGCCTGATATCATGGACTAAGGGAGAGTAACTGGCCCAAACTCACCCAGCTGGCTTCAGTACTAAACTCACCCAGCTGGCTTCAGTACTAGAACTCAAAAGAGTTTTCTGGTTTCTAGCTTGGTGCCCTAACCAGTAGACCAAATTGGCTCTTATCTTACAAATCTGAATAATAGGACCATACTGCTTAGATCTGCACATATTATTACATTAAGAGTCTGTATCAGGGTCTCCAACCCGAGGCCACTGCCCTGTACTGGGCCAAAACTCATTCAAAACTGGGTGATGCAAGTGGTGAGTGAGCGTACTTGCATGTGAAGCTCCATTTGTGCTGCAGTGGATGCACATGCTCACCACTTGCACAAATGGACCTGCACATGCAAGCACTTGTGCCTGCTACTCACGCAGAACTGTCCCCTCTCCCTCGCGCCTCTGTCAATGCCACCAAGCCGCAAAGCAAGAAAGGTTGGGAACAGCTGGTCTATATGATATATGCAAGTAATACTGGACATCAGTGACAAAAACCTGTGCCCATAAATGCCATGCAATCTCCACTTTCTGGATTACTTCAAGGCAACTTGGCTAAAAATTGGCAGTAATTGCACACACACATATAAATTGACTTAACACAAGTCCATTAAATTACTGCTAGGTTTAGTCCATTAATTTTAACTTGACCTTAAATAACCCTCCTATTCTAACTCCTCCTATAAAAAAGGATAGAACTTTTCAGTCTCACTTCTCTGGAGATGTCACTCCATTGCACTAGGCTCCCTATGGCCTCAGCAATCAAATTGTTTTAAGTATAGGTCCTTCAACTACTGCTTTGCCTACCCATAATGTTTTGACTATTCTAAAATACTACGTCACTATCCTATAATCACAATATCCTTCCCCTTGCTTTTGTTGCACTTGTGTTAGATAGCATGCTGGTAGAAATCAGTATTGGCACTGAGAGAGAGCTCACGTCTTTATTCTAGTGGAGACATCTGGTGGGTCATGGCAGAAAATACATAAAATTATTTTATTTTTTGTCCCGGATCATTTCTCCATCCAGGTTACTCACCAATAATAAGACTGGAAACTGGCATAAATTTTGAGGCCACCTGCAGCCTGTAGATAAAACAGAATCAGATATAACTCTGAGCATCTATCAGTCAATAATGAATGAATGAATGAATTTATCATATGTTTTAAGTTAAGAACAGATTTTTTTAAATGTCAACAGAAGAACATGCAACTACCGTTTGAAGTGAATGAGCTGTGGTCTATACAATTCATAGTCCAAATCTTAGTTGAAGTGTTATCAAACAAATTACTCCATACTGTTCCATATCCACATCTAAAATACAGAACTGTGAATTCTGGCCTATTTTACAGTATTTTAAAATATTTTTAAAATTTTTACAAGCCAGACGCCACAAGCAAATTAGTTTGATATTAAAAGGGTAGAATCAGAAAAATCTGAACTTTTCTTTTCAATAAAGCATAGAGTCTTACCCAATGAACCACTAAAGCTGAATATATTTAGACCACAATGGAGGTTACATGCCAAATTAGATTTCTTTTATAAAGAAAATAAATAGTTTTTGTAGGACGTATTATGGTATGGATAAAATGCAAAGGAAGATTTTTTTTTCTTCCTCTCTTATATTAGGAGCATTAAGGATCAGCTAACAAAAATAAATGCTTTTTTTCTATAGCACTTAGTTAAATATCAAAAGACCACAAAAGACAAATAATCAGCAACAATTCAAAAAAGTTTGAAAAGGGCATTAAAAAATCCATGGATGAGCACAAAGCTATTAAAGACTATACGTTGCCTCCAGAATCAGAGGCACTAAGTCCCTGAATGCCAATGGCAGCAGGATGTACAGAAAACGTTAACAGGATCATGTTGGCTTCCCAAAAGCACCTGCTGGTCGCTCTGCAAACATAGATTTATGTTTGGCTTGATCTGGCATAAAACTTCTTGTATTAAAAAATTAACCAGAGCCCTAATGTTTAATAATTTAAAATCCTGGAAATCTTCCCAGAGTGTTCATTGGATATATTTGAAGGGTTCGTTTTTTAAACTATTGGATTTAATTATATTTATGGCACTGTAGCTCCACTGGAATCAATATCATGATTCATTTATGCCTCACTGATTTCAAGAGCTGAATTATAAATAAGACTAAATAAGAAACCAATTGTCCACATCTATATTTATATAAAATATGTTAGCAATTATAAATACTAAGTATTTTCCCCTTCAAAGCAGTGAGATTTCTCATTGGTTTTGAAGATTCAACAAAACAAGTACAAGCCATACTTTTCTTACTCAAAACAGCAGAGGAACACAGGCAATTCCTATTCCTGGGGATCACGATCATGCATTTGCGTATGTTCTAGCTATTTTGCCATACTGATGGACTGGGAACATACATTTGGCTTATCTATTAGAATAGAAGACTAGAATAACAGAGTTGGAAGAGACCTTGGAGGTCTTCTAGTCCAACCCTCTGCTCAGGTAAGAAACCCTATACCATTAACTTGCCCTAATCTTGTGGACTCACTTCTAAAGCATTTGGAGAACTTAAAGAAAATCTACAATAATATTGCCTTGTTTCCCCAGATGGCCAAATTTTCATAATCCACTTAATTCTTCATTGGATATATATTATAAGGAGAATATATTATAAGAGGACAGTTTGAAGCAGTGACAAGGCTACTTTCTAGGTGTATCTAGTCTATGTGCATGAAGAACAGGAGGGCTCTATTATAGGAAAAGACTCACAAATACGTGAACTGGATACTAACCATCCTCCGGGAGCGGCACACAGATCCAGCAAGGCCCGTGACTTTGGGAGGAATTGGAATTTGCGGTTCAACTGAATCAACTTAAAAGAAGAACGGGAGCGAAACCCTGGAAAAGAAAGGTCAACATCAGGCACAATTCCAGCTATAGCTATGAGGCTCAAACTCTATCCCAACAATTTGAAGAGTGAGCTATGAACTTTAAGGAAATTCTAACTATGAATTAGAATCTCAAAATTAATTTATTGTGTTAGAAACACAAGCCAATGCTTGCCGGTGAAAAAAGACCATGCCCAGCACCAACCGCATAATAATGATAGTGCCACAGAGTTAAGTTCAAACTATGAGCAGAAAAACTCAAGATTCTGCTCTAACTCAGTCACAGAAGTTCACTCTCAACTTGGGGCCACTCTCTTTCTCAACCCAATTTATCCCACAAAGTTGTTGCTGGGGAAGGAATGGAAAAGGGAGCACTATATATGCCTTGAGGTCTTAAATGTAAGGAGGAATAAATATCAAATAAGTAAATAAATAAGCAGAGGCATCACCCCAAAAAAAGAAAAAAAGAATGAATCATGATGCCATGATTCAGGTCACCATCCAAATGATCCCAAAAAGCACTTAAAGTTGAACAAAGTGCTTACATGAATTTATTTGGGAGGCATTATCACTATTAGGCAGTCATATTAAATGAGATACCTCTAAAGCAAGGGTCCCCAAACTCTTCAGTTCATCAACTCTTTCATGCAGTTTCAGATTGTTCACTGACCCTCAAACATTACATACAAATAATTTAATAAACACTACTTTAATAGTACTACAAATGATAACAGTAAAGATAATACAAGGCTGCTTTCACTGACAGTTGACCATCCAACCCTGGGTAACCCTGCCTTATTGCTAGCCATTTTAACTTCAGGATTAGGGACTAGCATGGAGATCTACAGAGACTCCAAAAGATTGATTCCAATGGGAAAATAGCCACTTGACTCCCCTTTTGACCCTCAGCCATTTTAGACCCTTTAGTTTCAGGGGTTCTCAACCTTGGCAACTTTAAGACTTGTGGACTTCAACTCCCAGAATTGGCTGGCTGAGGAATTCTGGGAGTTGAAGTCCACAAGTCTTAAAGTTGCAAAGGTTGAGAACCCCTGGTTTAGATAGTCCCATCAAACCTTGGGGGCGGATACTGACCACGTTGGGGAACATTGCTTTAAACCAAGAGAATGCCTGCTCATTGTGGTGAATGTTTATTCAGATGTTACTGTTTTGCTCTGGCAAATGTTTGATTATAACTTTGAGGAGATTTTGGCTGAAACCATCTTTTAGCTTTTTTAATCAACTAAAAAAACCCTGAGATTTCATTAATATTGTATTCGGTCACAACTTCCATTCTTCCAGCACTCATGTTGGAATTTGTCACATAACGAAGGGATTTGATACAGGAAACTTTTTTTTATTCCTGCATTCTGATTGGCAATCATGAATATGTGACAGAAAGAGACAATAGATATCTGACTACCAATAAACACTTACTCAAAGCTATTTAGCCAAAACACCACGCCAGACTCTCTTATATAAAGGATCAAATCTAGGACACCAAGAGAGTGGTCAGGGTGACTATGTCTTTCTCTCGAGTATCAACGCTCAGTAGGGACAGAAATATATTTTTGTCTCCTGGCGAACAAACTCTCCAAAGTTGATGCGAAGAACAATAAGCCAAAAAAAGAACTTAATGTATTAAACGCCCCATTTTCTCACCGGTCTCTTTGGCCAAGTGATAAAACTTGTCTCTTCTGCTCTTTCCGACTTTCCCCTTCTTGCCCATCTCGACTAAAAATCAGCAGCCGCAGCAACTTGGACCAGAAATTGAGGTTCCTGCACCAGAATCACACGTGCGCAGAACCTACTAGGACCCGCCTCCCTCCTCGTAGTTCTTCCTCTTCCTTTTTTTTTTCGTGCCAGACTTCCGTCCGAAGTTTTTTTTTTTCAGCCATTTTGTGTGTGTCAGTAGCCCTTTTTCCTCTTCTGCTCCAAAACAGGCGGAAGAAAATACGAAAATATATAATGTGCCCAATCGTGTTAACACAGAGATACGGGAAATCTTTAATTTTTTGCTTACTGACTGAAATTAAGGAAGTCAATATTTTCAACGAGTTTAATTCTAAATTTAATTACGTCTGAATCAAAATGTTTATAAAGAACGTTCTTTTTGGTATCTGTAGAGACTCTACTTCCGGGACAACCTCTCCACGGGAGAAGCACTGGAATCCCCGTTTGTTAAGGGCAAGAACCAGAAAAGGAGGAGCTTCTGCTATTTCTATCTTCGATTAGCGCACGCGCATTTCTGGCCAGTATTGATACCGGCGAAAGAAAATGGCGGTCGAGACTTCAGAGCAGGTAAGCGAGTCCTGCTGATTGCTGAGTCACAGCAGCTGCTGCCACTTTATAAAAACAAGTGGTAGAGAAAGGGGAGAGTTGGCAGCGGCTATTTTTTGTTCTGTTAGTAAGTGGGACAGAGGTCGAAGAGATGTAACTTCGAAAATAAATGGGCGCTCATTGTATCCGGGCAGAGCAATAGAAAGGAGGTGGGGCCTGCCTGAGGATGGCGCTTCGGTCTAGAAGGGCGTTTGTTGATGGTGGAGTTACAAGGAGGGCAGTAATTACAAAGGGGGAGATGGGAATGTGTCTCATGTGTATGTTTACTCCTGCGGATGCGCTCGTGTACATCCGCTCTACCTCGAAAACCACATCGGGAGCTGAGGATATTCTAAGTGGGGCTAAGTCTTTGGAAATGGGATTTAGGAGTTTTAACAGGGGTCTTGAACTTTGCTTTCTGCCATAAACCTTCCCCCGCCCTCCCACTGTAAAAATTATATTTTTGGCTTTGGTGAGATGGGGACCCTTGGGATCACAAAAAGAATAATAGGCTGCCCTTTTTCACACCTGTCTATCTTGTATTGAATTTCCATGATGCATTTTTGTGCTATCATCTGCAGTGTAAATGTTTGTAATGAAACAGATAGTCAAGTAAATTGATAGGTGGGGAAAGTGGATATATTGTGAGGTAAAATACAAAAGTGCCTTGAATTTTCATGTTGTTGCTAATTCAGGTTATTATTTAAGAGGACTTTTCTGTGGAAGTGGAGCTGTGAAACATGTAAATTAATTATTTTTACAGAAAGAAAAGGAGAGCTTAGGGACTAAAGGAAGTATAAAATGGCAGTTATAAGGTGCCAGGAATTACATGTGCTCTGACTGAAATGCTATACTTAAAAGGGAGGTTGTCTTATCCCAGTGGTGGCAAACCTATGGCACGAGTGCCAAAGACAGCACTCAGAGCCCTCTCTGTGAGCACATGCACCATGCCCCAGAGATGGCAACCATCCCTCTTCAACCAGCTGCCTGCTAACTCACCGAGGTCCCACATGGCTGGATGCATCCCAGCATGGCTGGTTTCCCTCCTTCCCCTGTCCCATCTCTCCTGGCCTCGCATGCTCTTTTCCTGGGCACTACCCACTGCATCGCCTCCTCAGCTGGCTGTCGGCCAGCCGTCCAGCTCAGAGGTGGCTTCTCTGAACTGCTGGTGGCGGGCTGCGGAGCCCCAGAGTGTGCCGCTTGAGGGGCCAACAGGCTGTGGCTGCTACAGACACTGTCGGCCCCTATGCACTCGCTGGCCTCTATGTGTGACCACACCTACCTTAGCCACACCCACCCAGTCTGCCATGCCCACCACAGCCGTGCCTACCCAGTGGGCCATGCCCACCTGGCACCCGGCGATACATAAGTGGGTTTTGGGTTGCAGTTTGGGCACTTGGTCTCTAAAAGGTTTGCCACCACTGTCTTATCCTGTTCTGCTTTTCCTTGACAGATGGACCTGGATGAGGGCAAGGGTGGGACAGGGTTGCGTCAGTATTACTTGTCCAAGATTGAGGAGCTGCAGGTAAGAGTTACTGATTTCCTAAAAGGTTAAAATGTTGTTTTCTTTGCAAATAGATATTTTCTTCTGATGGGTAGATTATAGATTAAGCTTTGAAACGTTTAAAATGTAGTTGATTTGAAATGTGATTTCTAGATAACTTACAACTGTATCTTCATTATGACTGATGGTAATTTGTGTAGCATAATGTTGCATTTGCATTAATGCTTCCAAAAGGAAACAGTAGATTGTAAAACCTGTTCTGGGGCTCATAATTGTGAATAAAGACAAGTATGTATAATAATATGCAGGAAAAATGGGGTTTTGACATATGTTTACCATATTTGATATGACTTTTTAAGGCACAGTGCATATGGTCCTAAAAATGAAATAAACTGGGGAATGAACTCCTTACTAGTATAAGAGCTATAACACTTGGTTATTAGTATTTTATCTAGTTTATACCAGACTAGAATAGAAATAGTGCAGTTACCTTTGATTGTCTTAATGGATAGCTTAAAGTGGTACAAATGCATTGTAAACTCTTTTGCTCCAGATTATGTAATGCTTATAGCAGGGCAGTTATGCTTTTTATTTTATTATTGTGACCTCTAAGCAATGGTAATTGATTTCTGCCCTAGTTTTTCATGAGGTATTGCTTTTTTCCTTTTCCTTGAAGTTGATAGTCAATGATAAGAGTCAGAATCTCAGGCGTCTGCAGGCTCAGAGGAATGAACTTAATGCCAAAGGTAAGTTGGGAATAGTGCTTTGGATTGATTTTGTGACCAAGAAATAAAGAGCAGAATAACCAAAACTGTATAAATATTTTGGGAATTGACTATGGTATTTGAAGCAAGAGTGATATAAGACAATCTAGATAATTATTATGGATACTTACTAATGACACAGATAAAATTCTTTTAGGCTAGAAATATCATGTTATTTTTTAAATAACAGAATTAGAAAGGAACTGATGCTTGAAGTTGGCTCATGAGGATACACAAATTTTGGCTGATTTCTTGATAATGACAATTGGGGACAGTTTTTAAGCTCCAATAATATTCATTTACCTTGATGTAGCTATATTTGTTTTATATTATATCTCCTAAATAGCTAAAACCAAATTTATACTATAGAGCACAATGGTATTGGTCTGCATATTTATTCATAATTATATGAATAAATATAATTATTTTAATATTAAATATAAGCAGAACAGTTTTATGAAACAAATGGTTTACTAGTTAAATAAGTTTTAATTTAAATAGATATCTTTGCAGTCCTCAAATTTTTATACATATGAAGTTTATGTATAAACTTATGTATTTTATAAGCTTAAAGAAATGTGGTTTTCTAGGCAAGGATAGATGACGAGAGTAGCTTAGTTGATGAGTAGGAAATTATCTACTAGAAATGTTCAAGACATCTGAATGCCAATTTGAATACCAAGCCAGTTGTCTTCATATTGCATTGACTTAAGTTTTATTCTTCTGCCATCTATTCAATCACTCCATGTTGATGTATTATTTATTTTACTTTACATATTCTAGTACGCCTGCTTCGTGAGGAATTGCAGCTCCTGCAGGAACAGGGTTCCTATGTGGGTGAAGTGGTGAGGGCTATGGACAAAAAAAAGGTGCTAGTCAAGGTATGGTCTTCCTTGCACACATTTATCTCTATTTCAGATATTTGTTCCCTCATTTGGAAATAGACTGAAATAGGAGCAGGGTCTGAGAATAATAGTGTTTACAATTTTTTTCAATATTTATAGCAAATGTATAGGATTAAACTTCTGCTCAAATCTTCATTCAGTCAATATTGTTAAGATAAAATTGCTGTGGAGGGAGGGGAAAAGAAGAGTTACATGTATATCACAGGTAGTCCTTGACTTGTAATGATTTGAAGTTACAACAGCACTGAACAAGTTACTTATGATTGGTCCTTGCACTTATGACTGTCACAGTATACCCATGATCATGTGATCAGATTAGGTGCTTGGCAATTGATATGCATTTATGATTTTGCAGCATTCCAGGGTCATATGACCATCATTTGCAATCTTCCCAGCAGCTTCCAACAAGCAAAAAAAGATGTAAAATTGGGTGCAATTCACTTAACTACCTTGCTTAGCAACAGAAATTCTGGTCCCAATTGTGTCCCTAGATCTAGGATTGCCTGTACTTAGAGCATTAATATAATAAACTCTGTATACATCTTTGTAATCCTTAGATCAGTGGTTCTCAACCTTTCTAATGCTGCAATCCCTTAATACAGTTCCTCGTGTTGTGATGATTCCCAACCATAAAATTATTTTCGTTGCTATTTCATAACTGTAATTTTGCTACTGTTATGAATCGCAATGTAAATATCTGATATGCAGGATATATTTTCATTGTTAAAAATTGAACATAATTAAAGCATAGTGATTATGCTTTCCTCTCTCCCTCTCTTTCCTCTCCCTCTTGAGATTCCAGGCCAGCCGGCCACAGGACGGGAACAGCTCCCTCACCGGGGCTGCTCAGTCCTCCCAGCTGGCCAGCTGGCCGGGCCTTTCCAGGGCCAAATCCTGCCAAGCCTGCTGCAGGAGGGCGAGCCAGGCCAGGCTGGGTAGTGGGAAAGGAGGCGCGCTGCGATTTGCACAGCCCCAGTCCCGGTGCAGAGGAGTGCCCCCGCCCCGGTGGATGTGGGGCTGGGAGGGGGAAGCCCCTTCCCATGCCCGGAAAGCAGCACTTCCTCTCCTGCTCTGGGCATGGGAAAATGGGCAGAGGTCCCGGGAAGGCCAAGCGTGAGGGGCAGGAGGCAGCAGAAGGCCCCGCATCTCCCACAGCGCCACTTGCACACCACACCAATGGCGCAGAGCTTGCAGTCGCCGAGCCAGACGCCAGTGCAGGGCGGTGGGAGGATGCAGGCAGCAGGCATTGCGGGCCAGGTGCTCCAGGGCGGCCATGTAGGCACAGGATGAGGCAGCAGTAGCGCAGGTCCAGCACCAGCTAGGTCACCAGCTGGCCGGGCCCAAGGAAGGTCAGCCACCCGCCGGGCCCCACGTGCGCCAACTACTCTCCCAGCGCCCGCCGCTGCCCCGCTAGCCTCACCTTGGCCACCGCCTGTTCGGTGCGGCGGCAGGCAGGCCCAGGCGCTCCTGGGCGACCATGGCAAGCGGCAGCGATGGCGCAGGCCGACCACCAGCTGGGCCACCAGCTGGCCCGGCCCAAGGGAGGTAAGCCCACCCGCCGGGACCCACGCACACCAGCTACGCTCCCAGCACCCGCCGCTGCCCTGCTAGCCTCACCATGGCCACCGCCCGTTCAGCATGGTGGCAGGCAGGCCCAGGCACTCATGGGCGGCCCTCTCACCCCTGGCCCTCTTTTACTTACATTTAGTAGTTTCTCAGCAGGGAGGGGTGGAAACTTCCAGAAAGCTCGCCTTAGCTGCAGACAACTTGCAGCAACGTTTGCCGACTGGGACTTTTGGTGGGCTCAGCAGGGCAGAGACAGCCTGGACAATTCCTATTGGTGTTCGAAAGCCAATAGATCAGTGTTCTGAATTCTGGGAGTTGAAGTCCACATCCTTAAAATTGTCAAGGTTGAGAAACACTGCAATAGAATCCATTGGCTTTCGAATGCCAATGGAATAGACTCTCTTGAATAGAGTCTAATTCTATTGGCTTTCAAAAGCCAATAGAATAAGAGGGAGTAGCACAGCTCATGAAAAAGGGGAACCCCCCCCCCAAAAAAAAAAATGCTGGACTGCATTTCATAAGGATTCTATGAGGAAAAACTCCAGGACTTTGGTGACCCCTGTGAAATGGTCGTTCGACCCCAAAAGGGGTCGCGATCCACAGGTTGAGAACCGCTGCCTTAGAACTGTGAAAAAAATTAGTACCAGCTATGTTATATTTGCGATGTTAGATCAAAATTGACAGCCACTAACACAAATTTATTTAGGGTTATCATGACAGCTGTAATGTTTAAATCAAAGACTACCTAGTTAACAGTTAAGCCTCTTATGTAGCTTGCCACAATATTTCAGGACAAGAGCAGCAAATATTGTTTATTAGATCTTGCCCTCATTTCATAAGTAACTCAAGGCAGCAAATATACATAATATGGTTTAATAGTGAATGTTGAATGAATCCAGTTTTGACTTGCCTTGCAAAATAAACTATCCTAAAATAGTGGAAGGTTTTCTCCATAGCTATTTCATTTGCTTTTGCAAAAAAAGCTATAGGCTTTTTTTGCAAATAACACCCTTGCTTATTGACCTTAGTTTATTGGCTGTTACAATACAAGAAATGTTTTTTTCCAGAAGTTAATTAACCATTCTGTCTTTCAGGTTCACCCAGAAGGCAAGTTTGTGGTTGATGTGGATAAAAACATAGATATCAATGATGTGAGTAGCTTTCTGGGGATAAGGAAGGCCATATATTCTTTTCTAGATCTTCTGGATTTGTGATCCCCCCCCCCCGAAATTAGACCTCCTTCCCTTATGTACAACTTATTTTCCTCTTTACTGTCCAGGTGACACCAAACTGTCGTGTTGCTCTGAGGAATGATAGCTACACACTGCATAAGATACTACCAAACAAAGTGGATCCCCTGGTTTCATTGATGATGGTGGAGAAAGTTCCAGATTCCACCTATGAGATGATTGGTGGTCTTGACAAGCAAATCAAAGAGATTAAGGAAGTGATTGAGCTTCCAGTTAAACATCCAGAGCTTTTTGAAGCTTTGGGCATTGCTCAACCAAAGGTAAGTGAAAAGTGTTTCAAAGGGGCACACAAACCTTAAAAAATTGAAAGGATATTAAACTGCTTTTGAAAAAGGCTTCAATAAGAGGGGAATGTCAGAGATTAAGAGCATCTATAGCATATGTTTTGTTTCAGTTTCAACCTTGGTATATATAGTCCAAAAATCTTAGTACCTAGACCTGGGAAGTAATGTGCTTGGGGTGTTGGAGCATCATTGTGGTTCTGTGTACATAATGGGCTAGGTAGATTGAGGATCTCCACATGCAGCGTTCTCTGAAAAGCAGTAGGTAGGCATTGTGATAATTCAGTGGGTGTTGAGGCAAGTTTATTTGAAGGTTTCTTTTGTGGTTGTTTTTCTCTTGCTATATAGCATAGACTATAGCTGTTAGGTTTCCTCCATAAATTTTAATTTATTAAATTGATTTCACACAAAGCATTGTTTCTCTATTCTCTGTCCATAATAACCTTGTGAAATGAAATAGACTGAGAGAGAATAACTGAGAATCATGTAATCAGTTTCCATTGGTAAGTTAGAGCTTGTGCTTGAGTCTTTCCAGTGATAAACTTCTGATTTAATTCATTTGAGAAATGGATATGAGGCTTTGCACAGCTCTGAATAGGGAGGTGGCTGAGGCCTTGGACCTGATTCTATTTGTGTGATCTCTCTTGACTTTTTGTTCTTGGTATTCCCTGTGTTTTATGGAGGAATTGAGAGAGCTGAAAAAGATCAAGAGATATATACAGTGCCACTGTAGGAAGATGAAGGATGAATCCAATCACAAGTTAGAGCCACTATTGAGACCTCCATTGTAGGGTTAAGAGTGAGGAAACATCAGTATTTCTCCACTCTGTCCATAGAGTGCTTCCTGATGACCCTGTTTAGGGTTACCTGGATGCTCCTGGGTAAAAGGGCTTTAAAGGTTTGCCTTCAGGCTATGCTTAGGAATTTTCAGTGCATCGGATAGACAATGTCTATCTGGATTTATTCTCAGTTGGAGACAAAGCATGGTACATATCCTTTGAAGATACCTGGGGAATAAACATACCCAGTTATCTGGGAACAGTTTGATCCTCTTGACCTAAGGAAGTGGACAGGGTCTGCAAAAACGGTGAATGCTCCAATACTGGAAGTTTTTAAGAAGAGACTGGACAGCCATTTGTCCGAAATGGTGTAGGGTTTCCTGCCTGAGTAGGGGGGTGGACTTGATGATCTCCAAGGTCCCTTCCAACTTTATTATTATTGTTATTGTTAATATTATTATTACTGTAAGTGTTGGCCACCTGTGGATTAGATCCCTTCTGGTTGGTTAAGGCTGCCTGGAAGATGACATGGGTGGGTCCTAGTGATGTTTAATTCATCCTTGAGGAAGAGGATATTCCTGGTGCCATTTAAAAATGTGCTAGTGCACTTCTCAAAAAGCCATAACTTGATCCCACATTTCTGGATATTTTTTGTCATCTGTCAACTTTCCGTTTTAGGAAAGGTGGTTGAGAAGGTGATCATAGCTTTAGAGAATCCTGGATGATAGATTTGTTTGCACCCCTTTCAGTCACAGGCTCAGATAAAGGACAGAAAGGCCACTGATCGTACTTTGGGTGATCTCTAGCAGGAACGGGATGGGGTAGTGCATTAATCTGAACTCTTTACCTCTCAATAGCCTTTGATATCACCACTCTTGGTATCCTTTTAGGTCAGCTTCGAAGGTGGAGGGCACAATTTTATAGTGCTTTGCCTTCTCCCTGGCCAGTCCCAGCCAGTGTTGATAGAGCCAGGCTGCTGTTCCTGCTTAGTGGGGTACTGCAGGGCTTGGTGCCTTCTCTACTCTTTTTAACATTTACATGGAGCTGCTAGGTGAGATTATCCTTCATGATGGACTGGGTATCAATTCGCAGATAATATCCAAGATACATCTCTATCCTGGTGCCCTTTTGAGGTACCTGCTGTGGTCTGAGTGGGGAACAAAGGGCTTCAACTGAACTCTGTTAAGATGAAGTCACTGTAAGTAGGAAGCACTTCTGTATCTAAGGGGTTTACCATGTTTGGTCTTGGATAGGTTGTCTTGTCCCAGACAGACTTGGTATGTAATCTGGTGTCCTCCTGGACCCATGACTCATAGGAGGGCCCTTTTGATTGGCAGAGTCTAAGAAAACCTTAGAAAGCCTTCTCTGCTGTTACCCTTGTCCTATGGAACATCTTACCCTCCAGATGTGATGGGCCTGCATTCTGACGGCCTTCTGGAAGAACATCGAGACCTACCTCTGATAACTGGCATGGGGATCTGAGAGCAACATTCAATCCTGGGAGTGGTTGGTGGCTTGAGGACGCTCCATTCATCTTTTTGTTAACTTTTGTTTTTATCTGTTTCTTTTGTATGGCTATATGGCTTTCATTTGTAAACCAACCAGAGATGGGTAGAGTATAAATTCAATAGTTAAATATTGCAATTGATTACAGGCACTTTGGAAACTTAATTGCTAATTGCTAAATGATACTGAAGTTGATTCTTAATGAAGCATATCACTACTTCTCCAAAACAATGTGTTAAACTCATAGCCGTCTTTCCGTGCCTATGTGTGCTTATGTATGTCGTTTCATTGAGTAAGAATGGAAGCTGCCTACAGAATGGGATGCACTGTACTGCATAAAGTCCCTGATTCACACTTTGAACTTTGAACTTTTATATTCCCCACTAATCTTAAGTGCTCTCATATAGGGTGTGCTATTGTATGGACCCCCTGGTACTGGAAAAACTTTGCTGGCCCGGGCTGTGGCTCATCACACTGACTGTACCTTCATCCGTGTCTCTGGCTCTGAGCTTGTGCAGAAATTCATTGGAGAAGGTAATTCATTTTGGAAAAGGATTATGTGGTTTGGAATTTTAATTTAATTTATCCAATTTATGCATTGCCCAATTTCCATCACTATGGAATTGCACACAATTTTATGAGCCTTTTGCTGCAGTTGTTAAGTGAATCCCATGGCAATTATGTGACCATAGGATGCTGTGAACATAAATGATGACTGCCAGGTATCCAAATTTTAATCACGTGAGCATAGGAGATGCTGAAATGCATGTACTGGTCACTAGTCACTTTTTTCAGCACCATCGTAACTTTGGATGATTGTTAAGACGAGAACTACTTATAATCGACATGTCAAAGTTCCAATAGATGAAACCAAACAAATCAGAACTCCGAGGCTAGAGATTTCCTCAAAGAACATGGTTATTGGCTACATAGTATCGGCATTGTCAAAAGTGAAACCAAGTCTGAAATCCCCTTCAAAAGAAAGTTAAATTTCCAACCTTATTGCTATGCAATCAACTGTTTCCCAATAGAATAGTTTGGCAGGCTTTCTAACCAAATACGGCCCCCACCTAAAGGATAGAAATTACCTTGGTTCTCACGGGGCAGTGAAATGTTTAGACTAGCAGAAATCCTCTGCCCCTCCTCCCATTCTTGTGGCAACCTAGAACAGCAAGATGGCTGCAGCCAGGTTCATTGTAGAGTTGACAAGACACTTTGAATTGCACCTAGAAGCAGACTGGTAACTAGTGCAACTAGTGAAGCAGAGTTGTCACAAGGATACATTGAAGCATGCTCATTACTATCCATGCTGCTGAATTCTAGACTATTGAAGCTTCTGAATACTGTTCAAAGATAGCCCTGTGCACTGCAATATTTAAGTAGTATTTTCCAGGAGATGCACTTCAGCAATATAGTATAATAATCATGTGCAAACTGGAGTTAAAAAGTTGCTTTGGAAAGGAATTCAGGGATAGAAAATGGAATTAAAATTAGAACTGCCACAAAATGTTTAAAAGAATCCACGTTTGTGGAAGGATTAATGGAATTTGTTCATCCAACAAGGAGCCAACTGTGATTATTTCACAGGGCTAAAGGAGTTAATATGCTTGATTTATGATGACAGGTGCACGAATGGTGCGTGAGCTATTTGTCATGGCACGGGAGCATGCTCCTTCTATCATCTTCATGGATGAGATAGACTCCATTGGTTCTTCTCGCTTGGAAGGTGGATCTGGTGGGGACAGTGAGGTTCAGCGTACAATGTTGGAATTGCTCAACCAGCTTGATGGTTTTGAAGCCACTAAGAATATCAAGGTATGTTGAGAGAGGTGTGACGTCATAAGTTTGTGTTCACTTGTTCTGCTAAGGTAGAATTTTTAAAATCTTGCTTACATGACAAAGCCATTGTGACATCAGACATAATAGTTTAGACTTTTGAAGAAATTTATAAATAATGACAGGCCAAAATGAAAGTATGTAATGATATTTTTTTTAATCCCTGAAGCCTTCAGGGGGTTAGGTCTTTTTTCATTTTTTTGCTTTTCTTGAAACGGTTTGAAGTTTTTTTCCCTTAGTGGCAGAAACATTTTTAATCTTAAATAATTACATATATGAGTATAAAATTATGCCACCAGTGAAAATAAAGGAGGGGATGGATAAAAAGAATTTGGATAGAGAAGGGTAGTTATATAAGAGACTTGTAATAGCTCAAAGGAGACACTTTTTAGGCTTGGGAGTAGGATAGGATGAATGTAAAAAATACATGTAGACATTAACTAAAATAGGATCCTGGCACCAGGCCGCAGCATGCAAAAACCAGGCCACACAAACAAGCTAAGCCCTATCCACAGGATGCAGGTGAAACCACGCCCCCACCAGTCCGCAGAAAAATCTCTCTCCGTGGAATCTGTCTCTGCTGCCCAAAGGGTTGGGGGCCACTAAACTAGAATATTGACTACAGTTCAGTAACTATTTTTTTGCAGGTAATTATGGCAACCAATCGCATAGACATCTTGGATTCAGCCCTGCTTCGACCTGGCCGCATTGATAGAAAAATTGAATTCCCACCTCCAAATGAAGAGGTAACAGAGTTAGTGGGTCAGCTTTTCATTTGCTTATTGTAATAGATCTTCTCCAGTAAAGAGATGCTGGAGAGAGAATGTCCATCAGCTGTATTGCGTTGTACTTTCTATACTGTTTTGACCCCAATAGGCTCGTCTAGACATCCTGAAGATTCACTCTCGCAAGATGAATCTGACAAGAGGAATCAATCTGCGGAAGATTGCAGAACTAATGCCAGGGGCTTCCGGGGCTGAGGTCAAGGTAATAGAGAAATTCGGATTTAAATGGATGCCAGATTAGTTGCTGTATGTTTTAAAGTGAATTATTTTTTTTAAAAAAAATCATGGATTATTGAAAATATGTGGGGATATAGTTTTTCAACTTAGTTTTGCACCTGTGAAGAGAAGGGATATTGGCAAATATTTTCCTGATATTTTTATAACACCATTCAAATGTTATTTTGGCATTCTGCCATGCTAAACTTTTTTTCAACACTGAAGAGACGGTTATTTTCATGGTTCTTTTTTGATAGGTGAAAATGAATGTTGGTGTTAAAACACATAATTGCTAAATATTTCAAAAGTATTTCCAAGAATTAGTGCTTGAATTAAAATTAGCACCTTATGTATACATATAATTAAAAATCTCTCCATTCAGCATTAGGAACAATTGTATTGTTTTTATATGAGGCAAAAGATGGTTTGGCTGAGCTCTATATTTGAATGGAACAGGACATATGGATATTGTACAAATTTGTGTTGCAGGGTGTGTGTACAGAGGCTGGAATGTATGCACTGAGAGAGAGGAGAGTACACGTAACTCAAGAAGACTTTGAAATGGCTGTAGCAAAGGTACTGTTGGTGGTAGATATGAGAGACAAAAGGAATACTCAGTATTTACAGCTGCCTTCCCTAACAAGTTTTTCTTATATATTGAATTGTAATACTTTTAATTTTGATTCAGAATATCCACTAGGCATATTAACTGTGTGATATAAGTATTCCTGGATTTATGATGACAATTAGGATTGGAATTTCTGTTAGTAAGTGATATGGTCATAAAACACGGTTCCATCATTTAATGATGGCAATATCTGCAATCCTGTTTGCCATTGTTAACTGAATCCTGTAGTTGTTTGATGAGGCAACTTCCTGTTGGCTTCCTAAACCATGAGAAACCAGCAGGAAGTTGTAAGTCCTAGACACGCACATAAAAGGGTGAGAGTGTACAAGAGGCACAAACAGGGAAAGTCCACAAGAGGCATGAGGTAGGTCAGGAAGAGTGCAAGGGGGTGTGTTTTTCTTCATTTGTGTACAAGAAGGGGGGACGATGTGCATAAGCAACATGGGTCAGGTGCAAGAGGGAATGTGAGGCAGGGGTCACTGATTGTGCAAATGGTCAGCACTAGCACAAAGGGGCTGTGGAGTATGCATGGTAAGAGAGACTTATCGCAGCAATTTCTGATTGTCCCTGATGGCATCTCCATAAATTTCTGTGAAAGCCAGCATGGAATGTTGCAAATGGTGATCATGTGATTGTGCGGTACTGTGATCAGTCTTAAGTGTGAATTAACTGCCAGGTGCCAGGATCACAGTCACACGACAATAGGGGTGCTAGGAAAGCTGGAACTCTGACTGGTCATAACCACCATTTATTCAGTGCCATCATAACTGAATGACTGCTGAATAGATAATTAGGGTGATTATTAAAATTGCAACTAGGTTCTACTTGTGGTTAGGAGTGACTAAACCAGAACTGCCTTTTTCCAGAGAAGTTGTAGAGACCAGCATGTATTAATGGAGTTCTGAAAAGTTGAATTATTTGAAGTCTGACATTTAACTGGGTAGATGAGTGATAGCAGACTTACAGCAAAAACTCCTGCATTTTTATTAAGATAGGATAATGAAGGTAACATGAAGGTTCAACTTATGGAATTAATGAGACAGGTTTTTTTGGTCAGGGAGAGATAATAAAATGTATGGATTTAAACAGCTAGCCTAGTGGTAGAAGAAAATTTTTAAGAAGCTGCAATTTATGTGTTATCTTCTGCTTTGTTTTTAATGCTGCTTCTCCCTTGACAGGTGATGCAAAAAGACAGTGAGAAGAACATGTCTATCAAGAAGCTCTGGAAATAATAAAAAGTTGCTGCTGTTTCATCAAGTTATTTCCTATTATGTCATTTACTTGTTTTTCATGTAATAAAACAATATAAATGATCATAAATGGAGGAGGAAAAGGGTTTTTTTTTTATTTGTTCAGTTTTTCAGCAACAAAATTAGTTATAAAACCGAATGAATTACATGTTTTCTCACTGATGAAATCCTCCTAAAAGCCTGATTAAGTCTGTAATAACATCTGTCTTTGAAACAGCCTTTTCTCCAGCATGTAGAGGAATGTAGACTCCATGGATCGGATGGGTTGATTTAGTCTTCTAGCCCAATCAGACCAAACAATCAAAGTTGCCACGCCTCTGCAGGGTCTGACCATGCCCCAGTTTTCGTTTGGTCTCAGCCCTGAAGACACATGAGAATTTGGCTCCTAATTTAGATTCAAAAAGGTAGTTATTGCCATTCGTGGTTTCTCTATCCTTTTTTTCCTTCTGGGGGGGGGGGGATTGGTTCAGCTCTGAGCTCAGTGCTGCACCATTTCTTCTCTCTTAATCAATTCCCTTCTCCCTGAGTTTTCAGAGGCAGACAGCTGATCGTAGATTGCTGCCTCCTCATTACAATCCACCTCCCCCACCCCCTCCCAAGATCTTCGCTGTGAATGTGAAGCTAAACTACTAATTTTCAGCTGAAAACTGAAATCACCTTCTTAAGTTTGTTACCAATTCAAACAACCTGCGGGCGCCATTTTGAGCCTCTAGAAGGCTCGATCCTCACACTACTCAAGTACTTCCTTGTTACTGTTGATTGTCAGCTATAAATTACAAAAAAATAAATAAAAAAAAACAGTAGGTGAACTGTTTGACTAAAAGAGCTGATTACCAGATTACTTGCAGGAGAGGATCTTTTCTCTCAGCTTGTTTCATCTCTCATCAGATTGTCCCGGCCGCCATTTTGGGCTCCGCCCTATCACACACATTAAATTGACTGCTTTGTCCTAATTACAGCCTTTTCAGTCACGAAGTAACTTACTTATTTGGTGATTCTCCCTAAGTGGGGGGGGGGAATAGGAGTTCTAATTACATTCCTTTAGATCTTCATTCAGCTGCTTAATAGGCACCATCTCAGGTTGCCTAGTGGACATAGGGAAAATACCTTGAGTCTCTCACTCCATTTTATCTGGTAATATTCCAGACTGTGACTTACCAGTACCTTTTAAATATCCAGTGCCAACAGATTGGATGGCTGCTTGCCTTGCCTGTTTTCCGCTGTCTGCATAGTGGTTGGCACTTACTGTCCTAGCCATCACTAAGTGAAACACGAGGGTCAAAAAAAATCAATTAAAATAAAACAGAATTAAATTAAACAAGATACATACCTATATTCATATATAGACTTTATATGAAGACTTTAATTGATACCTTTTCGGCCAAATTGTCTCTATTACAGTGGGCCTGAAAAATTGAATGGGGAGGACAGCCCCTGAGCGCAGCGCGGCTTATATCGCGTAGTGACTCCGTGCTTAACGGTGGGCCGGACCTCACAGACCCTCATGCAGGCCTGTACCACCCAGGTGGGCCGTGGCCTTCCTTTCTCCTGCAGACCAAGGGCCGATCCAGGGATCTCCTAGTGAAAACCTGCCCTTCTCTTGCAGAACAGGACTGATCCAGGGATCTCCTGGTGACAACCTGTCTTTTCTTCTACTGCAGTACAGGCCAGATCCAGGGATCTCCTGGTGAACACCTGTTGTTTTTTCCTATTGTTTATTTCAATATGGCGGATAACACCGTTTCACAGGCTTCCACCTCCAGTGGAAATATAAAACGCAAGCCATCCAGTCTGGATACACCTGCAAAAGCCAAGGCCAAGGTCAAACGGACCTCTAAGGCCGATGACAAGCAAGCAGATAGCAGACATGGGGTGCTGGAGCGACAATTCTCCAAAGCCCAGCAGCAGATAGGAGAGACGCAGCTTATCCCCTCATCTCCTCTTGCATCCACATCAGGGGAGCATCGACTTTCCCCTTTTACACAGGCTTGGTCTCCCGAGCAGACCCTGGACCAGGGTTCCTTGCTGGGATATGAACGGGACCATCTGTCCCTCTTTGACCGAGAATTGAGATTACAGGTCCAAGATTCAATTCCAGCTGCTGAGCCAGGACTTTCCTCAGTGCGTCTCAGGGGGAGGTCACTACAGTCGTCCCTCCCCCAATCCCTTCAGCATCTTTCACGCCGATGGCGGCGGGTCTTCGGGGCCCCAAACATCCTTCATTTACTGTCCAGCTCCAAGCCATGGTCTCACAGGCGGTGGTTCAGGCAATGGCGGCTTCAGGGAGGGCCATTCTGGTCCAAGGACCGTCAACCCCCCCTACACCCACGGAAACTAGGCATCCCAGGGAGTATGTGATTTCAGATCACAGTTCTCCACCTCAATCTGAAGGGAGCGAGATATCAGATTTTTCTGCTCAGATTCTGGAAGAAGGCATGTGGTCAGATGGGGAAGACATTCAGGCGGAGGCCACTCCTATGGTAGGGGTGTTTAATCCAAATTCCTTCTATCCTCTTTTACAAAAGGCCTATGTCACCGGAAAAATTGAACCCATGAAACCACAGACGACCGATCAGGACTCTGGACAGAGTTCTGACCCACTGTTTCTGGAACCGGTCAAGAAAAACCTACAGATACCTTGCCCCCCTATTTTTCTCAAATCCATTCAGGATCAGTGGGGATCTCCTGGAAGTTTCTCTGCTCTTGGGGGATTAGATCGTAAGCTCTTAGATACGGTCCCTTCCCTCAACAATGTCCTCGAAGTTCCGAGTGTAGACGAGGCTCTCGCCCCCATACTGTCAGACACCAAAATCCCAGGAGATATGTCGGAGGCCCTTAAGGCTGAGGACAAGAAGTCTGAGATTTCCCTCAAAAGGACCCATCAGGCATCGGCTTGGGCTATAAGAGCCTCAACATCTAACTCCTTTTTCTCTAGAATTTCATTAATCTGGCTCAGGGAATTACAGGCCAGATTATCCCCAGACGAGGTAAGGGTTCACCAGGATGTCACTAAACTAAGGGCCGCACTGGAATATATGGCGGATGTGTCTCTGCAGTCGGCCAAATATTCGGCTCGGGCCATAGCTTCCAACGTGGCCGCACGCCGGTTGTTCTGGCTAAAAAATTGGAAGGCCGATACCAGACACAAATGGAGAGTAGCTGCGGCACCATATCAAAAGGGTCGCCTTTTTGGAGAGGCTCTCACTCCTTACCTGACTGAAAACAAAGAAAAGTTGAAAGTACTAGCTCATGTTGTCAAAAAAACGGGCAGACGTTTTTCTCCATACAACCGGCGTCCGTCGTTCAAGTCTGGCTCAGACCGAACTACATGGAGCGGGTATCGGCCCTTTCAAGCAGGGCCGGACCGCTCATCGGAACGGTCCGGCTACAGGGACAAGCCAAAGCCACAATTCCAGGCTAAGCGGCCCTTTCGCGGCAGAGGAGCTCGTCCTTTCCGAAAGTCAAAGTGACTTGAGGCGGATTCCTCCCATTGGCGGAAGACTGGCACTATATTTCCACAAATGGGAAAGTACCACCACGGACAATTGGGTTCTAACCACTATCAGAGACGGACTGTCTCTGGAGTTCCTCACACTCCCCCCTCGGCGCTTCATCTCCTGCCCCCTATCCAGAAATCCCGTGAAACAAGGTCTCATGGAGGAGGCCATTTGTCATCTGTTAAGCATAGAGGCAATAGAGCGGGTACCCCCAGATCAATGGGGACTGGGTTTCTACTCCATCCTGTTCGTGGTACCAAAACCCTCAGGAGGATGGAGGGCGATCCTAGACC
Source organism: Crotalus tigris (assembly GCF_016545835.1). NCBI lineage: Eukaryota > Metazoa > Chordata > Lepidosauria > Squamata > Viperidae > Crotalus > Crotalus tigris. The sequence goes on from NW_024097442.1 coordinate 319,051, forward strand.
TCAAGGCTCTAAATCGGTACCTAATTTACCAAAAATTCAAGATGCAAACTCTTCATTCTATTCTGGGCAGTATTCGGCCGGGGGACTTTCTTACATCCATAGATCTGACAGAAGCTTACCTGCATGTTCCCATACATCCAAATCACAGGCGTTTCCTCAGATTCAGGTATTCCAACCATCACTATCAGTACAGGGCCCTGCCATTCGGCCTATCATCAGCTCCAAGAGTTTTCACCAAAATCCTGGTGGTTCTCGCCGCACAGCTCAGGTTGGTACCAGTCCACGTTCAGTGCTACTTGGATGATATCCTAATCCACTTGTCCTCGGCACTGAACGCCCGTTCAGACGTGGCACTGACGATCAAGACACTCCAGGATCATGGATTTATGATCAACTTCCCAAAGAGCCATCTGATCCCAACAAACCGTTTGCTCCACTTAGGCGCAATAATAGACACCAGCCAGTGCCGGGTTTTCCTGTCTCAGGAGCGTCAGCTCAGCATACGTACGATGGTCACCAGGGTGCGCAAGGAGAAACGTGTAACCCTGCTCTTACTGTCACAGCTGTTAGGGAAACTGATCTCATGTATTGCCATAGTGCCTTGGGCCAGGCTTCATACGAGACAACTACAGTGGTTTCTACTCCCTTACCAGAAACGGAGTGTAGCATGTTTTCCACAGAGGGTGCGAGTCCCACCACAGACACTCACGTCCCTCATCTGGTGGTTGTCCCCAGCACTGTCCAAAGGATCCCTGTTCAAAGAACCGACTCGGGTAACCTTGACCACAGACGCCAGTCTGTTTGGATGGGGGGCACATCTGCAATCTCAATTCGCCCAGGGACGGTGGTCTCAACGGGATCTCAAGAAAAATATCAATTGGTTAGAGCTCAGAGCCATACACCTAGCACTTCGCCATTTCCACAAGAAGTTGGCGGGCCGCCACGTGCTGGTTCTGACAGACAACGTGGCGGCAAAGGCCCATGTCAACAGGCAGGGCGGCACTCGATCACGGATTCTAATGTCCGAGGCCCAGTGTCTGGGGTCATGGGCGGAACAGAATCTGTTGTCCCTAAAGGCAGAACACAGCAGGGGTGGAAAACGACCAGGCAGATTTTCTGAGTCGATCTACGATAGATCATTCAGAGTGGCGTCTACATCCCCATCTCTTTCGGGAGATAACTCACCGTTTCGGTCGGCCCAAAGTCGACCTGTTTGCATCCCCGAAGAACACCCAGCTTCCCCGGTTTCTATCTCGGTACCCATCCCAGGGTTCGGAAGGAGCAGATGCCCTCCGCAGCCCTTGGCCGGCGGGCCTTCTATATGCATTTCCACCCCTTCCCTTGATCCCGGCTGTCATCAGGAAGCTGTTACAGGAACAGGCGGAGCTAATCATTGTGGCCCCGTATTGGCCGAGGCATCCATGGTTCACGGATCTCGTGAACCTCGCCGTAGCCTGCCCTTGGCAAATCCCTCCAGAGAGGATAATTCTAACACAGGGGGCCATATGCCATCCGAACCCACAGTGGCTACAACTAGCCGTCTGGCATCTGAGCGCCAGTTCCTGATGTGCGGATCTTACTCTTCAAGGGTGATAGCTATGATCCAAGCTTCCAGACGGCCGGCGACGAACCGAATCTATGATGCCACTTGGAAGAACTTCTGTGACTGGTGTACCTGTAAGGGTTTGTCTATCTCTTCTGTCACTATTCCAGTAATTCTTGAATACCTCATGGATGGAGTGGATAAAGGCTTAGCGCCCAACACCTTGTGTAGACATGTGGCCGCTCTTTCCACAGTGTTCACCTGTGCCAACGCCACTCCATTGTCCCATCATCCCAGGGTCCGATCCTTTATGAAAGGAGTCTCCAACACCAGACCTCCGGTAGTACACAGGTATCCATCTTGGGAACTACCTCATGTTCTGCAGGCACTCACTAGGTCTCCCTTTGAACCTATAAGGTCTTGTCCTTTTCACATTTTGTCCCACAAGGTGTTTTTCCTAGTAGCCATCACGTCGGCGAGACGCGTGTCAGAGCTGGCTGCTCTTTCAGTTAGGGAAGACCTGTGTACCTTCTATCAGGACAGAGTGGTGCTGAGGTTAGATCCCTCATTCATTCCCAAGGTGAATACCCTGTTTCACCGGGCTCAGGACATTGTACTACCAAACTTTTGTCCCAATCCTTCTCACACACTAGAAAAGCAGTGGCATTACCTAGATGTACGTAGGGCATTATGTCATTACATTAAGAGGGCAGCTTCCTTTCGCAAATCGGAGGCATTGTTTGTCTCTTTCCACTCAACTTCCAAGAGACAGAAGGTTTCCTCCTCTACTATAGCCAGGTGGATCAAGGCCTGTATCGCTCAATCTTACCAGGCTTCCTCTTTACCTGTCCCAAGCCGCCTGACAGCGCACTCTACTCGTAGCGCTTCCACATCGGCGGCGTGGCAGACTCAGGCGTCCATAGAGGACATCTGTAAGGCGGCTACGTGGTCGTCCCCTTCACCATTCATTCACCACTACAAACTCGACAAGTTTGCTTCCACGGAGGCTGCGTTTGGCCGTCGGGTTTTACAACAAGTGATCCATTTCAACGCCGACACTTAACCAACCTGCTTCCCACCCGTGGGATCACAGGGGCTTTGGTATGTCCCATCCGTGGAGTCTACATTCCTCTACATGCTGGAGAAGGGGCGTTGTCTTACCTGAACGCCTTTTCTCAGCATGAGGAATGTAGACTCCACCCCCTCCCTGATTATTACTAGCAGCTAGGTTAGTGTCAGCAGTTCGGAGCCATCTCGTCACACAATCATTCGCTTCGCCCTTTCGAAACTGGGGCATGGTCAGACCCTGCAGAGGCGTGGCAACTTTGATTGTTTGGTCTGATTGGGCTAGAAGACTAAATCAACCCATCCGATCCGTGGAGTCTACATTCCTCATGCTGAGAAAAGGCGTTCAGGTAAGACAATGCCCCTTCAGTTCTGTTTTCAAGTTTTCGTACTTCTGCTCTAATTTGTAGCTTGGAAAGGTACATGTTAATTATGTGTGCAACTTGATCCAGAACTAAATATTCTGTATCACTATGCTACTCCATGTTCCTCCAGGACAGTTCTGGAAGTAACTCTTCCAAACCAGACTGGTGTAGAAAACAACAAGGGTCTATTTCTGGGTTGTGCCTCTCTAATATCTTTGTATCTATCAAATGGCAATAAATATATTGAAATTGTAATAATCAAGTTTAAGATAGAGGGGAGAAAAACTGCTTAGAGAGAATGACTTGAAAAAAATTATAGTTAGTGATATTAAAAGAACTCATTCACATTTTATTGACTAGCTTATTTTGATATCTTCAGCAAGAAGTTGAATCATGCATCCATGAATAGAAACAGTTAACTAAATAGGTTCCTTTGCTTTATGAAGAGAGAATTGTGCCATAACAAAAATTTAACTACATAAATACTACTGTGAATTTTTGGAAATAATCCTGCCAATTAAACTTAGTAATTCAATAGAAAGCCTGATTCCCCACCCCCTTCCCCCTCCTCTCCAATAAACTTAGCAGTAGCAACTATTTTGGGGGCTGTTTTTGTTAAAAATTACAAATTTTTGTGTGCAGTAAATCAGGACATGCAATTGTTGGGAGTCTAAGAACTAACATTCAGTGAACTCACAGCAATAAGTTTAAGCTTTTGGGGAAGAGGTTTCTCAAGGCACCCTTGAACTATGTGGTCAAAATAGTACTGTGTTTCCCTGAAAATAAGACTGGATTTTATTTATTTATTTTTGGCCTCCAAAAGAAGCACCAGGTCTTATTTTCAGGGGATGTCTTACCGACAGCCCTGCCCAGCAGGTCTACTTCTGTGGAAGAAGGAGCAGCTTCACTCTTCAGCTGCATTCCGGCCTGCATTTTGCAGTCAGGCCTTTCCGGAAGGCCTATGCAGTCAAGTATCGAGCTATGGATTCAATCCGTAGCTCGGTCCTCGGCTGCAGAGGTCTTACAGAACCGCACTATGGATTGAATCCATAGCTCAGTTCTTGGCTTCAGAGGCCTTCCGGAAAGGCCTGTGACTGAGAAATGCAGGCCTGGTTGCAGAAGACGCTGCAAAAGTGGGCAGGTGACGAGAGGCCTGGTTGCAAGGTAAGTGGGTACGGGATGCATGGGGCAGCTTGATTTTTAGATGTGTATCTTGCCCCAAAACTAGAGCTTATTTTTGGGATAGGGCTTATATTAGGTCCACCCCCCAAAATCAAGCTAGTGCTTATTTTGGGGGTAGGCCTTACGGTAATAACACAGTAATAACAATTTCATATATGGGCCATTGTATATGCGGATGAGTTCCTAATGTGTTAACGATACTTTGGAACTACTGATCTTTTTAACAAGTTCAAAGTAGCCTTGTCATTACATTCAGAAGCAACTGAATATCTGTTGTGATCAGCCGCAAAACTGGATGATTTCACGTGCTCAATATAGTTGGAATTGTTTCCTTTTGAACATGCTGCATGTGAAAAATAATTTTGCAGTCTACCTCAGAGGACCCTATCCCCTTCCTTGGGCTGCGGCCAACAACTGAGCCGTGAGCCATTTGGAACCAGGCCGTGGACATGGGTGAGCGCACACATGCACATTCCCACTTGCGCAAATAGCAGGAAGACATGTGCTCCATTTGTGCAAGTGGGCACCTGCGCCCGCTGCTCACAGAAATGGAGTGCATGTGCATGCTTGCTGGCGACTCACATGGAATACCCCCCCCCCGTCAATCTGCAAAGCAGGAAAGGTTGGGGAACTCTGGCATACACAGAACACAGTGCTGCTCAAGGGATATGCAGTTAACATCATGTCTTCCTAATTTATAGTGTGCTACTTACCTTTTATAAAAAAAATTCCCATTTAACACACTAGCCAGTCTACCACATGGTTTAATCAGTGTCCCCAACGTCTACCCGCTAAGGAATTGAAAAACAAGATTTTTAACATCAGTTGCTGTTAAAATGTATGTTTATTTTTTAAAAAATTAACATAAAAACTGGTAACATACTTGCTTATAAGTAAACATCCCATCAGCTTCTACTTAGCCAAACTATATCAAGGAGCAGGCCAGGAAGCAGGGTGATAATCTTTGGAAGATTTAAGTGCTGAGGGCCAAAAGCTTGGAAAATGAAGGCACTTGAAAAAAGTTAGAGAAGGTTGAGGAAATTACTACTTATATCCTTTGCCAGGAATATTCCTTCTGGCACTGTAACCTTATCATAAAATATACTCTCCATTGTTCTAAATCTCTCTCTCTCACAAACACATATATATATTAATAGGAAATGATTGTCATTAACAGCATAGTAACATCGGAGCACCGGCCTTTCTTTTTGATATTATGGAATATCAGTTGCATAAGGTGGAACAGAAGCCACCACCAAGTATACATTAAAAAACTTTCTACAGGAAACAGCTCTGCACCCCAGCCCGACAAAAAAAGAGATAGTGCAAAGATTAAATGCCAGCAAAACTGGCAGGAATGGACACAAGCTTTGATTAAAAGTGAGCAGCACATTCTTGCATTGCAAGACTGCAAAAGTTCTGCTAAGAGGTAGAAGCAACTCAAAACAAAAGTTCCCGGTCTCCCAAAGGCAAAGCACATATGAAGGGCAGGTTTTGGTGAAGGAGAAGACCTCCCTTTTCTCTGCTGAAGGATACCTTCTATGAGCCCATAGAGAGTACTGAACACAAAATATGCAATAGCAGCAGAATCCCCCACCACCACTTTCCAAGAAGAAAGGACAAGGATTATCTGCCTATTGGTCCATTCCAAAGTACCAAGAGATGTGGAAGAATTGCAAAAGAAGGCAGCACTAAGTAAGGCGAACACCAAGCACTTGTTCCAGTTCTTGTCTGCGCTGCTGAACCTGAAAGACAGAAAACCATTATAGAGATAGATAAGAACCACAAACAGAACAAGCATCAGATGCGTATATGGCTCCTTCCTTACAGAAATAGTATGGAAAATTCTTAAGTGCTCTAATTCAGAATAAATTAACCCAGCTCCACAGAGAATACAATTATTTCATCAATAATTGCTGGTAAAAACTGTTACGCACTTCTACAAAGGAATTCCATGGGAGAAAGAAAAATAGGGAAGTCAAATATAAGAAAGGAAGCACCTTGACCAGCTTTGAAGAATGCACTGAAATAGGTGCTGCATTAAAAATACAGTTCTATGTTCACTCTGCCTCCACATTGAAGGAAAATATGTTAGGTAGTTTTTAAAAAAAGTTACACTGAATTATGCTCTCCTACCTTTGCAAAGATGTGTCGTCCAACAGCTTCTTGCATCCATGGTTGCTGATAGAAATCAGCCCGTCTCTCTTCTTCTGGGTTCCCAGCCACATCTGTAATAATCTAAGGCAAAATGGAGGCATGGAAGAAGGAATTGTAGGACATTTAATGTTCCAAAACTGAGACTTGCTCATACTGAGATTTAGCTAATTGTGAATATTGTAACTTGGTTAGATTTCAGTCTAGTTCAGGGGTTCCCAAAGATTGAAAAAAATATAAAATATAAAAAATATAAAGAAAGGGAGGCACCAATACAAAAATACCTATATTATATTGCACCATATAAATATTATTATAACCCAATAAGGTGTGTAATATTGGGCAGTCAGATGCATTTGAAGAATACATAAACACGTTATCTCTATTTTATTTTTTCCTTCCTATTTAAAATTCATCTTTCCCACTCTGTGGAATAAATGATCTGCTTTGCATATTTTTCCTTTCTTCAAGATATGAAAAAAAAAATCAGGAATTTTTGGGGAAGGAAGGAGGGAGGGAGGGAGGAAGGAAGGAAGGAAGGAAGGAAGGAAGGAAGGAAGGAAGGAAGGAAGGAAGGAAGGAAGGAAGGAAGGGAGGAAGGAAGGAATACTTCAAGCCTCATATAAGAGTGGGATCAACAAACACGTAAACAAAAAGGCAACTAATTTCTATCCAGAATGTAGCCTGAATTTCAAAATTTATGGGTAGCTGACAGGTTAACTTGCATAATTTTGACTTAGTCTTAAAGAAACTCAATATTTGAATTCAAATTCATAGAAACTGCCAAATAAAGGGCAGTAAAAGCCAAATTATGTAAGTGTTCTAATAATTCCACATACACAATTATGCTAACAAGTCTTATTTAATTCAGTGTAGCTTACTTTGAACTATACATGTATAAATTCTCCCTAGTCATCCAAATGCTTACCTTCAAATCCCTCTGTTGAGATCTGATCCACTCCTGAATAAAATCCTGAGGATTATTACTAAAACTCAGCATAAAATCTCGTTGTGTCTTCAGCTGATTAATAGATTCAATTGTTTCATGAATCTGTACAAAAATACAAAAAGTTCCTTATAAAAAAGAACAAATTTGCCAGGACTGAGTAAGTCTGGAAAACATAAACATAACCCTCTAAAACTGTGCTATTAATGTGGGGCTCCCAATATTTGGAGGGATATCTATATGTGTACTGCCTACAACAGACTACTAATGACCATCAATTAATAGTCTTCAAATCCCGCAACACTGTATAGCACTAGCTGCTATTTTAAATCAATACATTTGATAAATATTCTGGAGCAGAAAACAAGCAGGAAAAGGTAATAGAGATACAATATGAATAGAGGGCAATGTGAATGAAAGATGTGAGAACACTAACTTCATACTATCCTTAGACAACATGGTATGGAAGAAAGATTAAAGAGAGAACATAAATTACTTTTACTTCTTTTTCTAATTTTGATTTTTCCTTTGCTCTCTTTGAACTGTCATAATTTTTAAATGTCAAGTCAGGCAAAGAATTTACTCATCTCTCTACTGATACTTTTCTAAGTTCAAGCAACAGAAAGGTAACAAAAATTCAAGTTTTGAAAATCCATTTAAAAGGAAAGAAAGATACATGGCATGCAATGTAAATCAGGCACTAAATTTTTATACTTCCTTTGTTTGGATCTTTACAATTAAAGGTCTAAAATACTACATATTTATATGTATGTATGTAGGTAGGTAGGTAGGTATGTGTATGCGTGTGTATATATATTTATACAAACTTATATTACATGTGTGTGTAATATAATTCTAGTTTAATGTTTTTATATTTCTTTTCTTTTTGTCACTAATTCCAACAAAAGGTTCTAAGTTGCTTAAAAACAATGCTGAAGTAAAACAGAATTAAAAGAAAACTGCAAAACAACAATTGCCTATTGCAGGGAAGGGACTTCTGATATCAGTATTCCCCAGAAAGCGTCTAGGGATTGATGGTGTAGTGGACCCCCTCTCTGAGGTAAGTAATTATTACATTTTGTTTTGGTTATTATTTGCAAGCTGCTTATAATCTCTTTTGTAACTGAATACATTTAAATTGCAGAAATAAAATTAAAAACATTAATATTGCACCACTGAAAATATGTCACTAATTTTTTAGTGGCAATGAGATTTTGCTGGATTGCAAATGGGATTGTTGCTCCTCTCTTCCTTGATCTAGTTTAAAATCCTCTATTTAATCATCTGTTGTTCTGAGACACCTTAGTAGCCAGTTTGTTTTTTATTCTCAAACATAGTTGGAAAGCATAACATATGAGAAAGTTTTCTGTGCCAAGTATTTTATGAATGCTAGTGGAATAAGTAGATCTTCTTAAAGGGGATGTGTGTAAATATAGCATCATGTACACTACATTATTCCCCAAGCTAAGAAAGGTAACAAGTTTTAGTCTTTTTCCTACCGCACAGTTGACAATGTGTTACCTTGATATCCAGGGAAGCAATTTCTTGCTGATTAGTGGTGGAGGCCAAGAAGTTGCTCATTTGGGCTTTCAAAGGGTCATCTACTTCCACGTCAATGTCATAACAGGCTGTTTTCTTTTGATCATTAGGGTCCACGCTAGACAAATCAAGACAGGAGGGTATGTTAAGGGGTGAGTATCCTTTCTTAGAGTTACGTCTTTACCACCACAATCAGACAGGTATAAGGATTAGATTCTCTCTTACATTACCACAGTAGCCTTCTAGAGAGGCAGTAAAAATCTGAAATGTAAGTTTTCCTTACACCAAATAGGATGTACAAATTTGAGCAGCTTGAGAGATTGTAATATTTGGATATGCATCATAAAATATTTTGTTTAAAATATGTAAACACTGCCTTTCCTGGGCTCCTGTGGTGGAACCCCTGGCTGAAGGAAAGGAGGCACTGATGGGGTACTTAAAAGACATTCCAGCTTAGAGTCCATTTGGGGGAAGAAACGCTCTCCCAAGGGAAGGCAGACTGTCTGATGAGACAATAGTATTGATTGGTGATCACCTATAAAAATATCTATTTGAACCTTTCTCATAGCTGTTCTAATTGCATTGACCTGATAGCTCAGGAGAATTTGCAAATGGAAAATGATTATAAAAAACTAGATAACAGGAAACAGAATTTCACAATCAGAATAAAATAAGACATTATTTAAAATTATCTGAATTAGAGAGACCTTGAAATTCAAAAGGTCACTAATAGAATAATAATTCAGATATAAATGAGGATAAATTTCTCCAAAGAAATGTTATGTAGATAAGCAGTGATATTATTCTAATTGTTCAGATTAAATACCTTCTCTATATTCAATTTATACAGAAGTACACCAATACTATTTCTAATTCACAAATAAGAACTCAGAAAGCATACAGCTTGTCAAAGACCCAGCGTAGAGGTAAGATTCCAGAAGGCTCTCCAAAGAGAAATTTTAATGAATCACATTTGGATATGTATATGGATACAGTCAGGTATCAACTGAGCGTGTAATTAGGTTGTTCCCTAATAATTTTAGGGAATCTAAAATCTTATAGTATCGATCTTACCTGATAATGTGATTGATAACAATGGGATCTGGATGTTGTAAGAGTCCTGCCAGTTTCATTGGAATCTCAGAAAATCTCATACGGCTGCAGTTGAAGATCTAAAATGAAGCAAGAAGACAAACCTTAGTAATTCCAAAGGAATAACATCTGGAGAAAAAGGTGGGCTCAAAATAAACCCATGGGACATTCTAATTGTAAGGATCGGATCTATAGTGTGATAAACACTAATGTACAGATAGATAGTCCTCGTCTTATGACCACAACTGAGCCCCAAATTTCTGTTGGTTAATGGCCAAAGGTGATCACATGACCTTGGGACACTGCAACCATCATAAAGGTGAGTCAGTTGCCAAGAGCATGAATTTTGATCATTTGACCAAGGGGATGCTGCAATGGTTGCAAGTGTGAAAAATGGTTATAAGTCACTTTTTTCAGTACCGTTGTAACTAAATGAACTGTTATAGGTTGAGGACTATCTGTACTGATTGTTTTTAATCTAAATACCCATGTGTGTACCTACTCATTGTGAATTACTGTTATTGTTTACAATCTGCCTGGCTGATTCGATCTTGCAAGATCGGTGCACTGGGTTCCTTCAATTAACAATGTCCTCTATCAGAACAGTATGTCTTCTCTATAGCAGTGCCTGTCCACTGGAATGATGTTCCCTGATCTGGACAGTTACACTCTTCTCGATTTAGAAGAGCCCTTCCCCCAGTGGGACCCCCTGCTTCATTTCCTTCCAATCTGCAATTCTTTCCACTTTGTATCTTTTTTCATCTTTTTTCTACCTTCTAATTGCTTTTCTTTGTTTTAATTGTTCTGAGCCAACCAGTCATTGGGCATTGGCTGCATGCATGTACAATAATGACAACTGCAATAATGTGAACTGAGTAACGAAATAGTGGACTTCCAATTTTTTTAAACAATATAGTTAAAACTTATCTGAAGAGATTCTGACAGTCTACTTTGTTAGTGTATTACCTCTTCAAGCTTGCAAGATTGACAATCTGCAATTTATTCTGCTTCCGTTATACTATTTTCAAATTAATGGTAGTGGCAATAGAACTAAGCAACAGATATGAACTTGAGAGGATATAATAGATACAAAATCAGGAATCAAGAAGCGGAATTTTGTGTGAACTGAAATTCTAGTTCCCAAACATGAAAACTGCTCAGCCCTCAGCTTCCATTTTTATTTCTTGAATATGGTTGCTAATACTTAATGTTCGTATAATGCCCATGTGCAAATAATCATATGCAACATAAGCAATACATACTCAATACTGATAGATTACAGACTATTGATCAGTTTGTGTTTAGGATTGATATGGAGTGAAGCTAAATTAAGCTGATTTGTGAAAAAACATCTTCATTTAATAAAATATCCTAAACAGCAAAGACATACTGACCTGACGAAAATAGCGGTTGCAATTGATATATTCTTTCTCATGACAGTCCTGAAGTTTGTTATATTTGATATAGAGCCATAGGGCCTGCATTATGCTGGCACGAGTCTGGGTGTGGACACCAAGCAAGCGAGCCAAACGTGGGTCTAGCTTGTATTGAGGAGGCTGAAATGACAATGTTGCCTAATTAACATATGTGCTGTCCTATCAATTTTGCAATCCCAATTTCCTTTTCAATTTTTAATGTTTTCTCTAAAAAATGAAATAAAGCATAACGTTTCTGATGAATAATATAGAGCAAGAGAAACACACAGGCTAGTATTAAATTTAACTTTAAGCTTCTTTAAAAGGAAATTAAATGCAACTTTATAGTTATCTTTATCAAATAAGTCACAATTTACAATGGAGAGCAACTTTAAAAAGAAAATTGTGAAATTCTGGTGGCAAACCCAAGTTGTACAGCTTTGCTCCAGGTAGAGAAACTGAATGTTTCAGATAATGAACTATTTAAAAAGCTGCCTATGGGCCAGGATCTGTTTATCTTCTTTCCAGTAAAGCAAGGGTTCCTAAGCCTTTTGCTACCATATCTCCCTTTAGTGTAATCTCAATATTCACACTTCCCTTAAATATCCAAAGACTAAAATAAATACAAATGAACAATGAGAACAATATAATGAAACTTTGGAAAAGTTGGCTTTATTGTAATAATAAATGGTTCTTTTCTGGACTCTAATTGCACTACCCCAAGAAGATAAATCTGGGAAATTTGAGAAATCCTGACTTTGCAATGGTAATTTGCCTTCTTACCTGATGATCCAGCATGAGAAGCAGAGTGCATTTTACATTCACATCACCAGGGCGCTTGACTTGAAAGCCATCTGTCTCTTGGGTTGTTGGCATCCGGTGCCACTAAGATAAAAAAGGTATAAGTAATAGAACTTTTTAGTGCAAAACAAGTGAAAACGACTCAATCTCCATACAGTATCTTACATGGTAATAATCAGGTTCCAGATTGCTAGCTTACTGCTTAGTTTTGTAGTAGGTGGAAATTAGAAATTTGAATCTTCTGCCATAATTAAGAAGAAATATCCTTAGTTACGTCAAAATATAGTTAAGGTAATAGCCTTCTCCATCGATTCTTCTGTATTCCATATATCTGTCAATTTCTGGTAGATGCACCATTTTGGGGGAGGGGGCAAAGCCTACACCTGGACTGTAAGTAAAACACACTGAAAAATGCACAATCGAGAGTTGGTGGGATCATGAAGATTCTAGTCAACATGAAAGGAATCCTAATTCTAATTTGCCTATGGCAGTGGTGGCGAACCTATGGCACGGGTGCCAGAGGCGGCACTCAGAGCCCTCTCTGTGGGCATGCACGCTGTCGCCCCAGTCCTAGGCCTTCAGCTGGGTTTTATAAAACCTTTTCGCTTTAGGCCTCTGCCGCCGTGTGCAAAAAAAAAAAAAAGGTTCAATCAATTTCAACTTCTCGCGGGGAAAAAAAGATCTTGCAAAGTTGGAATTGATTGATTGAACTTTTTAGTCCCATCCAGTTTGCTGTTACCACCACAGCCACTCCCACCCAATGGGCTACACCCACCCGGCATTCAACGATGCATAAGTGGGTTTTGGGCTGCAATTTGGGCACTCAGTCTCTAAAAGGTTCGCCATCACTGGCCTACGATATTGACTAAATCTTCGTTAAGCAATTTTTATAATCAGCTTGAATAAACTATGAAATTAAATTCTTTCAAACTATTGTGCTAAATTTACTAAAGACAAACCCATGCAATAAATTAATCAACACTACTTCAAATTCAACGAGCACAACAAAAAAGAAAAAAAGGTGGGTGGAAATTATAAACAGAACAAATTCAAAAACCTTTGGCCTAACAGTGTAAAAGAGAAACTTTGAATATAAAATTAGCAAACTCCTTATGTCAATTTCTTAGCCATGGATCTAAGTTTAATATGAAATTGTAAATGCTGTGAGCTGTCTATTTTACACTATATATATACACCAAAATACCTACCTCCACCAGGTGATTGTCTGGTCCATATAATTCTTTGTCTAATTCAATAACCAAGCTCTTGAAAAAGGATGAAAATTTTCTCTTCTGTTTACTTGGCTATGACAGAAAGACAAATGAGAAAGTGAGCTTTACCATTCTCACAATCACTTTAGAAGAGGCCCCCAACCTTCATGGCTTGGTGGCCTGGATAGGGAGAGACGGCAACTGGGCCACAGGTGGACCAGGGCATGAATGCATGCAGCCCTTACATAAAAGGAGGGTCAGCTAGACTTATGCGAGCAGCAGGCCGGTGCAGATGTGTGCGAGTGCATTCTGGCTTGCCACTCATGCAAGTGGAGCTGCACGTGCATGTGCACACTCTCCAGCCCGTCACTGTAGTGGGCCATGGCTAGGGGTTGTGGATCCCCGCTTTAGAAAACGCACTTGTCAAAAACACTTCATTAAGTGAGGGATAAGTAAATAATATCACCTTTATTATACTATTATACCAATTATGCAACACTTATTACCATTGCAATCCATATACTCTGGGCAGTAAGGAGCAGTAAATAAAGGAACAGTTTGATCTAATATTTAAGGAACTGGAGTGAGCAAATTGAAGTTCTAATTCTGCTTTCGCATGGAAGCTATCTGTGTGACTGGCGCAGTTAGCTTCTCTCAGCCTTAGGAAAAAAACTATGGCAAACCACTTCAGAAAATCTTGCCAACAAAACTGGACCTGTCCAACCAGTAACCAGGAGTCAATAATGACTCAAAGGCACAAATATATGTATTTTGGGTAAGGCTGCAAATAAAAAAATAAAGAATAGTTATTATTGTTATTTTGCCTAAAAGTTAACTCTTCTATTATATTCTTCAAGAATGAGAGATCATTTGAGCATTTAAATTACATATATTAAGCTAGATCCCAAGAATTCTAATTTAATTGGACATTGCAGTAAGCAGAAACTGAACTAGGCTAGCCTTTGGTCTAGCAACACCCTTAAACATAAATTACTACTCAAAGAGGAAAAACACACATAATGTCTTTGGTATATGCAAATTAAGAAAGGATTAGTCAACAGCTAAATGAAGCAATAGTTAGCTGCCTGATGCAAGATCTGTTTAATGGGTGGATAGGAAGCAGGGCAGTTATCCAGAGGAAACACACATTTGTCATTTTCTATCTGTCACAAGGTTACCTCTTAACAAAGAAATTTCATGCTTACATCATCAAGAAGTTTGCCTTCCACACGAAGTTCCCACGAGGCTATACGCTCACCACCCTCAGACTCCTCTTTGCCAGGAGTAAAAGTATTAGAGATGTAAATGCGCAGCTTCCGCTTTTGCTGAAAATTTAGAGAAAAACATTAACTGCAAATAGCAAAGAAATCATCATACATGCACATAACAAATCTACAAACCAGTTTTATGGTTTTGACCTTTCTCCAAGATAACTTAAAACAGCAAAACTAGTCACAATGGTGGATTCAGATTGCCCCTAAAAGAGTTTTAGCTGATCCTCTCTCTCTACCGTCAAAGGTTTCTTGATTGCCTCTTGGATTTCCATTCTTTTGCGGGCAATTGTCTGGTCCAGCTTGCGTTCAAAAGCCAGTAAGTCCATGTAAGCCTGAGACTCGGGGACTAGTTCACGAATCTACAGAAAAAGAATGGATTATTAGATAGTTATCTAATAAATGCTGTCACAATTTCTAGTGCTTTTTAAAAAAATAAATGTTAGGTGAATATCAATTTATTGTTCAGGATTGTGGTCTTCCAGGATACAGACAGGGTTTCCCTATTTTTTTCTGTCACTGGGAAAAAAACAATGTAACTTTTCCCTAATTTAGAAAAGAGTAAATGTACATCAACCTGAAAGATGATTGTGAACATAAGCAGCACAGAAATCTCTTTCTAAATTAAAAGTGATTTAATAATTTGTTAGGCTAGTCAATAGAATGTAACACATGCCAGACCCTCAGAAGTAACTATTATCCACACAGGAAGATTTGACAAAAGGTAAATAAAATTTCATAGTAAGATCATTTAGTTTCTGTGAAAGACAATCAGCAGCAAATATTTTATTCTAGAAAGAGATGGATGATTGATAGTCTCAAAGTCTGCAATATTTCTCTCCATTTGGATCAAATGTGCTCATTGTCCTAACTTTTTATCTTTAATGCCCAATAATGCTTCCACAAAATGAGAACTTACCCTCTGTGGCAGGATTTTGTCAGCCATCTTTCGCCTTTTCAATCTACAAGAATTGTACATAAAATAATAAATAAAAGACCCTTGTAGAAAATTCATTTTCATTTTCTACAAATAGACTGAATAGACTGCAATCTATTCAATCTGTCCCAGAAAATAATATAATCCCAAACGTTCTCCCCAACATTTAAGTGAAGATAGAGAACCTATGACCTTCCAGAAACTTCTAAATTATTTTAGTAGTTTAGTCAATAAGGTGATAGCTGCTAGAGCATGTAGTTCAATGAACCCTGGAGGCCCTCAGATGTACCACCTAATTTTTCTAAATTAGGAATTTCCAGACTTTTCAGTATCACAATATCTTATCTCAGTAAGGTCCTTTAAACAAAAAAATTAATTCATAATTAAAAAATGAACATACAATTTTGATAAATATTTTGTTTTTAATTAAAGATAAATTGTTTTTTTAAAACAAAAAGGTTAGATGTAAATATTTAACATTATAAATGGTAGAAATAAATCAAATTTAATGTAAAGGTGCTACTGCATTTTATTTACAAATTGGAAATTCCAAATTTGAAAGACAGAAGTGAATAATGCAGATTTCAAGACTAGACTAGACTAGACTAGAGCAGCCCCCTAGTCCAGCCCCCTGCTCAAGCAGGAGAACCTGTATCATTTCAGGCAAGTGATTGTCTATTCTCTTCTTTAAAATCTCCAGTGATGGAACGCCCACAATTTCTGAAGGAAAGCTGTTCCACTGGTTAATTCTCCTCACTGTTAGGAAGTTTTTCCTTAATTCCAGGTTGCTTATCTCAGTTTTCAACCATTGTTTCTTGTCCTGCCCTCTGGTATTTTGGAGAATAATTTCTTTGGGGCAGCCCCTCAAGTACTGGAATACTACTATCGTATCACCCCTATTTCTTCTTTTTTTTAGACTACCCAAACCCAAGTCCTGCAGCCATTCTTCGTATGTTTTAGTCTCTAGGCCTTTGATCATCCTAGTTGCTCTTCTCTGGTTTTTTTTCCAAAGTCTCAACATCTTTTTGTATATGGTGACCAAAGTTGGTTGCAGTATTCCAGATGTGGTCTTACTAAGGTTTTATAAAGTGGTATTAATATTTCATATGATCTTGATTCTATGCCTCTGTTTATACAGCCCAGTGCTGCACATTGCCAGCTCATAGTCAAGTGATCGTCCACTAGGACTCCAAGGTCCCTCTCACAGTTAATGTTTTTGAGCCAGGTCTCATCTAATCGGTACTTATACCTTTCATTTTTCCTGCCTAAATGTAAAACTTTGCTTTTCTCCACATTAAAATTCATTTTCCTGGATAGGGCCCATTGTTCAAGTTTGTCAAGATGTCTTTGGATCTTGAGCTTGTCTTCTGGGGTGTTGGCTATTCCTGCCAGTTTAATGTCATCTGCAAATTTGATGAGTTCCCCTTCTATTCCCTCATCTAAGTCATTTATGAAGATATTGAAGAGTACTGGGCCTAAGATAGAGCCTTTGGTGCCCCACTGCTTACTTCTCTCCATGTGGATGTAACACCATTGAGAACTACTTGTTGAGTACAGTTTGTCATCCAGTTACAAATCCATTTGGTGATGATGTTGTCTAATCCACATTTTTCTAGCTTACCAAGAAGTAAGTTGTGGTCTACTTTGTCAAATGCCTTACTGAATCTAACTATACTATGTCCACAGCATTACGCTGGTCTACTAGTTTATTCATTTTGTAAAAGAATCAAATAAGGTTGGTTTGGCATGATCTGCTTTTAACAAACCTGTGCTGGCTACTAGTTATAACTTTATTTGCTTCTAGTTGTTTGCAGATCTGTTTTTTTATTATTATCTTTTCCAGGATCTTTCCAGGTATTGATGTTAGACTGATTGGTCTGCAGTTTCCTGGGTTTCCCCCCCCCCTTTCTTGAAGTTGGGAACCACATCAGCCCTTTTCCAATCCTCAGATATTTCCCCGTTGCTCCAAGATTTTTGAAAGATATGGTACAATGGTTCTGAGATAACATCTGCCAGTTCCTTCAGAACTCTGGGATGTAATCTGTCAGGTCTCGGTAATTTATATTCATTAAGGTCACATAGATGTTCTCTTACCATTTTCTTGCTTATTTTAATTTTTATTTCTAGTTTGTCTTTTACAGTAGTTTTTTTGGGTACATTGGGCTATAATTTCTTTTGTGTGATGACTGATGGAAAGAATGAGTTAAGCAGCTCTGCTTTCTCCCTACTGCTTGTTACTTTCCTTGCCATCTTCTCTCTTTAGTGGACCTACTGTTTCCTTGGTTTTTTTCTTGTTATTAATATGTTGAAAGAAACTTTTTTATTGTCCTTGATTTCTGTTGCAAGTCTTTGTTCATTGTGAGCCTTTGCTTTCCTGACTTCATCTTTGCATGTTCTGGCTGTCTGCTGATAATCAGCCTTAGTTATCTGTCCCTCTTTCCAATCTTTGTACTTGTTCTTTTTGTCTTTCAGTTTGTCAGAGAAACTTTGTGTAGCCATGCTGGTTTCTTCTTGAATTTCTTGTTTTTCTTTTTCAGTGGTATTGTGCTGGACTGGGCTTTTATGATTGCATTTTTCAGCGTTTCCCATGCTTCTTGAGTTGTTTTCCCCTTTAGGATTTTAATCCATGGAATCTTTCCTAGGTTCTCTCTGAGTTTGTTAAAATCAGCTCTTTTAAAGTTTAAGACATTGGTTGGATTATTTTCTATTGCTTGTGTTTGCATTATATTGAATTCCAATATGATGTGGTCACTTTCACCCAAAGTTCCGGCAACTTCGACTCCCTCTATCACTTCTTCTCTATTAGTAAGAATTGGTTCCAGTATAGCTTTACTTCTAGTTCCCTTCTCTACCTTTTGGATGGCAAAGTTGTCGGCTAGACTGATTAGGAATCTAAGACTTAAGTATGACAATGGACTGCCCACAGCAGCAGCTGAGAGAAGTGTGGTGGACCAGTAGTCGCTGAGAACAGAATGGCAGACCAGCTACGCAACAGCTAAGCAGAGCAGAATACCCAGATTAACACTTCATATCTGAAAACCACAGCAGTGAACAAGCAACTAAACAGTAAAAAGGCAGGGAGGAAAAGGATAAGTACAAAACTTTCAAGGGAAAGAGTAGAGGGCTAAGGGTAAAGCATCTCCTAGAAAACAACCTGAGATTTTCAATAAAAATAAGTGCCTATCACTTTATAAAGGACCAAGAACTTTTCTAATTTTTTAAATTTAAAATCTCTAAATTTTTAAAAAATTCTTTTCAAATTTTTATTTTTTTCCAATTTTCAATTTCTTTTTTCAATTTTTCAATTCTTCAAATTTTTAATCTTTTTTAACTTTTAAATATTTTTCCATTTTCAGTTTTTTAAAAGTTTAATTTTTTAAATTTTAAATTTTCTTTTTTTCAATTAAAATATTGAAAAAAATTACTTATTTTAATTCTTTAGAAACTTAAATTCTTAACAATCGAAGAGAAAAAAATAGAAAAATCACAGAAAAAGAGACAGACACTTCAAAACAGAGAAGTTAGTTTCAAGACTGATAATAAAGGGCCAATAACTTTTGTAAACTTACAATTCACAAAAGTTGAAATAATTAATTTTTAGAAATTTTTAATTGTTTTAACAAACCAAAATAGTCATGGAAATAGAGACTAAAATTATAGTGACTTGCAAAATACATCATATGTTTGAGCTTATGACCACAGAAGACCCAAACTACGTATGTATTAAATGTAAATTATATGAATTACTAGAAGAAAAAGTAAAGGATCTAGAGGCAACTCTAGCCACTCTGAAACTTAATGAACAAAGCCAGAAATCTCAACCTAAACAAGAAGACTACACCAAAATTAAACACAATAGGGAGCAAACAGCTTCTAAAAAAATGAACCTAAAGAAAAAAACTGATACATCCAAATTGAACACAATCGGGAACAAACAGCTTCTATAAAAATGATCCTACATATGAACCTAAAGAGGAAGAGAAGAGAAGAAAACAACAACCAAAAGCAAAGCCCCTACTATCTATCCTAGCCCACTCCAATAAAGCCCCTCTGGAACTGAACAATCACTTTCATAGCTTCCCCCTGGAAGAAATATGCAGACACCTATAAAAGAGCAGTCATCAAGTTTCTAGAAAGAGGCAAAACCTAGCATTCCTGTGATAGGAAGAATAGTATCCCAGACTTCCCTAGGGAAAAAAAGGTGAATATTGGTGATAGAAGATTCAATTCTTAGGGGAACAGAAACTATAGTCTGCAGACCACAGTCAATCTAGGGAGGTATGTTGTCTCCCTGGAGCAAAAGATGTAACTGAGAATCTTATTAAAATAATCAACTTCATGGATTACTACCCCTTTCTTCTCCTACATGTAGGGACCAATGATACAACAATGAATCTGAAAACAATAACAAAAGATTATAAATGGTCAGGGAAGAAAGTTAAAAAATGAGGAGAGCAGGTAGTGTTTTCATCTATACTTCCAACAAAAGGCCAAAATCCAATGAGGGAGCAAAGGATTATAGAAACAAACCACTGGCTTAAAAATTGGTATCATCAGAGAGCTTCAGTTTCCTAGACCATGGTCTGCATTAACTACAAGAAGGGCTCCTGGCAAGAGATAGACTGCACCTCACAAGTACTAGAAGGGGCGTTGTCTTACCTGAACACCTTTTCTCAGCATGATGATGGAGAATCCACGAATGGGTTTACTTCATCTTCTTGCCCAATAGACTAAGTCTGACAAAGTTGCCACACCTCCTGCTGGGCTAGTATACCCAGTTCCGACGAAGGCGAAGCAGCAGACGATAATCCGTCGCGTTGGCTTATCCTACCCTGGACACAGGACCTGACGGACACTAACGGGGTGAGTGTGGGTTCTCCATCAACATGCTGAGAAAAGGCATTCAGGTAAGACAATGCCCCTTCTCTGGCATGAGGATGGAGAATCCACGACATACCAAAGCTGTCCTGTCCCTATGGGAGGGAACCAGTCTGAGCCTGTGTCCCACTTGATGACACTACTTGCTGTAGCACCCTCCGGCCAAATGAGGCGTCCGCGGAGGCAAACTTGTTTAACTTGTAGTGCCTTATGAATGGGGAAGGCGAAGCCCAAGTTGCTGCCCTACAAATCTCATCAATGGGTGCCTGTGTTGCCCAAGCCGCTGATGTTGCAGCGCTGCGGGTGGAATGAACAATGATACGCTTGGAACTGGCAAGGAGTGGGATTGGTATGCCTTTGCAATGCAAGCCTTAATCCACCTGCCTATGGTTGATAATGAAACCCTCTGCCCCATGGAAGAGGGTTGAAAGGAAAGAAATAGCGCTTCTGACTTGCGAAAGGCTGAAGTCCGCTTGATGTACTGGCATGAAGCCCTACATTCGTCTAGAGTGTGCCATTGATGTTCAGAGTCGTGAGACGGATGAGGGCAGAAATCTGGTAGTATCACCTCCTGCGACCTGTGGAACAAGGTATTTACTTTGGAAACAAATGACGAGACCAATTGGAGGACCACCCTGTCACTGTGGAAAACACATAGGTCCTCCCTTACAGAGAGAGCTGCCAGTTCTGATATGCGTCTGGCTGACGTGACAGCTACTAGGAAGGCTACCTTCATGGACAAGAGCTGCAGTGTACAAGTCCTAAGGGGTTCAAATGGAGGTGAGGTAAGGGCCTGTAAGACTCGTGACAGGTCCCAAGAGAGATATCGATGTATCGCAGGTGATTTGGTGTTAGTTGCTCCCTTGATGAAGGAGCGCAACATGGGGTGATGAGCTAAGGAAGTAGAATTGTCGCATGCCAGCACCATTGACAGTGCTGCCACCTGCCTGCAGATGGTATTGGGCGCTAAGCCCTTGCTGAGTCCCTCCAACAAATATTTTAGGATCCTCGGGATGGTGATGGACGAGAGATCAAGCTGGTTCCTGGTGGACCAGAGACAAAAGTTTTTCCATGTGGAATTGTAGATCCTGTTTGTAGAGGGGTGTCTGGATGCTTGAATCATAGAGATTACTCCTGTCAAATAGGACTCCCAGGCCAGAAGTCGCCTCTCAAGTGCCAAGTGGTTAACTGGAGCCACTGGGGTTCTGATGCTGCAGTGCTCCCTGGCTGAGGGCAATGCAACCTGGAGGGATTCTCCACGGGGGGGGGAGAGATGGAAAGTCTCACAAGGTCAGCAAACCACGGTCGTTTCGGCCAATGTGGAGCAACAACCAGTATGACCTCTGCCAGTTCCTGCAGTATCTTGCAGATGACTGCCGGGATCAGAGGGAGAGGGGGAAAGGCATATAACAGTTCTATGGGCCATGGACTGCGGAGGGCGTCCACCCTCTTTGCTCCTGGAGAAGGGAACTGGGAGAAGAATCTCGGGAGCTGGGAATTCACTGGAGAGGCGAACAAATCCAGTATCGGGTGACCAAACCTCTCCGCTATCTCCGAGAATAGTTTGGGATGCAGGCGCCACTTGGAGTGGTCCACTGCTGAGCTGCTTAAGGAGTCCGCCTGCTGGTTTGCCTCTCCTGAGATGTGCTCCACTCTGAGGAAGGAGAGGTTGGTCTCTGCCCAAGATCCCAACAACTGGGCCTCGGTCATGAGGGACTTGGACTGGGTGCCCCCTTGCCGTTCACATGGGCTTTGGCTGCTACATTGTCTGTAAGGACTAGGATGTGTTGTCCCATCACCCTATGTTTGAAGCGACTTAGGGCAAGATGTATGGCTCTGAGCTCCAACTAGTTTATGTTATGCTTCAGGTCCAGCTGGGACCACCGACGCTGAACCAACTGTGATTGCAGATAAGCCCCCCAGCCGAACAAACTGGCATTGGTGTCAGAGTGAGCCGGGCCAGCTCCTTGAAAAATGAGGCTCTGGCTACCACTGGGGAGGTCCACCAGCGAAGGGATTTCAGTGTGAGGTGGGACCTTGACTTTCTGATTGGAGGAGCTGGTGTCCAGTCTCTGAAACGGGAGTAAGAATAATTGCAGGTTCCTGGAGTGCAGTCTGGCCCATGGTACTATGGACATGCAAGAGACCATCTTCCCTAACAATTGGGAAAGGAGGGCCAGAGAAATGATACACTCCCTTTGGACCTGAAGTTCTAGGGTTCGGATACTGTCCTGGCGCTCCTGCGACAAATAGACCATGCCTTGTCTCGTATCTCTTGATAGCGCCCAGGTGGAGGAGACGAGTGGAGGGAGCTATCTGGCTCTTCAGAAAGTTCAAGAGAACCCATGGTCCTGAAGGACCTTGATGGAGAGAGTCAGGTCTGATTGAGCCGCCTGAATGGAGATGGACTGGATGAGAATGTCGTCCAGGTAGCACTGGATCCTTATTGGGACTAGTCTCAGCTGGGCGGCTAGAGGTGCCAAGATCTTTGTGAACACTCTTGGAGCAGATGAAAGTCCGAACGGTAGGGCCCTGTACTGATAGTGATGGTTTGTGTATCAGAACCTGAGGAACCTTCGATGGTCAGGGAGGATGGGGACATGAAAGTATGCTTCCGTGAGATCTATGGACGTCAGGAAGTCATCCCTCCTGATGCTGGCCAGAATAAATTGGAGTGTCTGCATCTTTAATTTTTTGTATATTAAATGGGAATTTAGCCTCTTGAGATCGAGTATGGCTCTCCATCCTCCTGAGGCCTTTGGTACCACGAAGAGGATGGAGTAGAAGCCTTTTTTTATCTGTCCAGCCGGCATTGGTTCTATGGCCCTTATCTCTAGGACAACTTCCCATGCCTTGAAAGAGCCGCTTGGACTGAAACTGTTGCCTGGGCCTAGGACCGGGGCATTCTGGTTGGCAGTCAGGTCTGGGAGGGAAGAGACCGGGAGGCAGGGCCCACTCCAAACCTGATCCTGAACGAAATGGCTGTCTGTGGGAATATGGGTTAGGCCTTCTGTCCGCTTGTCTGGTAAGGTGGGACATCACCTTGCACTTTTCATGGTTTTCCATTAAATAAGGGTCGAGGGCCTCTCCGAACAATTACGGTGGCTAAGTGCCATTTCGATTTCAAGTACGCTCGCCATTGCTTGAGCTATAGGAGCCTGCGGGCTGTTACATTGGAGGCTATGGCTCGGGATGAGAACCTGGTGGTGTGTAGTGACGCATCCACCATGTGCTCCGATGTCGCCAGTAGCTTACCCAGGTTCTGGTGAGCGCGTACCTGCTCCTGGGGAATCATAGCCTGGAGCTCTTGAAGCCATAAAATGGAGGTTCTGGCAAAGAAAGAGGTGGAGGTGGATGCCTTCACCGACCACGCCGAGGCTTGGTGGGACCTGCGTAGGGAAAACTCGGATTTTCTGTCCTCTGATCTCAAGGTCTCAGCCATGTCCCCTGACACGATGGAGGAGGAAAAGAGCAATGTTAGAGATTGGTCAACAATTGGGACCTCCAGAAGCTCCAACAAGGTGGGGGCGACATTGAAGAACTTTTTGTCAGTTCCCTCCAGTACAGGGGGGGTGCCAAGAGCTCCCCATTGTTTCTTAATGGTATTGAGAAAGAAAGGAGGGCACAGGATATGCCTCTGGGTCACGGTAGGCTCGGAGAATAGTGGGTTTGGGTCTTGGCTGGTGGAAGGGATCGGTTGAGGTTCCTGATCAGAGTTAATCTTGGCAGATGTAGTTGCCTTCAACAATAGAGATTTAAAAATGTTGGATCAAATAATCCTATGAATGGGGAAGGGTCTGGAGATGACTCCTCGTCCTCCGACAATTGTATGTCTCTTGACTCATATTCATCAGAATATGACTCTCTATCCTGAGAGGATTAGTCAGAGGCAATAAAACAAGAATATTCTGGGGGCTCTGACTGGTAGTGAGAAGGTGTCACTGGTGCGGTAGAATCAGGCCTGGGCCTCTGGAATGAGGAGGCCATGCTCTGGGCAAATGCTTGGGCGATTAGGGCCTGAAACTGCTCTGGCCACACCTTGAGGGACAATGGGACAAAGTCCAGCTGCCATGGGTATGAACGTGGCCTCTGGCCCTGGCTGAGCTCTGGGCAAAGGATTCACACATTGTGGGCCTGATCCCTGGTCGAGAGGTATGGTCTCCCCTTGTCCAGTCTCACCTTCCGGGGACCATGTCCGTTGGGCTAGGGAATTGGAGGAGGCGAGTTGTGGATTAAAGAGCAAGCCCTCAGCTGGGACCGGGGAAGCATGGACAGTTCCACTTGGATTTTGCTTTTGAGCCTTGGAGAATTATCTTTCCAAGGCGAGGTGTCGCCTGCTGGCCTCCTTCTCAGCCGCCTTAGAGGGTATTTTGGCCAAATTGCTCCAGACAACGGTGGCCGCTAGACCAAGAGTGGCCTCTCGCACACCAGAATGCTCCTGATGGTTATCAAATGCCTGAGAGCGCACCAATGGCGCAGTGGTCAGGCTGACGTTGGCGGCCAAAACCATGACTGGTGAGTGCCCGCACACATGTCCCTTTGTTAGTGGCAGCAAATCACCTGAGTAATAAGTGCCTGTGCACTGTACCTAGGTGGTGGCAGCAGTGCCGAGGGCAGGCCAGCCACTTTAAGGGGGGGTTGTTTGATTGTAAATTGTTAGCCAACTCTCCTCCAAGCCCTTGCCAGGATCAGGTTTTGTTGGCCTCTGAGCTCTAACCATACAGTAATATTGCAGAGGTGTTATCAGTCACGGGGGGTGTCTAAGTTTCTACTGTCCTTTGTAGGAGCGAGGATTATGAAAGGGAAGGGCCCCAGCCCTGGATCTTAGTAACAATTTCAGATCGGCGCCAAACTGCTCCCCAAAATGGCGGCCGTCAAACGAACGGCTCAGGAGCACCGTGAGTCAAAAAGAGAGCAATCGCCTGACAGACAGCAGAAACGCCAAGGCTGTGTGTACCAACTGATCCCTTGGAGAAATTGAGCCTGCTGGTCAAATCAGGTTGAATTGAGGCGCATTAGCTCGTGCTAGGTTTCAAAAATGGCTGCCCAGCGGTCTCCAAAATGCGGCCGCTATTAGCACAGCAAAATCGGATGGCGGCAAAGCGCTTCAGACCGAAGCCCAGCTGGCCTGTGGAAGGCTGCGGAGAGCCCCATAAAGCCTGCTGATCAGCTATGCTGCGGGCGGCTGTCCCGCCTTCCCAAAGCCGGGGCTCAGCCAGATGGCTGATCTCCGTCAGCGCGACTTCTAAATCGCTGCTGGCTACGGCCTGGGGCAGCTGTGGCCTCTGAAAATCAAGACTTGGGAGAGAAAAAACAAACTGCTGCAAGGATTATTGCAGCGCTGATCGCAGCGCTGCGATGAAAATTTTTTTGAGAGTCCACAAATGGGGTTCATACAACCCGCTAGAAGGTCTGACACTGGAGTTACAAACCAACGCGTCCTGCTGGGTACAAAACTAAGTCAGAACTGCGTAACACTTGCCCAGCAGGAGGTGTGGCAAGTCTATTAGGCAGGAAGATGAAGTAAACCCATTTGTGGATTCCCCATCCTCATGCTGGAGAAATAATATTTTCAGAAAATGACTCGCTCAACCCAGTGCTTTTAAACATCTTCATCAATGACTTGGATGAGAGGACAGATGGGGAATTCATCAAATTTGTAGATGGCACCAAGCTGGCAGGAATAGCCAACACTCCAGAAGATAGGCTTAAGATACAGAAGGATTTTGATAGACTTGAATATTAGGCCTATTTAACAAAATGAAATTCAATGGTGAAAAAAGTAAGGTTCTACATTGAGGCAAGAAAAACCAAATGCACGGGTATAGTATAGGTGGTACCTTACTCAATAGTAATAACTGTAAAAGTGATCTCGGAGTCTAATGGACAATTACTTAAATATGAGCCAGCAGTGTGCTGCAGCTGCCAAAAAAGCCAACACAGTGCTAATCAAGATCACGTGAAGTGTTAATATCACTTTACAATGCCTTAGTAAGGCCATACTTGGAATACTGCATCCAGTTTTGGTCACCACGATGTAAAAAAGATGTTGAGACTCTAGAAAGAGTAGAGAGAAGAGCAACAAAGATGATCAGGGGATTGGAGGCTAAAACATATATGGAATGGTTGCTGGAATTGGGTAGGCCTAGTTTAATGAAGAGAAGGATGAGGAGGGACATGATAGCAGTGTTCCAATATCTTAGGGGTTGCCACAAAGAAGAGGGAGAGAGTCAAGTTATTCTCCAAAGCACCTGAAGGTAGGACAAGAAGCAATGGATGGAAACTAACCAAAGAGAGAAGCAACCTAGAACTAAAGAGAAATTTCCTAACAGTTAGAACAATTAATCAGTGGAACTGTCAGAACCCATATTCTAAGGCAGCGGTTCTCAACCTATGGGTCGCGACCCCATTTGGGGTCGATCGACCACTTTTCGGGGTTCGCCAAAGGCGGCGATCCGCCATTTTGTCCCCTCCGGGGGCGGCGTCACGCATGCGCGCCGTGCACGGGGGCACCCCCACGCACGCGTGCCGCGCACAGGGGGCAGCCCCCGTGCATGCGCGCCGTGCACAGGGGGCGGCCCCCGCGCACGCGCGCCGCGCACCAGGGGGCGCGCACGCCGCGCACCGGGGCGCCAACGCGCATGCGCGCTGCGCACAGGGGGCATGCGCACCGCGCATGCGCATAGCATTTGTGTGGCGGGGTCGCCGTCACACAAACGTTGAGAAACGCTGTTCTAAGGGGACTCTTTTCTATCTTTAACTCAAACTCTGCTCTCTATACTTCTGGGTTCTGCCATGCTCCTGGAAGGGAGAGAGGGCTATTGCTCTGTTTTCCTCTATCGCTACATTGTAACACTTTGCTATTTTTGCATACTTCCTCTGTGAACTATATTTCCCCTTGCTGTCAGCTAGAAAGAGGGGGGAGAAGAAAGGAATGCGCCTCTGGCAACTAGTTTATCTCCACGTTTGGAAGGGAAGGTGTGAAGAGCCAACAAAACATCGCTACAATCCTGAGACCCTGGCATTATCTGCTCTTTCCTATAACGGACTTAACACCTGGAGATTGACCCATGTGAACGGATCAGATGAATTTTGGGGTGGGGTTTGCTTGCAACATTTTTAACCTATTGATCTGAGCAGGAAACTCTCAGATCCTGTCTAGTATGTCTGCTATCAGCTTCTCCTAATAAAAGTTCCTTTTGAAGAAACTGCTTCCACGGGTTCTGCTTTCTTAGGATGAAGTTTTCAAGTGGGCTCTGACAGGAACAACCTGCCTCCAGAAATTGTGAATGCTCCACCACTGGAAGTTTTTAAGAAGAGACTGGACAGCCATCTGTGGGAAATGGTATAGGATTTCCTACCCGAGCAGGGGGTTGGACTACATGACCCCCAAGGTCCCTTCCACCTTTATATCATCATCATCATCATCATCATCATCATCATCATCATCGTCATCTTATCAAAAGGACTTTAAACTAAAATTGAGATGGGGGCAATCTTCACGACCTTTTACAACCAAGCAAAAACCACTAAAGCTGAAAGTTTAGGAAATTTGAAGTACTAGTACATGAAGGCAAATATGATATAATTGCCTTTACTGAAACTTGATGGGATGAAACACATGAGTAGAATGTATTAATGGAAAGATACAAACTATTCAAAAGAAACAGATCTAACAAAAGATGAGGTGGAGAAACAGATCTAACAAAAGATGAGGTGGAGTTGCATTATATATAAAAGATCACTACATGCACAAAATGCACAAAACCAAAGATGAAAACCTCCTAGAACAGTGGTGACGAACCTATGGCACGGGTGCCAGAGGCGGCACTCAGAGCCCTCTCTGTGGGCACGCACACCGTTGCCCCAGTCCTAGGCCTTCAGCTGGGATTTATAAAACCTTTTTGCTTTAGGCCTCCACCGCCGTGTGCAAAAAAAAAGAGGTTCAATCACTCAATTTTAACTTCTCGCGGGAAAACAAAGATCTTGCAAAGTTGGAATTGATTGATTGAACTTTTTAGTCCCACCCAGTCTGCTATTACCACTGCAGCCATACCCAGCCAATGAGCCATGCCCAGCCAATGGGCCACACACCCCCGGCACTCGACAATGCATAAGTAGGTTTTGGGTTGCAGTTTGGGCACTCAGTCTCTAAAAGGTTCGCCATCACTATCCTAGAATGCATATGGGTCAATATAAAAGGAAAAAAGAATGATATTGCTATAGGAGTATACTACAGGCCACCCAACCAATCAGAAGAAATAGATGAATCTTTTGCTAATCAATTAACAAATGCATATAGGAAACATACCACAGTAGTAATGGGAAACCTTAAATACCCTAATATCAACTGGGAGACAAACTTTGCAATGAGTGGGAGATCAAACAGATCCCTAACCAACCTAGCTGACAATGTTATCATCCAAAAGGTAGAACATGGAACTAGAGGAAAAGCTATATTGAATTTAATTCTTACTAAGAGAGAAGAAATGATAGAAGAAGTGATAGAAATAGTTGAAATTGCCAGAACTTTGGACGAGAATGATCACGTCATATTAGAATTCAATATAATACAAACACTAACAATATAACATAATCCAACCAGTGTCTTAAACTTTAAAAGAGCTGATTTTAACAAAACTCAGAGAGAACCTATGAAAGATTCCATGGATGAAAATCCTAAAGGAGAAAAAACTCAAGAAGCTTTAGAAACTCTGAAAACTATGGTCATAAAAGTCCAGTCCAGCACAATACCATTGAAAAAGAAAAACAAGAAATCCAAGAAGAAACCACCACGGTTGCACAAAGATCTCTCTGATAAACTGAAAAACAAAAGGGACAAAATACAAAAAATGGAAAGATGAACACATAATTAAGGCAGAATGTCAGCAGACAGCTCGAATCTGCAAAGATGAAATCGGAAAACAAAGTTTCAGAATGAAGAAAGACTTGCAACAAAAGTCAAAGATAATAATAAAAGTTTCTTTCAACATGTAAGTAACATGAAAATATTCAAGGAAACAGTCAGTCTGTGCATGTAGAGAAGATGGCAAGGAAGTAATGAGCAGTAGAGAGAAAACAGATCTGCTTAACTCATTCGTTTTGTCAGTCTTCACACAAAAAGAAATTATAGCCCAACCTACTAAAAACATAACTGTAAAAGACAGACTAGAAATAAAAAATAAAATAAGCAAGAAAATTGTAAGAGAACACTTGTCTGATCTTAACAAATATACAGGACCAAACAGATTACATCCCAGAATTCTGATGGAACTGGCAGATGTTATCTCAGAACCTTTGTACCATATCTTTCAAAAATCCTGGAGCAGCGCGGAAATATCAGAGGATTGGAAAAGAGCTGATATGGTTCCCATCTTCAAAATAAGGGAAAAAATAAAATAGACCCTGGAAACTACAGACTGATCAGCCTAACATCAATACCTGGGAAAATATTGAAAAAATTAATCAAAAAACAGTTTGGCGAACATCTAAAAACAAATCAAATTATAAACAGCACAGGTTTGTTAAAAACAGATCATACCAAACCAATCTTATTTCATTCTTTGACTAAGTGACTAAACTAGCAGATTAGCGAAATGCTGTGGACATACCGTGTTTTCCCGAAAATAAGACCTATCTCGAAAATAAGATCTAGCTTGATTTTTACAAGTATGCCCAATATAAGCCCTACTCTAAAAATAAACCCTACTTTTAGGGTGAGGTACACACATAAGCCCTACTTATAGGGCGAAGTGCACACAAGCTAGGGTGGCAGTGGCGGGTGGACCTGCCCCATGTGCCCTGCATCCAGTTACCTTAGGACCACTGCAGCCAGGCCTCCCATATCTCAACACCAGTTGCGTCACTGCCCAAGTTCTTCTGTGGCCATTTGCAGCTGCACGTCACTTGGCACATCGCGCCACTGCCACCAATCACGGCAGGAGGCTATGTGGCTCATTGTGCCAATCATGCCATGCCACCACTCACAGCAGGACACCGCAAGGCTCATTGTGTTGATCGTGCCTCTGCTGCTGTTCGTGCAACAAGCCTTGTAGCCTGCTGTGAGCGGTGGCAGCGATGCGATGAGCCACACTCAACAAATAATTCTTAATGGTGCTATATGTATATGGAGGGAAGTAAGTGCAGTACAACAAGGCTCCATCTTAGGCCCAGTACTCTTCAATATCTTCATATATGACTTAGGAAAGGGAATAGAAAGGGAACCCATCAAATTTGCAGATGACACCAAACTAGCAGGAATAGTCAACACTCCAGAAGACCTCAGGATCCAAGAAGATCTTGACAGCCCTATCTAACAAAATGAAATTTAATGGGGAGAAAAGCAAAGTTTTACATTTACGCAGGAAAAATCAAAGGTATAAGTACAGATTGGGCTAGACCTGGCTCAAAAACAGTAACTGTAAGAGGGACATTAAAAGCCTAGTGGATGATCACTTAAATATGAGCCAGCAATGTGCTACAGCAGCAGCAGCCAAAACAGATAATAAGTCTTTGATTGTATATACAGAGGCATAGAATCAAAATCACATGAAGTATTAGTACCACTTTAAAGCCTTAGTAAGACCAAGCCTGGACTATTACCTCCAGTTTTGGTCACATTACAAAAGAGATGTTGAGACTTTGGAAAGAGTGCAGAGAAGAGCATCTAGGATGATAAAAGGCCTGGAGACTAAAACACACGAAGAATAGTTACAAAAACTGGGTATAGCTAGTCTAGGGAAAAAGAAGGACTAGGGAGTGATATGATAGCAGTATTCCAGTATTTGAGGGGTTGCCACAAAGAAGAGGGGGTTAACTTATTTTCCAAATCACCAGAAAACAAGACAAGAAACAATGGATGGAAACTAATCAGGGAGAGAAGCAATCTGGAATTAAGAATAAATTTCCTAATGTTGTTGTTGTTGTTGTTAGTTGTGAAGTTGTGTCCGACCTATCGCGACCGCATGGACAATGTTCCTCCAGGCCTTCCTGTCTTCTACCATCTTCTGGAGTCCATTTCAGTGACTCCATCCAGCCACCTCATTCCCTGTTGTCCCCTTCTTCTATTGCCCTGAATCTTTCCCAGCATTAGGCTCTTCTCCAGTGAGTCCTTCCTTCTCATTAGGTGGCCAAAGTACTTGAGTTTCAACTTCAGGATCTGGCCTTCTAAAGAGCAGTCAGGGTTGATCTCCTCTAGGACTGTCCGGTTTGATCGCCTTGCAGTCCAGGGGACTTGCAGGAGTCTTCTCCAGCACCATAGTTCAAATGCCTCAATTCTTTTGTGCTCAGCCTTTCTTACTGTCCAACTTTCACAGCCATACATTGCAGCTGGGAAAACCATGGCCTTGACTATACATACTTTTGTTAGCAGGGTGATGTCTCTGCTTTTTAGTATACTGTGTAGATTTGCCATAGCTTTCCTCCCCAGGAGTAAGCGTCTTTTAATTTCTTCTTAATTTCCTAATAGCGAGAACAATTAACCAGTGGAACAGCTTGCCTACAAAAGTTGTAGGTGCTTCATCACTGGAGGTTTTTAAGAAGATAGCCACTTGTCTCAAACTGTATAGGATCTCTTCTGCTTGAGCAGGGGGTTGGACTAGAAGAACTCCAAGGTCCCTTCCACCTTTATTCTGAGTAAGTTAAATTAGGATTGCTAAAAAAAACTGCTTAGAAAATAGCTGATATAGTTGTATACAAGGTAATCCTGGTAAGGTACTATTTATTTCTCTTATTCTGTTAACAATATTCCTACTAACTTTCATTTTCATTAAGTTCTGGAAATACTGGAAAAATGAAAAGTTAGTTATTTTACATTCCATCTGAGATTTTCAAAGCTTGATTTTTTTCTGCAAATACTTTTATGGCATAATGCTTTATAATATTTTTTGTGTTTTTTCCCTAGAGATTTAAACTGAAGTTACACCTTTATATAATTGGATACTTGATTTCCTTATTGATAGGCCCCAATTTGTGCGAGTTGGAAAGAAAGTTTCCAATTCCATTTCTTCAGTACGGGTTCCCCACAAGACTGTGTCTGAGTCCGCTACTGTTTACCTTGATGACTCATGACTGCTGTGCCAAATCTACTACAAATCATATTGTGAAGTATGCAGATGACACGGCAGTGAGGGGATGACAATGAAGATGCTTATAGTAGAGAAGAAGGGACGTTGTCTTACCTGAACGCCTTTTCTCAGCATGGAGATGGAGAATCCACCAATGGGTTAGCTCTGTCTTCCTGCCCATTAGACTAAGTCAGTCAAACTTGCCATGCCCGTCCTGGACCAGGACACACCCAGTCTTGATGAGGACGAAAGCTAATGGCGACAGTCTGACGTGTTGGCTTCCAGACCCCTAACACTGGATCTGATGGACCTAAAGGGGCAGGAGTGGATTCTCCATCTCCATGCTGAGAAAAGGTGTTCAGGTAAGACAACGTCCCTTCTCCAGCATAGGAGATGGAGAATCCACCAATGGAACATACCAAAGCCTCACTGTCCCTGTGAGAGGGAAGCAGTTAGGGCCGGTGTCTCGTCCCTAGGTACCACTTGTTGGAGGACCTTCCGTCCAAAGGAGGTGTCCGCAGAGGCAAACCTGTCCAACTTATAATGTCTCATGAATGGGGATGGCGAAGACCATGTAGCTGCTCTACAAACGTCTTCGATGGATGCCTGAGTGGCCCATGCCATAGAGGTAGCCGCACTACACGTTGAATGTGCCGTGACATGACTTGGAACTGGCAGGGAATGCAAATGGTACGCCCCCGCGATCCACATGCCTATAGTCGAGGTAGACACCCTCTGTCCCATAGAGGAATGGTGAAAGGAAACGAAGAGGGCTTCAGACTTGCGGAAGGCTGCCGTTCGCTTGATATAGTAGCGGAGGGCCCTGCGGACGTCCAGTGTATGCCATTGCTGTTCCAAGTCATGAGACGGATTAGGGCAAAAATCTGGCAGTACGATTTCCTGAGCCCTATGAAACAGAGTGTTGACCTTGGGAATAAAGGTAGGATCCAAACGAAGGACCACCCAGTCCCGATGAAAAATGCATAGGTCATCCCTGATAGAAAGCGCTGCCAATCTTTGGAAGATTTAGCACAAGAAAATATTATATATTCATGGTTTCAGTACAGACAAATAGCGGACCGATGGAAGATAGATCGTAATGTGGGCTTGCTTAGAGAAGATGAAAATTTTGTTAAACAAGTAAAAGATCAAAGACGAACTCATATTAAGAGAATTTATGGGTTGCTAGTAGAATTGGACTCAGAACCAGAATTAATTAAAGAATGTATGATTAAATGGGCACAAAATTTTGGTGAACCAGTTCTACTAGATACCTGGGAAATTATCTGGGTGAGAAATGTTAAATTTACACAAGCCCAGAACTTAAGGGAGAATTTTTATAAAATGTTTTATAGATGGCACCTTGATCCACAAAAAATGTCTCGTATGTATCCTGACTTACAGCCTAAATGTTGGAGATGTGGTTGTTTGGATGCTACTTATTACCATATTTGGTGGTCGTGTAAAAATATAAAAGCCTTTTGGATTAAGATATGGTGGAATATTCAAAGAATTTTTAGAAGGAGGGTAAAATTTACCCCACAATTGTTTTTGCTAGGTATAGTTACTGATTGTGATACTAAGGAGGTTATATTGATGTTAAATTTAATCACAGCCGCAAGGTTGTTAGTAGGGCAATATTGGAAGAAGGAATCTTTGCCTACTTTGCAAGAGTGGTTTTCTAAAGTATCCTATCTGGCGGAAATGGCAAAGATTTCGGCTTTTTTAAAGGATCAATCGCAAGAGAAGTTTTTTGTGGTTTGGGAAAAATGGATAGATTTTATACAATATAAGTTGGATATAAAAAATACTACTTGGTTTATCAATAATTTATATATAAATTTTAATATTTTATAGATTGTATTATTTTTTTATTTTTTTATATGTTTTATTATTATTTTACTTTCTTATACTTCTTTTCTTCTTTCTTTCTCTTTATTTTTCTTCTTTTTAAGTATTCTTTTTTTTTCCTTAATACTTATGTTTTTTTATATATATATATATATATATGTTAATTATTCTATTAGTAGTTTAAGTAACGTATTTAGACTTATTTATGGTTTATATTTTTTCTTTTTTAAGAATTTAAGAAAATTTAATTAAGCCTATATTCAGCTCTGGGAAAGTTGAGGGAGGGAGTGGGAGGGTTGGGGTGGGTTGGGGAGGGTTGTTTTTTCTTATTTTGTAAAATTTTAAAAATTTTCAATAAAAAAAAAAAAAAAGAAAGAAAGCGCTGCCAACTCAGAAATCCACCTCGCTGATGTGATCGCTACCAGGAAGGCGACCTTGAGGGACAAGGACCACAGGGCACAGGTTCTGAGAGGCTCAAAGGGTGGCTTGGTGAGAGCCTGTAGGACCTGCGGCAACTCCCAAGAGGGATACCTATGAACCATGGGGGGCTTGGTGTTGGTGACACCCTTGATAAAGGAGCATATCAACGGATGTTGACCCAACGGCGCTGAGTTGTCACAGGTAAGTATAATGGATAGAGCCGCCACCTGTCTATGTATGGTATTAGATGCTAAGCCCCTATCGAGACCCTCCAGTAAATAGTCCAAGTTCCTTGGAATAGTCAAATCTGAGATAGTCAAATGGTGTCTTTCGCACCAAAGACAGATATTCTTCCATGTGGAATCATAGATGCGATTTGTCACCTGCCGTCAGGAGGCCTGAATCATGGAAATGATGCCTGGTGAACAGGATTCCCCAGACAGGATCCGGCGTTCAAATGCCAGGTGGTTAACTGAAGCCACTGGGGTTCTGGATGATGCAGAGCTCCCTGGCTGAGAGATATGCGACCTGGGGGAATCCTCCATGGTGGAGAACTGGAGGGATTCACGAGGTCGGTGAACCACGGTCTCCGTGGCCAATACGGGGCCACAAGAAGCACCTCTGCCCGCTCTTGCAGGAGTTTACGGATAACTGCCGGGATCAGAGGGAGAGAAGGAAACATGTAAAGCAGGCCCTCCAGTCATGGACCTCAAAGAGCATCCGCTCTTTCCGCCCTTGGGGAAGGGAATCAGGAGAAGAATCTTGGGAGTTGGGAGTTTGCCAGAGAAGCGAACAGATCCAGGACCGGTAGGCCAAACCTCTCCGATATCTCCCTGAAAAGGTCCGGGTGGGGAGCTTCCGGTACGAGGCGACGGCGATGGCGGCTATCTTTTAGCCGTCCAGCTGGGGAAGTGTCAGAGCCGCGGAGCACAGCGCGCATCAGCTGGCCCGCGGCTCGGAATTCCCTTCCCGGGCAAAGGGAAGGGACAGAGAACGCAGGAATAGAGGTAGAACCCCTAAACCCCCTCTGGATTTATTTCTAGAGGGGGTGAAAGGAGTGTTCCCTCGGAGCTCCTGCTGATCTCCGCCTCCCAG
The DNA here is from genome assembly GCF_016545835.1 of Crotalus tigris. Lineage (NCBI taxonomy): Eukaryota > Metazoa > Chordata > Lepidosauria > Squamata > Viperidae > Crotalus > Crotalus tigris. The sequence continues at coordinate 354,881 of NW_024097442.1, forward strand.
CTGTTTTTGCTTCCTAGGAAGCAAAAGAAACCGCCGCTTCTATCTCCGTGTTTATAGTATTTTGGTGAGTAATTTTTAAACGGACGGAGCAGTTTAAAGGATTTTTGTTATATACTTTAGGTGTTTATTTTTTTTATTATTTGATTTTTACTATTTTTCCTCCTTTTCTTTGTTATATTAGTGAAAGGATTTAAGATGGCGTTTTGAAAGTGTCGGAGTTTTTTTTTTCCTTTCCCTTTTGTTTTACTTTCCCTTTTTAAGGATTGGCTTTTGCTTTTGCTTTTGGCTTAGAATTTTTTCTTTTGAATTGTTTGCTCTTTTATCTTTTATTCTTTGGATTTTCTCTGGATTTTCAAGGACTATAGTTTGTCTCTTTTTAAATTCTTTTTCTTTTTCTTTCCTCCTCCCTTCTTGTGTGGAGGGGAAAGGGAAGTGAGAACTGCGCTTTTTAAAATGGCTTCAAAGAGACAGCAGCCTGCTTCAATACCTAAGGTTGTTTCTTCTCCTATAACTTCCACTGCACAATTACAACAACAATCTAAACATGTACCACCGGCTCAGCCACCACCCTCCCCCCCTCTGCCTGGACTTTCAGCACAAGAGGTCAGAGGCATAATGGGAGAGATTGTAGTTCAAATGAGAGAGGAAATGAAGCAATTTGCCTCACAGATTAAATCAGAAATTAAATCTGATCTTAAAGAAGAGATAACGGGGATAAAGACTAAATTGCAAGAAAATAATAATGATTTACGACAAGATATACTTGCAGCAGTTTCAGGCTTGGCTACTGTGGTGGTTAAGCTCGATGCAAGGCTTGAGGAAGTGGAAAACAAAGTTGATTCCTTTGATGATAAAATTCAAGATGTGGAAAGGAAGGTGGAGTCCTCACAAGAAGATATTTTGATGTTTCAGTACAGACAGATGGAGTATGCCCTGAGGATTAGAGGCCTCAAGGAAGATATGAATCAAGATTTGGTGGAGGTGGTCCTTACTGATCTGGCAGTGGCCTTGGATATGGATAAAGGAGAATTACATAGAGAAGTGGAAAAAATTTATAGACTTAACTCCTGGATTGCTAAGCAGAAGAATTTGCCTAGAGATGTGGTGATTTATTTTACAAAGAAGTCCCTGCGGAATGAGATTATACAAGCCTTTTACAATAAAAGATTTCAGATTGCTGCCCAAGATGTTATCATTCTAAAGGAAATCCCATCCAAAATTTTAAGAAGCAGGAAAGACTTCGCTTTTTTAACCAATGAGCTCAAAGCTAGATTGATGCCATTTAGATGGGAAATTCCGATGGGTATTGTTTTGAGCCATGCGGGGACACGCTACAGATTGAATACAGTTGACAAAGCTAGAGAGTTTTATACTTCGGTCCTGGGTGCAGGCTCAACTCCATCTGGTCAGAAATCTCCGAGTGGCAAGGAAGTCGAGCAGCAATCTGAGGCATTAGGTTTGGTTTCCGCTGGGATGATACAAGCTGAAAGGCAACGCCAGATGGAGGTTAAAGAGCAGAGGATGACTCGTGCAGCTTATAAGCGTAAAGAGAAGGAGCAACGTAAAAAAGAGCCTAAAGAGAATTCTTCTGGAAGTGCATCATCGCCGGTGGGAGGAGCAAGACCCAAGAGTTATGCAACACATGCAGCTCTTTCAGATCTTGATGGTGTCTTCTCCAGGCTGCGTGCCAAGGGAGATGGCAAAGTTTTTGACCTGGAATGTTAATGGATTGAATTCTCCTCAGAAACGGAAAAAAATCTTTTATTATTTGAAGCAACATACCAATGATGTTATTTGCTTACAGGAAACTCATATTTTACTTAAAGATCAGAAATATTTAGTCAATGCTCGTTTGGGATCTCATTTTATATCTTCTGCTCCTGGGAAGAAAGGGGGAGTTGTTATATATGTTAAACAAAACCTACCAGCTTGTCTGGTAGAATCAGATCCCCAGGGGAGATATGTGATGATTGAACTTGGTATATATGGTAAGAAAGTACTTATAGTGGGACTTTATGCTCCAAATCAACAACAGGAACAATTTTATAAGCAGTTACATCAAAAAATAACATTGCTTGACTATAGATCAGTGGTATTAATGGGTGATTGGAATGGCGTCTTAGATATACAAAGGGACAAGAAAGGTTCCTCTCCTTTTCTTAAACAAGCAAGGTTACCTAAAGCTTTTTTTGATATGAAGGAAGACTGGGAATTAAGGGATTATTGGCGGGAATGTAATCAAGAGGAGAGAGATTTCACTTTTTTTTCTGATAGACACCAATCTTTTTCAAGAATTGACTTTTTTTTGATTACTACGGATTTGTATAATAAAGTAAAGAATGTAAAGATTTTTCCTAGATCACTGACGGATCATAGCCCAGTTTGGATGGAGCTGACTCAAGAGAAAGAGGAAAGGAGATCCTGGAGAGTTAATGAAAATTTGTTCAGACAAGAGAAGAATGTTCAAAAGTTAAAGGAGTGTTTAAAGGACTATTTTGCTTTGAACATGTATAAGGGGACTTCAATGTCAATGGTATGGGATGCAGGTAAAGCATTTATGCGTGGTGTTTTGATAAAAATGAATAATTGTCATAAGCGGAAGCAGATGCAGAAACGTAGAGAACTTGAAGATGAAATTAAATCAAAAGAAAGGGCCTTGATTTAAATCCTTCTGATGAAAGTATTAAAGAATCTGTAAAGTTACTAAGGTCACAATTTAATATGTTGATAGCAGATCAAGCGGCAACCAATTTATTGTTTATGAAACAAAATACATTTTGTAATGCTAATAAGCCTGGGAGATGGTTGGCTTATCAATTAAGAAAGAAACAGAGACAGAGAATAATAGAGAAAATAAATTACAAGGGTAAATTAGTTTCTCAGAAGGAATTGATTAAAAAATCTTTTTTGGATTATTATCAAAAGTTATACAAATCTACTAATGTGCAACTGCTAGATATAAATAAATATCTAGCTGAGGCAAGTTTTCCTAAACTGACTGAGGATCAGAAACATGAAATTAATGGTTTAATTACTAAGGAGGAAATTGCCTCAGCAATTCAACAATTGAAACTAGGGAAAGCACCGGGTACGGATGGGTTAACAGCTGTTTATTATAAAGCTTTAATGGAGGAGATGATCCAACCATTAAATGATCTTTTTAATGGTATCTTACAGGGTTTAGAGATTCCTCCTTCATGGCGTAGTGCTTTTATATCATTGATTCCAAAGGAGGATCAAGATCTTACTTTACCAAAAAATTATAGGCCTATATCTCTTTTAAATGTGGATTATAAGATATTTGTAAAAATTTTGGTAAATAGGCTTATGAGGGTGGCGCATCATCTTGTGCATAAAGATCAATCAGGGTTTATAACAGGAAGATATATGAAAAATAATGTTAGACAAATTATTAATCTATTAGAATATTTAGACAAGAACAACCAAGTTTCTGCAGGGCTCATATTTTTAGATGCTGAAAAAGCATTTGATCAATTGAATTGGCATTTTATGCTAAGAGTAATGGAAGAAATGAATTTTGGCGAAAAGATATTACAAGCTCTTACGGTAATATATCAAAAACAAATGGCACAACTTATTGTTAATGGAGGTTTGTCGGAGGTTTTTACAATAGAGAAAGGTACTAGACAGGGGTGTCCTTTATCGCCATTGTTGTTTGTTTTAACACTGGAAATATTATTGATCAAAATTCGAGAGTCTCAGGAAATTAAAGGAATAGAAGTTAACAAAAAAGAATATAAGTTGAGAGCTTTTGCGGATGACTTGGTTGTTACTTTGTCGCAACCTGATTATTCTGCAGTAAACTTATTACAGTTGATTCATCATTATGGTTTGGTTTCGGGTTTCAAGATTAATGTAAATAAGACTAAAATCTTACCTAAAAATATGTCTAGTCAGGAGAAGCAGATTTTGGCTAACTTGACGGGTTTTGAGATTGTTAATAAGGTAAAATATTTGGGGGTGATGTTGTCTGTTTCTAATGTAAAATTATTTAAAAATAATTATGAAAGGTTGTGGGTCAGGGTACAGAAGGACTTGAAGAATTGGGAGAAGTTGCAATTATCCCTCATGGGAAGAATTGCAGTGATAAAAATGAATATTCTACCCAAGTTTCTTTTTTTGTTTCAAATGTTACCGATTTTGAAAAATGAGATTAATTTAAGTGAGTGGCAGAAGGGTCTTAATAAATTTATTTGGGCAGGGAAAAAGCCAAGGGTTAAGTTTAAAATTATGCAAGACTTCCGTGAGAGGGGTGGACTTAAGGTACCAAATTTGAAATTATATTACGATGCGGTGGTTTTAACACTAATCAGTGATTGGGTAAATTTGACAAATCCTGAGATACTTCATTTAGAGGGATGGGATTTACTTTATGGGTGGCATGCCTATTTAATATTTAATAAAAAAATGGACTGGGTCTTTAAATCTCATATTTTAAGAATTTCTTTACTTAGGATTTGGAGAAAATATTATAAAAGTGATTTTAAAGTTCCATTATGGGCTATACCTTCGCATGCGATAGAAGGAATAAAAAGAGGAGTAAAAATGGACATGGTGTCTTATAGTCAGTTACTTAGATGGGATGGGCAAAACTGGCAGTTAAGAATACGGGAAGATTTAGCGCAAGAAAATATTATTTATTCCTGGTTTCAATATAGGCAACTAGTAGATAAATGGAAGGTGGATTGTAAATTGGGTTTTCTTAGAGAAGATGGAAATCTTATTAAGCAAGTTAAGGATCAAAGACAAACCCATATCAAGAGAATTTATGGGGTATTAGTTGAAATGGACTCAGAAACGGAATTAATTAAAGATTGTATGATTAGATGGGCGCAGAATTTTGGTGTCCCAGTCTCATTGGACATTTGGGAAACCATTTGGGTGAGAAATGTCAAATTTACACAAGCACAGAACCTTAGGGAGAATTTTTATAAAATGTTTTATAGATGGCACCTTGATCCACAAAAAATGTCTCTTATGTACCCTGACGTGCAACCCAAATGTTGGAGATGTGGTTATAAGGATGCTTCCTATTATCATATTTGGTGGTCATGCAGAGAGATAAAAGCATTTTGGATCAAAATATGGTGGAATATCCAGAGAATTTTTAGAAGGAGGGTAAAATTTACTCCGCAATTATTTTTGTTAGGCATTGTTACAGATTGTGATACAAAGGAGGTTGTATTGATGTTAAATTTGATTACAGCCGCTAGGCTGTTAGTAGGACAATATTGGAAGAAGGAATCTTTGCCTACATTGCAGGAATGGTTTCTTAAAGTAGCTTATCTGGCGGAAATGGCAAAGATTTCGGCTTTCTTAAAGCAACAAACGCAAGAGAAGTTCCTTGCTGTTTGGGACAAATGGATAAAATTTATACAATTTAGATTGGGTATACAAAAATATCACATAGCTTTTTTATAAGTTTTATTTTTATATATATATATAGATATTTTTTTATATATATATATAAATATAAATTTTTTAATTTAATTTTTTATTTTTATTTCTTAATTTTTAATTAAGCCTATATTCTGCTCTGGGAAGCTCAGGGGGGGGGAAGGGAGGGTTTTTGTGAGGGGTGGGGGATGGGTTTTTTTTTTATATATATATGTAATGTTTAGTTTCTTTTTTGTATATGTTGTCTTTTGTTTTGTATTGTTTTTGTTTTTTTGTAAAATTTATAAAACTTTCAATAATAAAAAAAAAAAAGGTCCGGGTGCAGGCGCCACTCTGAGTGGTCCACTGTCGACCTGCTCAAAAAGTCTGCCTGTCAGTTTGCCTCCCCCGAGATGTGATCGGCCCTGATGGAGGCAAGATTGGCCTCTGTTCAGGAGCCCAACAGCTGGGCCTCTGCCAAGAGGGTCCTAGAATGGATATCCCCTTGCCAGTTCACATGGACCTTGCTGCCATGTTGTCCGTAAGGACCAGCACGTGTTGCCTCGCAACCCTGTTGCGGAAGTGGCGGAGAGCCAGGTGTATGGCTCTGAGCTCCAACCAACTGATGTTGTGCCTCAGATCTAACTGGGACCACCGCCCCTGAGCCAACTGCGACCAAAGGTGCGCTCCCCAGCTGAACAGACTGGCGTCTGTCGTAAGTGTGAGCCGAATGGGTTCCTTGAAGAAGGATCATCTGGCTACTGCTGATGAGGACCACCACCGGAGAGACCACAAGATCTGGGGAGGGACCCTTACCCTTTGGTTGGAGGAGCTGGTGCCCAATCTTTGGAAAGGGAGCAGGAACCACTGGAGGTTCCTGGAATGTAGTCTGGCCCAAGGTACAATCGCTATGCATGAAATCATCTTTCCCAACAACTGGGAAAGCACGGCCAGTGTCACTACGCGCTCCCTGCGGACCTTGAGGACCAGGGCTCAGATGCTGTCCTGACAGTTTGGGGAGAGGGAGACTTGGCAATGGTCTGTATCTATGATGGCCCCTAGGTACAGGAGACGGGTCGAGGGAACTGTCTGGCTCTTTTGAAAGTTCACCGAGAACCCGTGGTCCTGGAGGACCCTGATGGACAACGCTAGGTCCAACTGGGCGATTGAAAGGGAGGCCAACTGGATAAGAATGTCATCCAGATAGTATTGAATGCATACCGGTACCACTCTCAAGTGTGCGCCGAGGATTTTGGTAAACACCCTTGGAGCTGACGAAAGACCGAACGGCAGGGCTTTGTATTGGAAATGATGGCCCAAATAACCACTTTTGAAGTTGGAGGCAAGAGTTGCCACTAGGCCCTGGCTTCCCAGCGAGGGACAGGCCTCTCAGCCATGCTGGCCATTCAAAATGGCGGCCATGGTCACCACTGCTCCCTCTGGATCAAAAAAGAGGAAGAAAGGACAGTATCAAGCCAGGCAAGAGGGCAACGGTGAGAAAAACGGCAATGGTGGCCGCGCCGATCAGTTATGAAGGGCCAGCAACAAGGCCGCAGGCAAATGCCTGTTTGATATCCTGGAGGCGTGAAGAGACACTGGGCCAGAAAAAGGAGCGAAGAGCCAAAACGACTATGAGGGAAGCTAATCGGCGATGACTGCTGCCACGCGGCTGCCAAGATGGCGGCTGCAACTATCTGGCCGCAAAAGAAACCATGCGAGGCTTCTAGGAGACACAGGGGAGCTGAGGGGGTTTCCTGGCTGAAGCGCTGATCCCAGCGCCCCAACAATATGAGGAGGTGGGAGATCGGAAGCCTCCGATCTCATCAGGGTAACAAGAAGCCCTAGCCCTCCAGCAGGGGAACTGAGGGGGGGTTTCCCGGCTAAAGCGCTGATCCCAGCACCGCAACGATGTGAGGGTGTGGGAGAACGAAGGCCTCTGCTCTCATCAAGGACTAGGAGGAAGCCCTAGCCCTCCAGCAGTCCAACTGAAGCAGTGCTGAGCCCAGCGCTGCTGAGCTGCCTGAGGGGATTAAGGAAGAATCCACAAATGAAAAAAGATCTGTACAACTTGCAACTAAGCTGGGAGCCAAATGTGTCACGTCCGTCTGGGCTGGAGACTAAGTCAAGACTGGATGTGTCCTGGTCCAGGATGGGCTTGGCAAGTTTGACTGACTTAGTCTAATGGGCAGGAAGACAGAGCTAACCCATTGGTGGATTCTCCATCTCCTATGCTGGAGAAGTGAAGGCTCTGGTGGACTGGTGCAATAAAAATAACCTGGTTCCAAATGTTGATAAAATAAAGGAGATCATTGTAGATATTAGAAAGAGCTGGCACAGTCATATTACACTCAGTATCAAGGATGTAGTTGTAGAGATGGTCAACAGTATTAAGTATCTTGGAATGCAGCTAACTAACAATCTGAATTGGTCTCTCAACACCTTATCCTTAGTGAAGCATGCAAACTAGTGTCTGCATTTCCTGAATTGGATGAGGAGGGCACATCTCTCTCCTTCTATCCTGGCCATTTCTTACACAGGCACGATTGAGAGCATTTTAACAAACTGCATCACTGTCTGGTTTGGTGGCAGCAGTGCCTCAAACAGAAAAGTCCATATAGAGATTGGTAAGGACAGCCAAGAAGATCATGGTGAATCTTTTAGAGACCAAGTGCCCAAAAACTGGCCCCGCCCCTGCCCCACCCCCCCCACCCTGCCCCTCCATCCTCCGCCCTGCCTACTCACAGGACCACTCACCACTTCCAGAGCCCGCCGCAGATCGCCCAGGCAGTGCTATGGCAGCCACACCCTCTGCCCATGCCCTGCGGCATCAACTGCATGATGGGGTGTGAGCGCAAAGTTTTGTCTACGCTGCCTGGCTGCCATGTCCTTGGCTGTGCTGCTTTGTGTGGGCCACGCTCGTGGGCAACTCTCCTTCAGGGGGGCTGCTGGAGAGGAGGGGGTCACGGGGAGAGGCAAGGCTGGGATAATGGTACCCGTGCCATAGGTTCGCCACCACTGTTATAGGAAGTTCGCTTCCTGGTATTCAGGATGTTGCTTATAAGTGCTACGTGCTTAGAACTCAAAGCATTGTTACAGACCCCACACATCCACTTTACAGTCTGTTTCTGTTGCTCCCCTCTGGGAGGAGGTTTCGAAGTATTTCTAACAGGACTACCCAAAGCTCTGTAATAATTTTGTTCCCTATGCCATCCTTCTGGTAAACTCGCAAGATTCATTTTTCTTGCCATGCAGTATACATAATCTGAAGTAGAGTTTGTTCTTTCTCAGTGCCATATAATATATGTGGGTATATGTATAATTCTGTATTTATTTATGTCATATTTATGTAGTGTATATTGGAGGTGGTGACCTTTTGAGAGCTATATGCAATGAAATTTCATTTTAACATATGCCGATTAGTGTACATTCAAAGTGTCAATAAAATTATTCTATTCTATTCTATTCTATTCTATTCTATAGTTGTTCAAAATTGCAGAAGTATCCAAATATTCCAATGAAAGTTGAAATATTTGGTCAATAAATTCATGATATGTTTCTTTTTTCTGATGCTTGATGAAAATTTCCATCTTTTCAGAACAGAAATGTTTCATAACTCAAATTTGCACAAACAGCTGTAAAAAGTCTTATATTTAAAATGCTGTTCTTCATAAATTTTATAACTTTGTTATAAAATGATTTAATATAGGTATTATAATATAAATTAATGCATCGAATATATTTATCTATAATAAATATTTAGATAATAAATAAAAGGGACAAAAATAACACACTTTAGAGCTATAGCATAGGAAATGAAATTCTGCTTAAAACAGATCAATTTCATTTCAGACTTATCATAGAAGGAAAAAAATATAGCAACTTAAATTGAATAATGGTTTCCAGCATTTGAAAATGAGAACTAGTAAGCAGTTTTCTACTGATTTACACCTTTATTTTCTCTCTGCAGAATTTGGCCTCTGAAATCTCAATGCCAGATGTTTACAGCTGCTCAGTTCTCTATATAACATCTTCTTTGGATCAAGCTGGAGAAGAAGAAATTGCCAAGAAACTGAATGTCATTTCCAAACCTTTTGCTTTTAAAAACAGCTGGTAAAATTAGGCCAAGCAGCGTCTTTTGATGGGCCAGAAATATTTTTGAGAAAAGAACAGCCCACAGCTGAATTCAGTAGAAATAGCTTACATGATTAGAATAAAAAATAAACTTGAAAGGAGTAAACGAAGGAGATAGAAATCTATATTAAATGAGATGCGGAAGAATGAATTACAACTTCACCTTAACATTGTATGAAACTCACTAAAAATGTAATATATAAACCCTAACGTGAAGTTAAAAATACTACAATATGTGTTTCTCCACTACTGTTCAATTCTGCATAATCAAACAAATGTTGCATTAAAGCATAAAGTAATAAATTTTAACAATAGGACAAAATTTGATATCTATCTCACCTTTATTGGCAATTATATTTTTAACTCTAAGACAGCAAAGTATCTTAAAATCTTTTCCCTAAACTTCTATATAGCATTTACACTTTATAATATTTTATCTGATTAGGAATATTTCAGGACTGTGATAAATATTATATTAGATACCTTCCAGATATACAAGGCCTATTTAAACATTCCTAATTGCTAAGTTTTATAACTTACCAAATTTACAGTGGAGCTTAGTTTTCTCTCACAGTTTATTGTATATTATGGGTGATATTTGATTCCTCCTTATATTTTGGCTTGCGATTAAAGTTTTATCTATCTACTCTAATTTTTTTTTAGAAATTGAAAAAAGTATCTGATTTCCCTAAAAATGGTGCAGTCTGAATTTAAGACAATCCCAGAAAGAAATTATTGGCACAATCAAATTATTTTCAATGCGTAATTTCCCAAATTCTTCCAACTAATCAGTGCATATGACATACTTGTATACATGTATAAACATGCCTATCAGAAGCTGCTCTCCAAAACAGTACAGGAACAAAAGAAAAAAATAGGCATTTATATTAATAATTTTTCATTAAAATAAACTACTTACAGATCATCTTTGACTTACAATAGTTTATTTAGTGACCGTTCGAAGTTACAATGGCACTAATAAAAGTGACTTATAATTGTTTTTGACACTTACAACTGTTGCAGCATCCCATGGTCATCTGATCAAAATTCAGATGCTTCCTAACTGATTCATATTTATGGCAGTTGCAGTGTCCTGGAGTCATATGATCAACCTTTTGCAATCTTCTGACAAGCAAAATCAATGGGGAAGCCAAATTAACTTAACAACCTTGTTACTAACTTAACAACTATTCATTTACAACTATGGCAAGGTTATAAAATGGGGAAAATTCACTTAACAATTATCTTGCTTAGCAACAAAAATTTTGGGTTCAAATGTCCATACATAGAAAGGAAAAAAAAGAAGCAGAATAGAGGAATTAAGAAAAAAAGGCATCTCACTTAATAGGGAAAGAAAAGGGGGAAAAAACTTGATAGAGATAAGGGCAGTAGGTAGTTAAGGAAAGTTTGCTTCTCTACTGACCACACAGTGTGAATGAAAGGAACTAAAGTTTCAGATTCACTGATCAAGTGAATAGTTGCTAGGTGGCAGTTGCATTCCCTCAAGGAACACCTCTAACTTAACTAGCACTCTTAAAAATAGAGGCGGTTCAGTGCCTACGAACTAAGAATAGAACAGTGGTTCTCAACCTCCCTAATGCCGCGACCCTTTAATACAGTTCCTCATGTTGTGGTGACCCACAACCCCCCATCCAGCTGGCTGGGGGGTATCAAAAACTTGACCCCCCAAAAAAAGGGAAAAAAAGGGAAAGTATAGGCAGTCCTCGAGTTACAACAATTCGCTTAGTGACTGTTTGAAGTTACAACAGCACTGAAAAAGCGAATTATGATCATTTTGCACACTTATGATTGTTGCAGCTTCCCCAGGGTCATGTCATTTACATTTGGATGCTTGACAACTGATTCATACTTATGATGTTCACAGTGTCCCAGGGTCATTTGATCAATGGCCAGGGGGCGTGGCCAGCTGATCACTCAGGTTGCAGAGTGCCTGTGGGGGGGAATCTCTGGGTCTCTGGGATGAGACTGGGATGGGTGCCTGACTTCCTTCCCTCCCCTTGTCCCTTCCTTCCTTCTTTTCTTCCTTTCCTTCACCTCCCTCTTAGTCTCTTCCTCCTTCCCTCCCTCTCCCATTGTCCCTTCCTTCCTTTTCTTCCTATCCTTCACCTCCCTTAGTCTCTTCCTCCTTCCCTCCCTCTTTCCCATTGTCCCTTCCTTCTTTCCTTCACCTCCTTCTTAGTCTCTTCCTCCTTCCCTCCCTCTTTCCCATTGTCCCTTCCTTCCTTCTTTCCTTCTTTTCCTTCACCTCCCTTAGTCTCTTCCTCCTTCCCTCCCTCTTTCCCATTGTACCTTCCTTCTTTCCTTCCTTTCCTTCACCACCTTCTTAGTCTCTTCCTCCTTCCCTCCCTCTCTCCCATTATTCCCTTCCTTCCTTCTTTCCTTCCTTTCCTTCACCTCTCTTAGTCTTTTCCTCCTTCCCTCCCTCTCTCCCATTGTCCCTTCCTTCCTTCTTTCCTTCCTTTCCTTCACCTCCCTTAGTCTCTTCCTCCTTCCCTCCCTCTCTTGCATTGTCCTTTCCTTCCTTCTTTCCTTCCTTTCCTTCACCTCCCTTAGTCTCTTCCTCCTTCCCTTCCTCTTTCCCATTGTCCCTTCCTTCTTTTCTTCCTTTCCTCCCCCTCCTAGTTCCTTCCTTCCTTCCTTCCTTCCTTCCTTCCTTCCTTCCTTCCTTCCTTCCTTCCTTCCTTCCTTCCCTTTGTCCCTTCCTTCCCTCCCTTCCATTGTTCCTTCTCTCTCATTGTTCCTTACTTCTCTCCCTCTTCGTCCCTTCCTTCCTCCCCCCCTCCATGCCCAGGAAGGGACAAGGGGAGGGGGACAGGCTGCCAGAGGCAGAGGAGCGCTCCGCCCAGCTCACTTGATCAGCTTCGCCAGAAAACAAGCCACTTGCTAAGGTAGCAGAAGCCCCAGGATCAGCGCCGGGCTACAGCTGATTCGTGCTTCTGCTAAATTAGCAAGCGGCATGTTTTCTAGCAAAGCTCGAGCAAGTTTGCTGGGCAGGAGCCAAGGAGAGCTGCTACAGCTGACCTGCTTCTTGGCTGCTCTGCAAAAGCACAGATCAGCTGTAGAGGTTCGCCCCGATCCTGGACAAGAGGGAAGGAAGGAAGGACGGAAGGAACAAGGGGAAAGAGGGAGGGAAGGAGGGACAAAGAGGGAGGCGAAGGAAAGCAAGCAAGCAAGCAAGCAAGCAAGGAAGGAAGGAAGGAAGGAAGGAAGGAAGGAAGGAAGGAAGGAAGGAAGGAAGGAAGGGACAATGTGAGAGAGAGGGTAGGAGGAAGAGACCAAGAGGGAGGGAAGGAAAGGAAGTTCCAGCCAGCAGATACTTGGCAGCCCGACTGCCGAGAAACAGAAGAGCGCAAAGCCAAGGAGAAGAAGGTGGCGGTTTCCTCCCAAAGGGGGCTCCTTTTCTCCACCCCTTCCCTGGGTTTGTGGGGAACTTCTCATCACCAATGCTCATAGGTGCTCCTTCGAGCCCGCCACAAGCTTTCTCGCCCCCTTTGCTTCTCCCCTCCGCTTTTGTGAGGAAGCCGATCCTACTTTGAAGCTTAGGAGAGGAGGAGGATTTCCTCAAAGGGGGGCAGGGGAGACAATTCAATCATTAGAAACATAGAAGATTAATAGACTTATATTCAGAAATGGTCAAAGTAATATATTACCATATGGAGCACCAGTCATTAAGTAAGTTGAAAGCTAAACCCTTCATTCCAGGCATCCACCTATACTTGTCCAAGTCCACTTACTGTATTTTATGAAGAACAGTTGATATTTTTTCTTGATATGGTCAGAATGGGAAATAAACCTAAGGAAATACACAAATTACTCTCCATACGTTGTCCTACATTAAAGGTGGTAGTCCTCTGTTCCCCCCCCCCCAAAAAAAAAACTACGTATGATTTGGTTTCAAAATTACAGATGATGTTGCACCTCGCAGTGCCATGCAGAACATTTGGGAAAATTTGCCCTTATGATTAACTATAAAGATGCTGCATGCTCTACTATGTTGTAACTCAAGGACTACCAGTACATTAAATCTAGTAACTGGAGAAGATTAGAGCTAAGGCACTGAGGCAATGCAAATTAAGTTAGCATACATTTTTGCTGACGAAGTCTAAAGAATGCATAACTAGAAGGAAGATCCTTTTGTCCTGAAGAATCAAGCCCTGGATTAATGGCAACGAGCCTCCAAATACCATTATAGTCTCCATCTCCTGCTTTGTAATATCCCAGAAGTATATTACTGGCTACTGTAAGAAACAAGATGTGAATTAAAATGGACTTGTTCTAGCCTAACAGAGCTATTCCAATCTCCTAAAACAGAGAGAAGCTTCGTATAGGCATTACAAAAGGATTACATTCATCAGGCAAGCAGCCCCTCCCATGCAGCAGTGCTGTCTGCTGCTATTTGCATCTCCACCCATTTCCTTGTTTTCAACAATATTGTCTATTCTTCTCAGTAAAAGCATTTAAATACTGTGCTAACCAAGCCAACCAAGCTTTATTTATTGATCAGTTAAGGCCAGTAAGGTACTGCAATCTAGCCAGGCAATTCTTTCATGTTGCTGGAGAGGATGGGCTATTTTGGAGAAGTGGATCATTTTAAGTCTTGTAAAGGGTTCAACAAAAAATTATCATCTTTGAATCATCAGAAAGGGTAGCATGAGGATCATATTAATACTTTGAATCATTCCATTTCCACTAACTTAAGAGGTTGAGAAAGCCTGGTAAGTATTTTTGATTCTAGCTAACTGAAAACAGAACTTGAATGGATTCAATCTCTTTTTTGGCTTACCACAGCAACAAGATCTCCAACAGTCCCTCCCTGTTGTGTTGGGAATTTGCAGCTAAACAAAGCATTCTGACAAAAGTTATGCTTCCAGAGAGACAGATAATTTTCACAAAATGCCATAAAACAAACCTTCTAAATCTTGTGGAATACCTTAACTATATGATTTAACATAAGTAAAGCAAACAAACAAATGCAGTCTCTTGATAATAGAAAAATCCATTAAGGTCTAGTTCTTACTACAATAGTAAATCTAAGCGAGCTACTTTACCTTCAGGCAACAGGTGAATATTCCTTCACATAGACAATGTAATAATAAATCTCTCTCCATTTTAAAACTTAGACAGAAAAACAGGAAACACTAAGCTTGAGCCTGATAGCTGTGGTTTTAAATTGTAGAAATTTTAATGAGGCAATTATGCTCAGAAATGCTGCAAATATTAGTTAATTCAAAAGGTAAATGATTCTTATTGCTTAACAGAAATATGCTAATTAACTGTTAATATTTTCATTAATGAATCATATATTTTATGGGATGTAGTTTAAAGTTACTCAGTAATAGAGCAGCTTCTGATAGCATTCAGACACCCAGTAGTCTCTTATCCCTTCTCATCAGTATGTATGACTGAAGCAAGGGAGAACTTTAAGATGGAAGAGATATGTGAAGAAGAAAGAATAGAAACTAAAACCTTTTCCATCTTTATAAATATCACATATTTCAAGACGTTTCATATACAGAAGATTAAAAAGTAAAACAATATATAGCTGTCTTTTCCACTCTTTTATTCTTACATTTATTCAAAATGTATGTTTCTTTATCAAATGTACACAATCATAAAAGACTTTTGTGTTCTAATAAATAGAACACAAAAACAAACAGAATGTAGAGCTTATTGGTGGTCCTTGGTAATCAGGACCAAAATTTTCATCGTAAATCAATGTGATTATAAAGGGAAATATTGTGTAAATCTAGCTGCTTAGTAAAGCAATCCCAGCACTCCCCGGATATTATTATTAAGCATATCACGGGGGATCATTTTTATATGACCATGTCTCCATCTTCCTGCAGGCTTCCCTTTTTATGTGGAGGAAGGTTGCAAATTGTCATCATGTCACACAGGACACTGCAATAATCTGAAATCTGGGCCAGTTGCTGAGCACCCAGATCACAATCATGTGACTGAGGGGGCACAGTGACAGCAGAAACTTTGAGGATATTCATAAATAATAATTGTTCAGTGCTTTCCTAAGTTCAAATAGTTGCTGAATGAGTGGTCATTAATTCATGATCACCTGTACAACAAACATTCCACTTATTGCACATTCTTACCCTCGCCTTTGTGTAAGTGCTGGAGGCGGCTGTGCCTGAGGAACAAGTAGACGCTTTCGGAAGGGATCCATCAGGGATGGTGGCATTCCAGGTCTCATGGAAGAAGTTGTACCATATGGAGAGCCTGAAGGTGATCCCACTTGTAATCCTGCCATAGGCATCCTTCCACTAGGCAGCATTCCAGGGCGCTGGTGTAAAAGAAAAAAAATGGGCATTTTAGAAAACTTGGCCCTGCAACTCTCAAGAATTCATTGGAAGCTTAAAAGACATATTATCAGACAAAGTTTGATAAAAGTATGGAATGTTATAAAGTGAATAGTAAGCCCAAGAATTTCATCCTGGTTTCTCCTTCAAATGCTTTTCATGCTGAACAGAATTAAAGCAAGAAAAACAAAATTACATATGCAGATTAAAAACAGAAAAAATTACTCAGTAAAGGCTGGAATATACAATGGTAACAGTGTAATAAAAAACCCCATGAATTATAAACACTCATATAAAATCAGTACAATATGCATACATCTCTTGTTTAGAAGTCATAACACAGAAAAAAATTTGTATGATAATATGGAAGTAAAATTTCCAAGAAAGAGTTACAATGCAACAATGGAAGGAACTATTGACTAAATCTACATTTACATCAAATTATACTGTAGCTTAAAGGAAAATTAAGTTGGAGTTGTTTACCATCTATATTGGTAAAAATTATACATTCTTCTTCTTCTTCATCATCATTCTAGCCATTGTCTATCCACTGCATGTTTCCAACCATCATTCTAGCCTCTGCATTTTTCCAACTAATATGACCTTGAACTTTCTTTTGTCAATTGGGCCCACAATACTTGCTGATATCATTAATCCATCTTGTTTTAGGTCTCTTTTTATCAAGTGGAATCCATCTATGACTGCCTTAGTCCACCTACCATCAGTTCGTCTTGCTATGTGACCAGCCCATTTCCATTTCAATACTTTTACTCTCTTGATATCATATACATTCATTTGTTCTCTGATTCATGTGCAGATCTTTCTATCTTGTCTTGTGATGCTGAGCATGTATCTTTCTATGGTTTTTGCACCACTCATAGCTTTTGTGAGGTTACTGTCCATATTTCGTTGGCATATGTTAGAAGGGGCACTGTCTTACCTGAACGCCTTTTCTCAGCACGGAGATGGAGAATCCATTAATGGGTTTGCTCTGTCTTCCTGCCCATTAGATCAAGTCAGTCAAACTTGCCACGCCCATCCTGGACTAGGACACGCCCAGTCTCGACGAGGGCGAAAGCCAGTGATGACAGTCTGACATGTTGGCTCCCAGACCCCTAACACCGGCCTTGACGGACCGAAAGGGGTGGAAGTGGATTCTCCATCTCTGTGCTGAGAAAAGGCGTTCAGGTAAGGCAACACCCCTTCTCCAGCACAGGAGATGGAGAATCCATCAATGGGACATACCAAAACCTCACTGTCCCAATGGGAGGGAAGCAGTCATGGATGGAGTCCCGTCCCTAGATACCACTTGCTGAAGGACCCTCTGTCCAAAGGAGGCATCCGTGGAAGCAAACCTGTCTAGCTTATAATGCCTCACAAATGGGGAAGGCGAAGATCATGTTGCAGCCCTATAAACCTCCTCAATGGACGCCTGTGTGGCCCATGCCGCAGAGGTTGCAGCACTGTGAGTTGAATGTGCTGTGACATGACTTGGAACTGACAGGGAACACAACTGGTACGCCTTCTCAACACAAGCCCTGATCCACCTGCCTATGGTTGAGGCAGGCACTTTCCGTCCCATAGAGAAATGGTGAAAGGAGACGAAGAGGGCTTCAGACTTGTAGAAGGAAGCCATTCTCCTGATATAATAGCGTAATGCCCTGCGGACGTCCAGTGTGTGCCACTGTCATTCCAAGTCATGGGATGGATTAGGGCAGTGGTTCTCAACCTGTGGGTCGGGACCCCATTTGGGATCGAACGACCATTTCACGGGGGTCGCCAAACAACGCAGTCCGCCATTTTTTCCCCCTTTTCCTTAGCTGTGCTACTCCCTTTTATTCTATTGGCTTTTGAAAGCCAACAGAATAGACTCTCTTGAATAGAGTCTAATTCTATTGGCTTTCAAAAGCCAATAGGAATTGTCCAGGCTGTCTCTGCCCTGCTGAGCCCGCCAAAAGTCCCATTCTGCAAACGGTGCTGTACCAGTTGAGTAGTCCTCAACTTACGACCGGTTGGGGGTCACGGCATTAAAGAGGTTGAGAACCACTGGATTAGGGCAAAAATCTGGCAAAACAATCTCCTGGGCCCTATGAAAAAGGGTGTTGACCGGTTCCGGATCGCGGTGCCTACAGCTGCGCAAAGAGACTGCTCTCTTCACTAGCTGATTCTCCGCTGCTGGTAGACCCCTAATTGGGTCAAAAAGCCGCCCTGGAGGGGCGGCTACCACTGAGGAGGTCCTCGTCATCCGTGGGAGAGCGGCAGCTTCTTCCACGGCCCGAGATTGCTCCTTTGGGCCGACGGTGGAAAGACCGGCCAGTAAAATGGCCGTTCACCTTGCCGCTGTAACCAGAAGTCAGAAGAACATCTAAGCACAGGAACCACCGTGGCTGAGCTGAGTGAGACTTTTTTCTTTCCCTCTCTTGGTTCTCCTTTTTTTTGTGCCTGTAAAAAGTACTTTTGAAATTATTTCCCTGCTCTAAGAAAGCGGCATTTGTGAGTGTGGGAAAAAGAAGTTTAAATAGACTGAATTAATTTAAAGTGACTTTTTTTTCTATTTTTATTCTTTTTTATTCACTTTGGGGTCTTGGAAATTTTTTTGTTAATATTGAATCTACCATTGGATTACATCTGAAGAATTCTTCTTTTTTTCTGTGTTTTCTGATCTTATTAATGATATTTCTAGTCTCTGGGAGGAGATTTTATATTTTACTGAGGACACCTGGTGGAAAAAGTCAAAATTGCAACTGTCTCCTTTTCTGATGGTGAGACTGATGGTGACCTTCAGATTACCATAAAAGGAAAAAGACAAAGAAATTTAACAGCTATATTGGTGGGGGTGGATACTGATTAAATGTTCCTTGAACACAGCCTCTGCTAAATGATACAGACTGTTTCTAATTATTTTTGAAATGGAGAAACTCTATGTTCAACTTGACTATAAGCTCATATTGAAAAAACTTTATGAAGCTACTGACCAAATACGTTTGCAAATAAAAGAGTGTACTATGGCAATAAAAAACAGAAATCCTGCTTTGAATTTACAAATTGACCCCCAGACTCTATCTGAGCATTCTATAGGCCAAAAAACAACAGAAGCGCAATCAACTAAGGTTAAAGAAGATTCTACTTTACTTCATATGCATGCTGATGAGATCTCCGAGGAACTAAAAAGGACTGTAACTAAACCACTTACAACTTTAAAATCAACAGAAATGGACAGACAAGCTCAACTAACTGAGAACTATGGTAGCTTGGATAAGCAACTATTAACTACAAACTTGGACATAATTGAGCCTGTTATTCAACAGTTTCAAATGTGGAGACTTGACTCTTTAAAACAAGGGATTACTTACAAAAGAGCCAGGTCTTTAAAACACAAAACGGGACACTTTTGTTTGACCCAAAGGAAACTACAAGGCATAAAAAGTGACTTGTTCATTGATACAGAGGTGTTGTTATGGAAACCTGTGTGGCATAAAAAGAAAGCTAGAATAAGATTTAAGAGTGTGACTTAAGGCTTTATATGGCAGGTTTAAAAGGCTTACTGGATATGGACTGATTTATGGCTTAAGACAGTTAAATAAGATGTTAGATTGAATAGAAATTAATTAAAGGTTTGAATTTAATAAGAGGATATTTGTCTATGTATTAACATGGTTGTTGTGGATATAGTAATTTTGGGAGGAGGTTAAAAGAGTTTGACACAGATATTGAGGGATTGATAGATTATAAACTATAATAGAAATAGAAAGGTATTTTTTTCTCTCTTTCTTGTTTTGTCTTTGTTTTTCTTTTTCTTTTTGTTCTTTTTTTCTCTTTTCTTTTTTGAACTAATATTTTTTTTATTAGAAATGATAGCTATTTTGTAAAGGAAGAAGAATAAGAAAAAAGAAGAAATGATATTAATAAATGTTTATTGAATATGTTAAAGCAGCGGTTCTCAACCTATGGGTCGCGACCCCATTTGGGGTCGATCGACCATTTCACGGGGGTCGCCAAACCCCGCTGTCCACCATTTTTTTTCCCTTTTCTAACTGTTCTACTTCCTTATTTGGCTATATAGAAAGTGCTGTTCCTGCCTCCCTCCTCCTTGCGCATGCGCAGCTTTTTTCTATTTAAAGTTAGGAAGTTTCGGTTTCGGAGCACGTGGAGGAAAGCAATACAGAGGACAAGCGAGAGAGAGCAAACAGCGGAAAGCAAGAGAGAAAACAACTAAAAACAGTAAGTTTCCTCTCTGGCCTGCCGCTGAGCTTCCTCTGCTTGACAGAGGAATATATGTACCGTATTTTCCGGTGTATACGGGTACTCTCTAATTATTTCAGTGGAGTTTAAGTTTGTAGTTCGTTTTGTTAAAGTTAAATAAACGAATCAAAAATTCTTGCATACTTATCTCTCTAAGCGTCAAGGATCGCAAAGCAACATGAGCCCCAAATTACTTTTGTGCATCAATTTCTCACTATTTCCCATTGTGCCAAGGCAAGGTTTTTTTTTTGCATCGTATCGTAGAAATCCCATCATTTTTCCTGCTGCCCAGCCGCTTCTCTCTTTGTTCCGGCCTCTCCCCTCGTCGCCTGCTGCGCTGTCCAGATTACTGTTTTGGGCTCGTCTCGCCACCACCCCCTCCCTCACTTCTGAGTGCCACCTCCGCCTCCGGAGCCGACCCTCCCCTCTGCCCGCTGCCCTGGTCAAGTCCCTTCGCGCGCTCCACTCACCACTCGCTTCTGTCCATTCAGGGCTGTTTGCACTCTGCTCCTCGTAGCCACCGATGCCGCCTCCTCGCCATGTCCCAGCGCGGCGCACGCCAAACGCACCAAAAGGATCGAGTCTCTCTCAGGGATGGAGGGCACCTAAAGCCGAGCGGGGAGTGGAGCGTGCGCCAGCAGGAGCGCCGTGCTGGGACATGGCGAGGCGGCGGCGGCTACGAGGAGCAGAGCGCAAACAGCGCTGAATGGAGAGAAACACTTCTCTCCATTCACCACTGTTTGCGCTCTGCTCCTCGTGGCCACCGCCGCCACCTCCTCGCCATGTCCCAGCGCGGCGCTCCTGCTGGCGCACGCTCCACTCCCCGCTCGGCTTTAGGCGCCCTCCATCCCCGAGGCGCACGCCAAACGCACCACAAGGATCGAGTCTCTCTCGGAGATGGAGGGCGCCTAAAGCCGAGTGGGGAGTGGAGCGTGCACCAGCAGGAGCGCCGCGCTGGTACATGGCGAGGAGGTGGCAGCGGTGGCCACGAGGAGCAGAGCGCAAACAGCCCTGAATGGAGAGAAGTGTTTCTCTCCATTCAGCGCTGTTTGCGCTCTGCTCCTCGTAGCCGCCGCCGCCTCCTCGCCATGTCCCAGCGCGGCGCTCCTGCTGGCGCACGCTCCACTCCCCGCTCGGCTTTAGGCGCCCTTCATCCCCGAGGCGCACGCCAAAGGCACCACAAGGATCAAGTCTCTCGAGCTCAACCTACCAGCAGGAGCCCCGCGCTGGGACATGGTGAGGCAGCGGCGGCTATGAGGAGCAGAGCGCAAACAGCGCTGAATGGAGAGAAACACTTCTCTCCATTCAGCGGTTTGTGCTCTGCTCCTAGCTGCCGACGCCGCCTCCTCGCCATGTCCCTGCGCGGCGCTCCTGCTGGTAGGTCGAGCTCGAGAGACTCGATCCTTGTGGTGTGTTTGGCATGCGCCTCGGGGATGGAGGGCGCCTAAAGCCGGCCACGGAGTGAGGAAAGTGGGGTCGGGATGATCTGGAAGATGAGGCAGGCAGGAGCCGTGGAAGTGCAGTCGGTATCTGAGCCGTCGGTGGCAGCGGTGGCGGGGGCAGTGGCCCCCGGCACCAGTACTCTCCCTTTGGAACCGGCAAAGGATACGGACCGCCAGCTGCGTCTTCGCCTCTGTGTCCTCAACCGAGCAGGATTACGTGGGCACCCTTCGCTTCCTGCAGTCGGTAAACACCGGGGCTCCGGAGGGTATGCCTGGACCCCAGAAAGGGGAGGGAGTCACTGGGGCGGGCGAAAGGTTGCGTCAAGGAAGAGGAAGGGCAGCTGTGCATCTGCTGAGGCGATGGGACCCACGGTGGCCACTTGGCGGCCATGCCCACTCGGTAGCCACGCCCACTCAGCGGCCATGCCCACTCAGTGGCCACGCCCCTGGGGTCACCACAACATGGGGAGCTGTATTATGGGGTCACGGCATTAGAAAGGTTGAGAACCACTGTGTTAAAGAAAAAGGGAGTGAAGAGACACCCGAAGTATTAATTATGTATTTAGATTAGAAATATGGAATATAGCAACTGAAATAGTAAAGCTTAATACAGGATTTGGATTTATTTAGATGAAATGTTGCTGATTAAGAAAAAAGAATATTAATAAATGATTATTGATTATGTTAAGGAAAAAGGGAATGGAGAGACACCTGAAGTATTAATTATGTATTTATATTAGCAATATGGAATATAGCAATTGAAATAGTAAAGCTTAATATAGGATTTGGATTTATTTAGATGAAATGTTATTGATGATTGCTTTGATTGACTTAGCTGTATTGAAATACATTAACTTGAATATAATATGTTATTAGAGGGAATAGAGAGGGGTTTTTAATGGTTTAATCTGAACTTTATGAGTATGACTTTGTTTTTGGACAATTGATTGCCCTGCCACCACGTTGATTCTTAAGCACTTGTTTGTAAAATGAAAAAACTAATAAAACGTATTTTAAAAAAGGGTGTTGACCTTGGGAATGAAGGTAGGATCCAAGCGAAGGACCACCCCGTCCTGGTGAAAGATACAAAGGTCATCCCTGTGCCCAAAGCTCAGAGATTCGCTTGGCTGATGTGATAGTGAAGGCAACATTGAGAGATAAGGACCGCAGAGCACAAGTTATGAGAGGCTCAAACGGTGGCTTGGTGAGAGCCCGTAGTACCCACGGCAATTCCCAAGAGGGATACCTATGTACCACGGGCGGTTTTGTGTTGGTGGCGCCCTTGAGAAAGGAGCATATTCTGGGATGCTGGGCCAAAGGAACAGAATTGGCACAGGTAAGTAAGGTTGATAGGGCCGCAACCTGCCTGCGGATGGTATTAAGCACTAAGCCCTTATCGAGGCCTTTGAGCAAGTACTACAAAATCTGTGGAATTGTCAATTCCAAGATATCTAGCTGCCTCCTCTCACACCAATGGCAAAAATTCCTCCATGTGGAGTCATAGATGCGATTTGTTGCTGGCCATCAGGAGGCCTGAATCATGGAAATCACGCCTGATGAATATGATTCCTGGGTCAGGATCAAGCGCTCAAGTGCCAGGCGACTAACTGCAGCCACTGGGGTTCTGGGTGTTGTAGAACTCCCTGGTTGAGAGACATGCAATCTGGGGGAATTCTCCATGGGTGAGATCTGGAGAGATTCACAAGGTCGGCAAAGCACAACCTCCGTGGCCAGTACGGGGCCATGAATATTAGCCCCGCCCGCTCCTGCAGCAGTTTGCGGATGGCTGCCGGGATCAGAGGGAGAGGGGGAAATGCATAAAGCAGGCCCCCTGGCCATAGACCACAAAGAGCATCTGCTCTCTCTGCCCCTGGAGACGGGAACCGGGAGAAGAATCTTGGGAGCTGGGAGAAGAGAACAGGTCTATGACCAGTTGTCCGAAGCGCTGCGCTATCTCTGCGAAGAGATCCGGGTGCAGGTGCCATTCGGAATGATCCACGGTCGACCTGCTTAGAAAATCCACTTGCCGGTTTGCCTGTCCCGAGATATATTCGGCCCTGAGGGAGGACAGGTTGGTCTTTGCCCAGGAGCCCAATAAATGGGCCTCGGCCATGAGGGACCTGGACCAGGTACCCCTTGCTGGTCCATGTGGGCCTTTGCTGCCACGCTGTCCGTAAGGACTAGCACGTGTTGCCTTGCAACCTTGTTGCGGAAGTGGCAGAGAATCAGGTGTATGGCTCTGAGCTGCAACCAATTGATATTGTGTTTCAGGTCTGCTTGGGACCACTGGCCCTGAGTGAACTGAGACCGAAGGTGCGTTCCCCAGCCGAACAGACTGGCATCTGTCATAAGCGTGAGCCGGACGGGTTCCTTGAAGAATGACCCTTTGGCTACCACTGGCGAGAATCACCATCGGAGGGACCACAGGGTCTCAGCAGGAACCCTTACAGTTGGTTGGAGGAGCTGGTGCCCAACCTTTGGAAGGGGAGCAGGAACCATTGGAGGTTCCTGGAATGCAGTCTGGTCCAGGGCATTATTGCGATACACAAAACGATCTTTCCCAGGAGTTGGGAAAGCAGGGCCAGTGTCACAACGCGCTCTCTGCATACCTTGAGGACCAGGTTTATTTATTTATTTATTTATTTATGAGACTTATATACCGCTTTAAGTGCAAGCACTCTCTAAGCAGTGTACACCAGTAAGCAATGTATATATATATTTACATTGCCCCCAACAATCTGGGTCCTCATTTTACCTACCCCGGAAGGATGGAAGGCTGAGTCAACCTTGAGCCGGTGAGATTTGAACCGCTGACCTGCTGAACACAGTCAGCTAAACTGGCCTGCAGTACTTCACTCTCACTGCTGCGCCACCTCGGCTCATTCTGGATGCTGTCCCGACGTTCCTTGGATAAGTAAACCTGGCAACTGACTGTGTCTATGATGGCGCCCAGGTGTAGGAGCCAGGTCGAGGGAACTGTCTGGCTCTTCCGAAAGTTCACTGAGAACCCGTGCTCCTAGACAACCTTGATCGACAATGACAGGTCCGACTGGGCCGCTAGAAGGGAGGACGACTGGATGAGAATGTCGTCCAGGTAGCATTGAATGCATACCGATACCAGTCTCAGGTGTGTGGCGAGCACCGCCAGGATTTTGGTAAACACCCTGGGAGCTGACGAAAGGCCAAACAGCAGGGCCCTGTATTGATAGTGATGGCCCATATAACAGAACCTGAGGAACTACCGGTGGTCGGGGAGGATGGGGATGTGGAGATACACTTCTGTGAGGTTCATGGATATCAGGAAGTCTCCCTTCCACATGCTATCCAAGATGGACTGGAGTGTTTGCATCTTAAATTTCCGGTATGCAATATGGGAATTCAGACTTTTGAGTCTAGAATCACCCTCCATCCTCCTGAGGCCTTGGAACCACAAAGAGGATGGAACAGAATTCACCACCCTGTTGACCAGCCAGCACCGGTTCTATGGCTCTTATGTCCAAGAGATGACGAATGGCCTCTTGCACGAGGCCCTTTTTGACTGGGTTCTTTCATTGGGGGCAAGAAATGAAGCACCCTGGTGGGCTGGACATGAATTCTAGGGACAGACTGTATTGAATGGTTTGGAGGACCCAGGAGTCTGTGGTGGTGGCTTCCCACTGGTGGGCAAAGAGTGTTAGTCTGCCACCTATGGGAGGGGCAGCTCAAGAGTCACTTGGACATTCTAAAGGGGCGACCTCCTCCCCCGAAAGGGCCACTTGCCCTGGTACTGCTGCCTGGGTCTGGAACCCTGTCTGTCAGATGGGCAATCCTGTCTGGCTGTGAAGGGGCGAGGGGGCAGTGTGGGACTGAGCTTGTTCCTGACCGAAATGACTGCCTACAGGCATAAGGATTAGTACATCTGTCAGCCTGCCTGTTGAGATGGGTCAGCACCTTCCACTTATCCTTATTCTTGGTCAAATAAGGTGCTAGGGCCTCCCCAAACAGCTGACCCCCCTGATAAGGGGCCACAGCCAGATGCCACTTAGATTTGGCGTCAGCTTGCCAATTCTTAAGCCATAGTAGTCACCGTGCTGTGACATTGGAGGCCATGGTCCTGGAGGAAAACCTGACTGTGTGCAGTATTGAATCAGAGACATACTCTGATGCTGCAACTAGTTTGCTCAGGTCCTGGTGTGTGCGTCCCTCCTCCAGAGGGAGCCTGGCCTGTAGTTGATGAAGCCAAAGGAAAGAAGTTCTAGCAAAGAAGGATGCACAAGTAGCCACTCTTATCGCCCACGCCGCCACCTGGTGAGTCCTGTGGAAAGTCAATTCCCATCTCCTGTCCTCAGCCTTCAGCACCTCAGCCCTATCTCCTGACACCGTAGACGAGGACAAGAGAGGGGCCAAGGGTTCATCCATGGTTGGCACCTCCAGTGCGTCAGCCAAGTCTGGTGCTGCGCTGAACAGTTTCCTGTCCGTTTTTTCTGGAGGAGGGAAGGTTCCAGGTGAGACCCACTGCTTTTGAACTTCGTTCAAGAAGAGAGAAGGACAAGGCTGAGTCACTATGGGCTCAAAAAACACCGGGTTCGGATCTGAGCGGGGTGAGGGGTCTGACTGAGGGATCCGATCAGGGCCTATGTTGGCAGTTGTGCTGGCCTTGCGAAGCAATGGCAAGAAAAGGGCTGGGTTAAAGAGACCTCCAAATGGCAGAGGGTCTTCCTCCTCCGACCATGGTATATCTGGTTGGTCGTACTCGCAGGAGATGAGCTCCTGCTATAAGAGGATTGGGATGGTGAAGGAGGACCATGGTACTCGGGTGCTCCCAACTGGAGAGGATAAAATGGAGAAATGGATGCTACGGACTTGGTTCTGGGCATGTGGTAAGACCTGGCTGCAAGACCTTGGTCCAATGCCTGAGAAATCAAGGCTTGAAGGCAATCATCTGAGGGAATGGCTTCGGGCTCAGCTACCCTGAGCCCGGCAGCTGTGGGAGTGAAAGTGGCCTCTGGGTCCGAACGTGGGACCCGCAGTGCCAATGATGGTTGGTGGATGGTTGGATCTTGATCCATCCCAGGGGAAGGGAGGTGTGTGGGAATCCCCTCCGGGGACCAGACCTCTTGAACAGAGTTGAGGGCCCCAGCGGGAGATCAAAGAACGAGGCCTCTGTCTGCTCCGCCTCTGTCCTGGCCTGCATCTGCACTTTGGAAAATTCCTTCTCCAAGGCCTGATGCCTCCTGCTAGCCTGCTTCTCCACCAATTTAGAAGGCTTCCTTCTGGAGATGGTCTTTGCCTTGCCTGATCCTGCCTGCTGCCTCCTGTTTGGAGGACTCGTGCCTTTTTTGGCTAGTGGATGGAGGGGTGCTGTACTTAGGTTGGGGAACCGTGGTATCCTCCATCCTGAGGTGAGCTATCTCAGATAGTGCTGAGAGGGAGCTCTGGCAGTGGATCAATTGGCAGATTAGACTAGTGCAGTTGGAGCAGGGGAATGCTAAGGTAATTTCGTTTGGTTCACCCTGTTCCCCTGGCCACCTGACCAATAATTGTCCATGGTGGTCTGGTCGTGTCTACAATCGCGGCAAAATCACGGGTGTAATGACAACCAGCCTGCTCGTAGAGCGCTCAATGGTGACAAGGCCAGAAGGTTGATGAGTGTCAGCACGTTCGCATGGTGGGTTGACTCTGCGGAGGCGGCAAAATCACTCGCATGATGATCGCTAGCACATGTGCAGCCCGCTGAATGGTGGCCAGGTGGGGGATGGGCACCAGGTTGAGGCCTGTATTTTGGCCCTACGGATTATGCAGTGTTTACAAACATGCAGTGTCTTGTTGAATGTTCTGATACTTGGAGGAGAGATAGGCTATACAGGCCTATAGATATCTATATATATTGGATATACGGGCCATCCAAAATCATGGCCATGACCTTTTCCACCTCCCCTGTGATGGAATTGCAGGGAGAGCAAGACGGAAGGGTGATCTAGTGTGACAGAGGCAATCACCCTTCGATTGCCAGGGAAAGATGGAGCTGAGGACAGCTGAAGGAGACCCCCCCCATTGACTTCCCTGCAAATGGAGATGGCGGCAGCCACGCAGTTCTCAAAATAGCGGCCACACCAAATGAGGCTGACTGCCACCAGAGAAATCTGCAGGTGAATGCCTGCCGATGCTCTGAAGACCTGAGAGACCGTATGGTTGAAGTACAGATAAATCCAGGCCGCATGGCCACGAATGAGCCGATTCGGCCTCGGTGGTTCACCACGCGGCTGCCAAAATGGCAGCCGCAATGATCCGGTCACAAGAGAAGGCACCCGAGGCCTATACAAGCAAGGAGGTAAGGAAATCCAAGACGCATACCCACAAACGAGCCGATTTGGTTGCCACGCAACTGCTGAAATGGCAGCTGCAATGATCTGGCAGAAAGGAGGCAGGGAAGTAGAGGGGGGGTTTCCCAGCTGCAGCACTGATCCCAGTGCTGCACGTGTGAGGAGAAGGACGAAATCCCTGTTCTGACTGAGGACTGGGGAAGGAGCCCAAGCCTCCGACAGTCAGGCTGAGGGAGCACTGATCCCAGAGGTACTTAAGAGACTGTGGAGAACAGTGGAGAATTTAACAATGGATTTCTGATCTACCTGCCTAAGCTGGGAGCCAAACTTGCCACGTCTGCCTGGGCTGAAGATCAAGTCGAGACTGGGTGTGTCCTAGTCCAGGACAGGCGTGGCAAGTTTGACTGACTTGATCTAATGGGTAGGAAGACAGAGCAAACCCATTGGTGGATTCTCGATCTCCTGTGCTGGAGAACTGGTAGTACACACTGATCGAAAACTTTTCTCTTCAGGCATAGAAGACAGTTTGTTTGAATGGTCATTATACATTCTACTTTATACACGGTAAACAACTCCATCAATAATATTTAGGATAGACAAATCATATTACTATTATTGTTATTATCAGGGTGGATTTGATTTAAATCAAGCTGTTGTGATTCCTCACCAGCCAGTGGATCCAGCAGCCGAGTCTGAGGACTTAGATGAGGAGGAGGGGCCTGGAGTTACATTGGAGTCTGAGAAAGGCTCTGAGGAGCACCAAGACTCACAATCAGACGAGGAGCCCAGCCCTTTTACTCACGCTCGGGCAGATACAGCAGTTTTGGGAGCCTGAGTTGGGCGATAATGAGGAACAGCTGGGGCCAATCCTGGATGCATGGATGTACAGAGAGGAGAGGTGAGCAAGACAGAGGAAGACAGTGGGGCAGCTCCAGAGATAAAAGAAAAGTCATTAACAAGCCACGCCCTGGCTGGACTATAAAAGAGAAAGGTATGAGAGGTGCTGTTTGCTGAAGGCAACCATTCACGCTGCGGCTTTGTGTTTTTTTTTGTTTTGTTTTTTTTTAATTAAAAAGTTTTATAAATTTTACAGAAAATAAAAGACAATACAAAAACAAAAAACAACATATACAAATAAAAACAAACATTACCCAACAAAACCCCCCTTCCCCCACCCCTACCCAAACCCCCCCTTCCCCCCCCAGGGCCTCCCAGAGCAGAATATAGGCTTAATTAAAAAAAATTAAAAAAATTTATATTTATAAAAAAAAAGAATATAAAATAGAATATATATATATATATATAAAGTTAAAAATTATGAAAAAACTATATAGTATTTTTATATCAAATTTAAATTGTATGAATTTTATCCATTTATCCCAAACAGCAAGAAATTTCTCTTGCGTTTGACCCTTTAAGAAAGCCGAAATCTTTGCCATTTCCGCCAAATGAGACACTTTAAGAAACCATTCCTGCACTGTAGGCAAAGATTCCTTCTTCCAATATTGTCCTACTAACAGCCTCGCAGCTGTAATCAAATTTAACATCAATATAACCTCCTTTGTATCACAATCAATAACTATACCTAACAAAAATAATTGTGGAGTAAATTTTACCCTCCTTTTAAAAATTCTCTGGATATTCCACCATATCTTAATCCAGAATGCTTTTATCTCTCTGCACGACCACCAAATATGATAATAAGTAGCGTCCATACAACCACATCTCCAACATTTAGGTTGTAAGTCAGGGTACATAAAAGACATTTTTTGTGGATCAAGGTGCCATCTATAAAACATTTTATAAAAATTCTCCCTTAAGTTCTGTGCTTGTGTAAATTTGACATTTCTCACCCAGTTTCCCAGGTGTCCAATGGAACTGTCTCACCAAAATTCTGCGCCCATCTAATCATACAATCTTTAATTAGTTCCGTTTCTGAATCCAATTCAACTAAAACCCCATAAATCCTCTTAATGTGGGTTTGTCTTTGATCCTTCACTTGCTTAATAAGATTTTCATCTTCTCTGAGAAAACCCACCTTACAGTCCATCTTCCATCTGTCTAATAATTGCCTATATTGGAACCAAGAATAAATAATATTTTCTTGTGCTAACTCTTCCCGTGATTTTAACTGCCAGTTTTGTCCATCCCATTTAAGTAACTGTCTATAGGACACCATATCCATTTTAACCCCCGGCTTTGTGTTTTTTTGATTGGGTTGTTTGCCTCTGAAGTCTTGGACATTGAGTCAGTCAGTAAAAATAAAAAGGGGTTTGTTTTTCTTGTGGGTCCTGCCTGGTTCCAAGAAGAGAGATTTTTCCTTGTGAGTAAAGCAGTCGAGCAAGTACTTACGTAGGCTGGGACAGAACACAAGTCAATTTAAATCATGATTTAAATAATGATTTAAATTACTAGTAAAAAGGCTTTAAATCAACTTGCAGTGGCTCCACCTCTGACCTACTGTTTACTCACTAACAATCCCATTCACTTTAATGGGACGGCTGATGATGCGGCAGTGAAACAACAAGGTAAGGGATGTGCCACCACAATGAGGCAAAGCAGGTGGGGGAGGGAGTGGAGCTGACCCACACACCCCACACCCACTTACTTCAGGGCCTCACCAGCCAGGCCATTTCTTGCTCGGCGACCTTTCCTTTCACTCCGCTACTGAGCTGGACAGGCCCGGTCCCCCTCTGCCATTTCAGAGTCAGGGGGGAGTGACGGCAAAAGGCTCCGCTGCCACTGTGCACCGCTGGAGGGGCTTTCTTTGCGCTTTGCCCAACAGATCATCTGCCCAGTGGCAGCCGCCGCCTTCTACTCCACCAACTCTCCTGCCAGCCCTTCATCGCTGCCACTGGAGAGAATGGAGAATGGGGAGGGGTACAGCTCTGCAGAAAGATGCAGAGCAGAGAAGGGGCGTTGTCTTACCTGAACGCCTTTTCTCAACACAGAGATGGAGAATCCACCAATGGGTTTTCTCTGTCTGCCTGCTCTTGAGACCAAGTCAGCCAAACTTGTCACGCCCCCTGTTGCTAGGAGAACCCAGTCTTGACAAGGGCAAAAGTGGCTGATGATAGTATGAGGTGTTGGCTCTCAGTTCCCTAAATCCAGCCTAACGGATCTTAAGGGTGAGTGTGGATTCATCTCCGTGCTGAGAAAAGGTGTTCAGGTAAGACAACGCCCATTCTCCAGCACAGGAGATGGAGAATCAGCCAATGTGACATACCAAAGCCTCACTGTCCCAATTGGAGGGAAACAGATAAGGCCGGATCCACGTCCCCAGACACCACCTGCTGAAGGACCCTCCGACCAAAGGAGGCATCCGCGGAAGCAAAGCGGTCAATCTTGTAATGACGGACAAACAGGGAGGGTGAAGACCGTGTCGCAGCCCTGCAAATCTCCTCGATGGACACCTGAGTGGCCCAAGCTGCAAAGGTTGAAGCACTGCAAGTGGAGTGAGCCGTGATATGACTTGGAGCTGGCAGGGAAGAAGACTGGTACGCCTCCTCAATGCAAGCCCTGATCCACCTGCCAATAGTGGAAGCGGACACCTTCTGTCCCAGAGACGTAGGGTGAAAGGAAATGAAGAGGGCCTCGGATCTGCGGAAGGACGTCGTTCGCTTGATGTATCAGCGTAGCACCCTACCAACGTCCAGTGTGTGCCATTGCCGCTCCAAGTATGGGAAGGATTGGGACAAAAATCTGGCAAAATAATTTCCTGGGCCCTATGAAAAGGCGAGTTGACCTTGGGCACAAATGTGGGAACCCACCGAAGGACCACCCAGTCCCGGTGGAAGATACAAAGTTCATAGCTGATCGATAGAGCAGCCAGCTCAGAAATGCACCTGGCTGACATGATAGCGACCAGGAAGGCGACTTTGTGGGATAAGGACCGTAGAGCACTAGTTGTGAGAGGCTCGAACGGCGGTCTGGTGAGGGCCCATAGGACCTGGGGTAACTCCCAAGAGGAATACCTGTGTACCACGGGTGGCTTAGTGTTGGTGGCGCCCTTGAGAAAGGCGCGTATCCTGGGATGCTGGGCCAGAGGGACTGAATTGGCACAGATAAGTAAGGGTGGTAGGGCCACCACCTGTCTACGGATGGTAGTAAGGGCTAAGCCCTTATCCAGGCCATCAAGAAAGTATTCTAGAATCTGTGGGATTGTCAAGTCTGAGATATCCAACTGCCGCCTTCTGCACCAATGGCAAAAATTCCTCCATGTGGAGTCACAGATGCGATTGGTAGCCGGCCTGTGAGAAGCCTGAATCATGGAAATCGCTCTGGCTGAGAATGACTCCAGGGTCATGATCCTACGTTCAAGTGCCAGGCGGCTAACTGTGGCCACTGGGGTTCCAGGTGTCGTAGAACCCCTTAGTAGAGAGATACGCGATCCAACAGAATTTTCTATGGGGAAGAGCAGGAGAGGTTCACCAGGTCGCCAAACCAGGGTCTCCGGGGCCAGTACGGGGCCACGAAGATTACCTCCGCTCGCTCCTAAAACAGTTTGCGAATGGCCGCCGGGATCAGTGGGAGAGGGGGAAATGCGTAGAGTAGACCCTCCGGCCATGGGTATCGAAGGGCATCTGTCTCCTCCGCCCCCGGGGATGGAAACCAGGAGAAGAATCTCGGGAGCTGGGCATTCGCTGGCAAAGCGAACAAATCGAGGACCGGTTGGCCAAACCGTTGCGACATCTCCGCGAAGAGATCTGGGTGCAAATTCTATTCCGAGTGATCCACGGTCAACCGGCTCAGGAAGTCCGCTTGTCCGTTGGCCTCCCCGAAATGTCTTCAGCTCTGAGAGAGGCAAGGTTGGGCTTTGCCCAGGAGCCCAGTAACTGGGCCTCAGACATGAGGGACCTGGACCGGGTACCCCCTTGCTGGTTCACATGGGCCTTTGCTGCCACGTTGTCCGTAAGGACTAGCATGTGTTGCCTCGCAACCTGGTTGTGGAAGTGGCAGAGAGCCAGGTGTATGGCTCTGAGCTCAAACCCATTGATGTTGTGTCTCAAATCTGTGCAGGACCAATGGCCCAGCGCAAACTGAGACCAGAGGTGAGCTCCCCAACCGAACAGAATGGCGTCCGTCATAAGTGTAAGATGGGTAGGCTCCTTGAATAGTGAACCTCTGGCTACCGCTGGCGAGAATCACCAATGGAGGGATCTCAGGGTTTGAGCAGGAACTCTTACCTGTTGGTTGGATAAACTTACGCCCAACCTCTGGAAGGGGAGTAAGAACCATTGAAGGCTCCTTAAATGGAGTCTGGCCCAAGGGACTATGGCTATGCAAGAAACCATCTTTCCCAGAAGCTGGGAAAGTAGGGCCAGTGAAACGATGCGGTGTCTGCACACCAGAGGGCTAGGTCCCTGATACTGTCCAAACGTTCCTGGGATAGATAGACCAGGCAATTGAATGTGTCTATGACTGCTCCCAGGTTAGGAGTCGGGTCGAGGGAACCGTCTGACTCTTTTGGAAGTTCACCGAGAACCCGTGCTGTTGAAGGACTTGGATCGACAAGCTCAGGTCCGATTGGGCCGTCCGGAGGGAGGATGACTGAATAAGAATTTTGTCCAGATAGCACTGAATGTGTACCGGCACCAGCCTTAAGTGTGTACCAGCACAGCTAAGATCTTGGTGAAAACCCTGGGAGCCGAGGAGAAGCCGAATGGGAGGGCCCTGTACTGGAAGTGACGGCCCATGTAACAGAACCTGAGGAACTGCCAGTGGTCGGGAAGATGGGGATGTGGAGATATGCTTCCATGAGATCTATGGACGTCAGGAAGTCTCCTTTTCTGATGCTCCCTAAGATGGACTGGAGCGTTTGCATCTTGAATTTTCTATATGCAATGTGGGAATTCAGACCCTTGAGGTCTAGAATCACCCTCCATCCTCCCGAGGCTTTGGGGACCACGAAGAGGATGGAATAGAATCCCCTTACCATCTGATCCAGCGGCACTGGTTCTATGGCCCTTATGTCCAGAAGATGATGAATGGCCTTAACCCTGTTTGATTGAGTCCCGTGACTGGGGACAGGGGATGAGGCGATCTGGAGCCTGGTCACAAATTCCAGGGACAGGCTGAATTGGATGGTTTGTAGGATCCAAGCATTTGTGGTGGTAAGTTCCCACTGATGGAAAAAGAGGGATAGTCTGCCACCTATGAAAGAGATAGCCCAAGAGTCACTTGGACCTCCTGAAGGGACGACCTCCCCCTCGAAATAGCCGTTTACTCTGATTTTGTTGCCTGGGTCTAAAACCTGATCTGTCGTACAGGCGGTCCTGTTTGGCCATGAAGGGGCGGGGAGGCTGGGCAGCTCCCGAATCTGTTCCTGGCCAAAAGGACTGTCTAGAGCCATAGGGGTTGGCGCACCTATCAGTCCATCTGTTAAGGTGGGCCATGACTTTCCGCTTGTCCTTATTCTCTATTAAATAAGGATTCAGGGCCTCTCCAAATAGGTGGCCTCCTTGGTAAGGAGCCGTCACCAGACGCTATTTGGACTTGGCGTCGGCCTGCCAATGCTTGAACCATAGTATCCGTCGTGCTGTGACATTGGATGTTATGGATTTGGAGGCAAAGTTGGCCAACTGCAAGGTTGCATCTGAGGCATACTCTGTTGCTGCAACCAGCTTACTTAGATCTTGGTGAGTTCGTATGTCCTCTGGAGGGAGCCTGGCCTGAAGCTGGCGAAGCCATAGGAGAGAGATCCTGACAAAATAGGAAGCGCAAGTGGCCATTTTAATTGCCCAAGCCGCCACCTGATGAGTTTTGCAGAAGGTCAGTTCCCATCTCCTGTCCTCCATCTTTAGCGCCTCAGCCATATCTCCCGAGACTGCAGACGAGGACACAAGAGGGGCCTAGGCTTCGTCCACCTTTGGTACTTCAAGAGCATCAGTTAGATCTGGTGAAGTACTGAACAGCTTTCTGTCCATTCCTCCCATGGAAGGGAAGGACCCCGGTGAAACCCATTGTTTCCGAACACTGTTCAGGAAGAGAGATGGGCAAGGGACATGGTGTTGAGTCGCAACTGTCTTGAAGAACATTGGGTTCAGGTTTGAGCCAGGCTGGGGTTCTGGTTGAGAGACCCGATCGGGCCCTATGTTGGTCGTCGTGCTAGCCTTGCGTAGCAGTGGTAGAAAAAGGGGCGAGTTGAAGAGACCTCCAGGTGGAGAAGAGTCTGGGGGGAGTTCCTCCTCCTCTAATCATGGGAAGTCCAGCTGGTCATACTCCGCTGGAGAAGAGACGCCACTATGCAAAGAATGGGAAGGTGACAGGGGGCCATGATACCCAGAAGCCCCTGATGGGGGAAAATAGGATGGAGGTACAGATGGTATAGCTTCTGGTCTGGGCATATGGTAAGACCGAGCCGCGAGTGCTCAGTCCACTGCCCTAGAGATCAGTGCTTCAAGTCGGCCCTCAGAAGGGATATCTTCGGGTTCGGCCTCCCTGAGCCCGGCAGCTGTGGGGGTAAAGGTGGCCTCTGGACTCAAGTGTGAAATCCATGAGGGGAATGTCGTTGGGAATGTCATGAGCCACCATGGAAGGGGGAAAGTGTGTGGTGGAAGCCTCCACCATAGACCACACCCAATGAGCAGAGGTCGAAGGCCCCAGAGGAAGGTCAAAATCTGAGGCCACTGGCTGTTCCGCCTCTGCCCTGGCCTGCCTCTATGCTCTGGAGAAAGTTCAGCGGCCTCTGGCTGGCCTGCTTCTCTGCTAATTTGGAAGACTTTTTGAGGATGGCCTTTGCCTTGTCCTTGAGCTTGCCTGCTGCCTCCTGCTTGGAGGATTTGTGCCTTTCCTGGCTTGTGGATGGGGAGGCGGTGATCGTAGGCTGGGACACCGTGGAATCCTCCATGCTGGGGCGAGCTATCTCAGGAGTACTGAGAGGGAGCTCTGGCAGGCAAGCAATTGGTGGGCAGGGTAGTTGGAGCAGGGAATAGGGGCTGCTCCCCTGGCCACCTGACTGGATAATCAGTTCTCTCTGGGAGTCCGGTCACAGTTTTTTTAATATCCGAAGCCGAAGGCATGGTTGGTGCCAACTGTTAGGCGCTGCCCGGTGGGCCTTAGGTGGTCAGGCCAATACTGCACCAGAATGCCCAAGGTTGGGCGCAGAGGGGCCTATAAAGAGAGTCTGGTAGTTGACAAGATGGCCTTGGGAGCCATCATGTGTTCAATATGGCGGCCTGGGGGGTGAGGTACAGGCCGGGCCTGGTATCGGGTAGCTAATATGTGAATCCTGGGATGCTGAGGAGCGGGGAGTCTGTGCGGTTAATGAGTCCTAAGCAGCACTCCCGCCCCGGTGTGGGACGGAAGAACCCCCTGATTAAGGCTGGTAGCCCTGAGAAGGCAGTCGCACCATAAAAGGACAATGTGGGGAAGCCTAAAGGCCTAATTATCCCCTCAGGCAATTTGGCAGTGGGAGAAAGCTGAAGCCTAACAATCCTGTCAGAAAGGATGGCGCGGTGCGTCCAAAATGGCGGCCGCTCCGCACGCTGCGAGGGGGAAAGAATTTGATCCCTGGAAGGAGTCCAATGGCTCTGCGATGGGTGCGGGAGCCTTTTCCCCGTGCTCAAAATGAGCTAAGGCAGCGATTGTGACAGCAGGTTTGAGAAGGCTCCCCCTGCCTCTCAGCACTTCAGTTTGGACTATGGCGTTTTCAGCGGCAACCAAAATGGCGGCCGCGACTTTCTGACAGTTGGGAATGCTGCCTGAGGCCTCGTGGAGCAGTTCTGGGCAGCTTAGGGAGATCGGAGCTGCAGGGTTGAACGCTGCGCTAAGAAGGCTAATGAGGGGTAAAAGAAAGATCAAGGGAAAAATTCCCTAGAGCCCTGGGGAAGGAAAATGGGGAAGTTACACCCCCCTCAGTCTCAAATCAGCTGATCTGAGGCAGCGCTGAGCCCAGAGCTGCTGAGAGGCTATGGAGGTGAGAGGAGAGGAGAAAATCCACTATTCCCAGTGAGAATGGATAAGGAGAGGAAAATTCACTAATGGAAGACTCTAAATCTGTTGAAAACCTGACAGCCAAATCTGACATGTCTTCTAGAGCTGAGGCCAAGTCAAAACTGGGTTCTCCTAGCAACAGGGGGCGTGACAAGTCTGGCTGACTTGGTCTCAAGAGCAGGCAGGCAGAGAAAACCCAATGGTGGATTCTCCATCTCCTGAGAAGAGCATTGTTGCCACTCTGCATCACCTCGTATCTCCCTTCTCCCTTCTGGAAATGGCAGCCCCGTTTCCTGCCACTTCTCGCAAGAAGTTGGAAGTTCTGACTGAACTATTTTTAGTCCTACAAACTCTGTTTCCCTGTAGCAGGACAGAAATGTGCCAGAGCTGGAAAGCAGGTTAGTGAAGAAATGCTTTTGGGAAGAAAGAGGAGCTGAGCGGTGGTACACCAAACTCTACAGCAGTGCCAGAAGGAGAAGCATCAGGAAATAGAATGGCCTGGATGGTGGGGCCCTGAAGTGAGCAGGTGCAAGGCATGTAGGGCAGCTCCTGCTGTGAGTGGCTACAGCAGAAGTTGGTTGGCAGCCACGCGGGCATCTGCTGGATGCTCTGGGGGGGTTAGAGAGAAAGGGAGCAATTTCCATAGGCAATCTCTCCTTTGTCTGACCTTTCCTCCCCATCATCGCGTCTCAGAGCAAATAAATTGAAGAAGGATACTCAAAAAGCAATATGATTGCAATGGCAGCAGGAAAGAGTCAGGAAGAAACCTTGGGCATTCTGGTGCAGTATTGGCCTGACCACCTAAGGCCCACCGGGCAGCGCCTGACAGTTGGCACCAACCATGCCTTCGGCTTCAGATATAAAAAAAACTGTGACCGGACTCCCAGAGAGAACTGATTATCCGGTCAGGTGGCCAGGGGAGCAGCCCATATTTCCTGCTCCAACTACCCTGCCCACCAATTGCTCGCCTGCCAGAGCTCCCTCTCAGTACTCCTGAGATAGCTCACCCCAGCATGGAGGATTCCACGGTGTCCCAGCCTACGATCACCGTCTCCCCATCCACAAGCCAGGAAAGGCACAAATCCTCCAAGCAGGAGGCGGCAGGCAAGCTCAAGGACAAGGCAAAGGCCATCCTCAAAAAGTCTTCCAAAAAAATTCAATATTTTAAGCTACTTAAATAATAGAATATTAGTAGTCTCTTATTATACCATATAAACATTACTGTACTGAATCAATGTATCAAGTTTTATAACAATATAGTTAAAAAAAAGATTCCAACATACTTTTATAAAAGTAAAAAAAAATCACTGGAAGCAAGATTGCTTTCCATGGTAAGCTGAAAGATAACAATTGAATGCACATTAAAAATTTGAGCTTTTAGCGCTTTTCCAAAGAAATATGAAGAATATACATCCCTAATGGAATCTGCAGCATCTTTGCAATGGAATCTGCAGCATCTGATTACAATCCTAAAGTAATTGTGATAGCTAAACAAGTTTAGGACAGTTATATAGACAAACCTAGAACAAGTAACAGAGATGGCAGGAATGGATTTTTTCCCCCTTTAAGTGTGTATTTCAGATTTTGAAACAGTATTGTAGATTTCCTTCAAAACTGTTGACATGACAAAGCTTGTCAATTCATAAAATGGCTGCCAGTGTGGATAGAGCCAACCATCAAATATCCATTTCTCAGAACATAAATTGGATATAGTGCTCTTCACCACCCTAGCTCCAAGCTAACCATTCTCTAGACACATGTTATCTCTGACTGAAGATGACCCATAGACAGTGATAAAGTGTTGTAATGTACCTTCTTAGGTACTGCTGCCAAATTTAACCACGCACACTGCATATTATTAACAAGTGCAGAAGTATTAACATTTAGGAGACAAGACATCTCCTATCAGTTATGCTAGAAGCTTTAGAGTTAATAGAACTTTGAAGAAGAATCATAACAACACAATCTTGAGTTAAGTGATAACCTGTCTGAAGTTTTACTTCTGACTATATCTCTTTCCTGAGCCCAGGAAAAATGACTTGACTGCCAGTCTGAAGCAAAACTGACCTTATTACCCTGCTTTCCACAGCCTGCTGCTAGTCATATTAAACTACAGTTCTTTCAGTTCTGAGTCATCTAGGTAAAATGTCAAGCTATTTAGGAATCAAAATTATAATTAATATATCAAATGATCACCAGGTTGGGGAAGTTGTTCTACCTGAAAGGGCCAGGCTAACTCTCCAGATAAATGTATTAGAGACACAAGGGTAAAAAATCTATCAAGGCATCAATACAATGCATAATCCGAAGATGTTAATTCACCATGAAGACTCTCTAGCTTGCTCTGATTAAATAAAAGCAAAATGTATGCT
This sequence comes from Crotalus tigris, assembly GCF_016545835.1. Lineage (NCBI taxonomy): Eukaryota > Metazoa > Chordata > Lepidosauria > Squamata > Viperidae > Crotalus > Crotalus tigris. Next base: position 394,033 of record NW_024097442.1, read on the forward strand.
TAACAATGGATTATATGAATCAGTATCTATAAAACTAAAGTTCCCTCATCCAATTTCAAGCCATACATGGCAAAAAACAAACAAACAAGCAGTGTATTTGTATTTTCTTGAATTGCACCAAAGACAGCCTTCCTTCCTGTTTAAAACACATATGCGACACTATCCATTACTCTGAGGACAAAAACATGGAACTGAAACCAAAGTTAGAAGATGACAGGGACAACCTCACCCTATTTAAAAATGAGATAATCATACTTGCACAATAAAGATCCATCTGCAAAGACTTTAAAGATTTCAATTGCCTATATGCTGTTAAGAAAAGACACTTAGAGCTGGTGGCCAACAGCGTGAGTTATGAAGCAGAAAAGCTACAATTCAAGTGCTGTATGCATTTAGATATACACACATATCAAATTAAAAGACTATACTATATTAAAACTCAGCAACCGAAAAATTAATGGGTAATCACCCCTTCATAATGTGACCCAAAGAATTTGAATAGATAAGATTACTAAATGAATCAAAAGAAAAGGTAATCTAATGTAATATAAAGATTTAATCCACAATTTTAGGTATAACATACCGTAAGAGTACTAATAGTTTTCTTTTAATGTTTTCCTCTGTTATTCAGAGAGTTATCATCTCTGATATAAATTATATGGAAATAATATAACCAATTTGATTGGTTATCATGATATTTTTCTCCTCTATTAAATTTATTAATCCTTCTGTAAAGCCATCACTAGATCTTCTGGAAATGAATACCAAGTTTAAATATATGCTAAACAATACTGTTCTTTTTATCTATCTTGAATTTTCCATTATTCAATTTGATCACAGATTCCAATATTATGAGAATTAAAAGCTTTTTCCCAGCTACTTAATAAATGGTAGTATTATGAGAATAGCACTAGCACTTAAGACTTATATACCGCTTCATAGTGCTTTACAGCCCTCTCTAAGTGGTTTACATAGTCAGAATATTGCCCCCAATAATCTGGAATTAAAAGTTTCTCCCCAACTAATTTAATAAATTGCAATATTATGACAATGAAAAACTTCTCCACAGCTGTTTAATAAATTATTTCATTCTCATATTACAATCTATGATCAAATTGAATATCATATATAGCAATATAATTCTTGATTATATATTTTTCTTTTGTTCTCCAATTTACTTTTTTCCTGACATCTTGTAAACATTCTCCACAATGGAGTTGCTCGTGCTTCTGCTCATTTTGGTTTAGCTTCTCTAAGCACTTGTGAGTTTTGCAATGGCCCTTCTAATGTGTACTTATTCCAAGGTTTGTCATGTGATAGCTTATATAATAGCTTTATTATACTGGCAAAAAATATCCGTGACTCTTTTCCTAGTGATATGTACTGTAAATGCCTTTTTCAAAACAGCTGCGATCATACCTAGATTACTTTCCTGATCAACCACTGCTACGGTATCTCATGTCTTATCAGGGTATAAATTCTCTATTCCAATTCACTTCTCTATTTCAGAGTAGATAATGTTGCTTATGCTGAAACTCCTTTATCATTCACTTCTACAGTTCTTTTCTGTGCCTTTAGGTCTTGACTGTCATAAATAATCTATACACACACAAACACACACACACTTATAACAATTCCTCAGAAGGGAGAATTTTCTTCCATTACTGGAATCCTTTATGAAGAAAGGCTGTACTGTCAACATTTCTTCTCTGTATAAATTGTTGGAAGATGAATCTCTGACTAAACTGGATAATCTAGCTACTCCTATTTTGATAGAGAACTGGCTGAGTAGCTCTAACATTTTTACTCCACTTTCCATTCAATTTATTTATGTACTGGGGTGATTTATGAAATACTTAAGAGGCACTTGTTGGAGTTATGTGCACACACATGCCTATGCCCTTGAATCTGCTTTAGAATACATTTCCCATGTCTCTCCCTCTATAATCTAAAAGATGTTCTTTTTGCCAAGTGGTTAACACAGCTGCCAAAGCAACCAAGCCAGCAGGGCAACATTTCAGTTTTCCCCAACAGGCCCAGGCACTGTCTCTAGTTTGATGCCACTCCCAAACAAAACACAAGTAAAAGGATTAAGCAACACTATACAAGTTCAACAGAAAAATGACTGCCCAGAGCACTTAATTATAAAAGAAGACAAAAATCAAAGGGCATGAGAAAAAAATGGAAGAACTGGCACATACAAAAAAACTGAATGAAATCAATATATTGAAGTATAGGTGATTGGTGACTACATGGACATGTCCATGAAATTCTCTTGACAGGAATATGAAAATAGTTAGCCACTGACCTATTCAAAGAGTCGTATAAATTCACAATCTAGTCTACAACCCTAGTTTATTGATTTTCTTCCATCGAATTACTATCTAAGTCCAGTCCTGCCTAGCATTTTTGAAGAACTGACAAAGTTTTTGGTGCTACCACCTTCTGTGAATATAGAAGCAAAAATTAAAATACAATAAAACACTGACATAGTTTTGAAAAGATGTCACAGAGGAAGAACTGCAAACTCTACTTTAGCAATGGATTCAAGTTTCATTGAGCTACTTTACTTGACTGAGCTACATGCAAGCTAACTTTTAATGTCAGTTGTCTGTTGTCCATTCCTTCTATCTTCAATATGCAGAGCAGAGCCCTGAAAAAGTCTAGATAATTAATTTCTTCCATGGCTCTTTGATACTGCAGCAAGATCACCTTCTCAACCACCTCGCCTCAATATAAACAAAATACTGAACCCAAAGCAACACAAATTTCTTAATAACCTTATCACATATCATACAATATATACTGGGCTCTACTAACATTCTGGCTCAGCACCTGAGGGAAAAACCAAGTCTTCAAGGCCTACTTGAAGATTAATAGGGTCAGGATTATATTAATCTCAGGGGAGATTAAGATTAATCTCAGGGTCTCAGAAGGCATACAGAGCATGCCCACTCTAGCATATTCATTTGTCACAAAACTGATCTCCTATAATGATATCCAGAAAAAGGTTATGTAATACTAGTAAGATAATTTATAAAGAATCTTCTTTGAAAACATCCATGGCTGTATTCTTTAATGAGAATCTTATCTATTACTCAGTCCTTTCTTTTCTCCTTAATTATCTCATATATTCTCTGGGTCAGTGTTGGCTTTGGCCGCAATTGATCTCAGAAGTTGGTAGGGAAGGTATGAAGTAAACCTCCTCCACAGTGCACCCATCCCCAGTCCTTCAGTGCTTGTGTCATGCCAGTCATTTAAGAATTCTCCCTGACCTCACCAATATGCACCACAATCCTGCACATCCTACCTGATCCATATCCCCCACATACCATCCCCTAAGCCTTGCATACCCCCCAACTCCAGCTCTCATACACCTTCTCACATTGTCACGCACCCTTGCTGACCCATGCCAAAACCTTGCACACTTTCTCCAACTCATGTCACATTCTTCCTGACCCTCTCATATACCCTCTCCAATACTTCTTGCACCTCTCATGCACCTTTCTTGACCTGCACCACACTGTCCCTGACCTCCCTACATCTCTCTTGCACCTCCCCCATACTTATTGTTCCCTCCCTCACCCAGCAGCAGTCATTTATCTGCTTGCTGGTCTGGGATTTGCAACTTCCTACTAGTTAGGGAAGATGGCAGAATTCAGTTTGCCTGTGGGATTCAGCTAATGACAGCAACTAGACTGCAGAGATTGCCATCAATAAGCAATGTGATCAAATTTTATTTCAGTTAACAACAGAAATTCAATTTCAATTACCATCATAAGGACTAGTTATAACGGGTAGCTTAATTCATTTGACTGAATAATCTGTAAAGCATTTTCTTTCTCCTTATAATTTAGAAAGCAAGCACTGTTTTTGAAATAATGGGTTTTATCTTATGCAGTGAAAGTTCAGGCAATATCCCTATGATTGAACTTTTAACAAAAGTTACATTTAACTGCTTGTTATTGTTCCAATCCACACATTTCTCTTGAGAGCAGTATTAGTTACATAGTCACCGGCAGCATATATTTCTTGTCCCAAGAGGAATATTCATGTCAGACTGGTAGAAATATAAATTTCCATCATTTTTTCTCCAAGGTATTGCAAAACTACCTGTAGTCTTATTAACTCCTTGTATTCTTATATAACAAGGGACACAATTTCAAATTAAAACATCAAGATTCACATCCTTCAGTATTCAACTAGGGAGGACAATATATGTATATGTATTTTTGTCTTTTCTTAATGTACTTTTTTAAAAAAATGTGTTTAGTTTTAGCTTTGTAAAAAAGTTTTTGAAGTTTGTATTTTATTTTTTTGAATAAAATAAAATTTAATTATAAAAAAGAGATTCATAAACTAAGCCTGGTGAAAGCAGACAACCAATCTTAATTTCACACAAAAATCCACTCCTATTTATTCCCTTATCTTTAGCTTTTTTTTTCTTTTCAGTAATATAATTTGAAAAGTTATTTTGTTGTTGTCCTGTTTAAACGTTCAGAAGCCAATAATGCTGACCTCTGTGTGTGTATAAAGTTGCATTTAAAATATTCCAAACAAAGATAAAATTGAAGGCAAATTAATATAAACTAATAAAAAGAGAAAATAGAACAAAATCAAAGACAAAGCTAAAAAGAATAAGACAGGACAGTTATAAGAAAAACAGAGAAGAAAGAAAAAAGCTACAAAGAAGTAGCTTCTTCTTTACCACAGTTGCAAGTACAATTATAAATTTACCTCTTTATAATTACAACATAACTTTCTTCTTACTGTAATCTATCCATCTAATCATCAAAACCATCAATCATTCATTTTTTTCTATTTCACACAAAAAATCTAATAAGTGGATTCCAGTCAGCAATGAATGTAGATATTCTTTTTTCTGATCAAATAAGTCGATTTAGTCATCTCAGCAAATTCCACTATTCTCATCAACCATTCCTCTATAGTTGATAATGCCAAATCTTTATGACTTTGTGCATAGAATAATCTTGCTGAAGTTATTATATACAAAACAAAGTTGCATGACTTTTTTCAATTGTTGGTCCATCGACCCCAAAAGAATTCTGCTCAAAATTGTAAATTAATCTTTAACCATCTGAATCAGTGTATGTATCTGAATGCAGAATTTTCTAGCTTGTGTTACATGTCCATCAAACATGAAAAATTATCTTTTCTTGTTGCTATTTTCAACATAAATTTGGAAGTGCTTTTATATGTCACCAATTTCTCTGATAACATATACTAATGGTACATCATTTTATAAAAATTCTTTTTGAAGATTATAACATGATATAAATTTCAATCATTTCAGCTACATAGTTCCCATTGCTCCTTCTGCATATTATAATCAACATATTAGCCTACTTTATCAAACATTTGTTCACTTGTTTTTCTAGTTCAAATTTCCATAACAATTTATATATTTTAGCAATGTTCACCATTTGTACACAATTCTGATTCAAACTCAATCTTACAATGTTCAAAACCATAAACTTTTGTCTACTTTAAATATTTCTAATAATTGTAGTCCAATTCTAATATTTTTATATAATTTTTGGTAAAATTGTTCTTGTTTATCATTTGGTGCATATATTCTCAATATGGCATGTCTAACATAATGATTTTTAAAATCCATATTAACCCTGATTTTACTGTACCACAAATATCCATTCCACTAAAATCTCAAGTCATATCCTATCTCCAAAAACTTCTGTTTCTGAGCAATAGCCACTTTCATCCCAACCAAACAAGTTTCAAAATACAACCTCAAATCAACTAAACTTAATCCTCTTTTGTAGTCTTTCACTTGCACATAAATTTAAATATATCCTTCTGCCACTGTTTAAACAATTATCATTATATCAGTTTATAATTTCTTATTAAAGTTAAATCTTATCCCTCTTTGGGTATTCTATATTGGCCTTGTTCCAATTTTCTTACTTCCTTTTAGGATAGAATCATGTTTTGTTAAGGGGTGTAAAAGTTCACCCTCAAAACATTTATAATAAGGAGCAGATAATCCATCTGGTCCAGATATTTTTCCTAGTTTAATCTTTTTTATAGCTCCAGAAACTTTCCTTATTATTAGAAATCTATTCATAATCAGTCTCTGTTCCCTGTAATCCATGGTAAATGTTGTTGCTTAAGATATTCGTCTATTTTCTCTAGACACATGTCACATCCTTTAGTAATAATATTGATAAATACTTTTTATATGGCCACATCATCCATTAATACATTATCTTTCTCTTATAACGTTGATATATTTTTTCTTTTTATAATTTAGCCACTTTTCTGGTTTATTTCCTTTTCTCTTAAGGAACATAGTTAACATACCGTATATTCCGGCGTATAAGGCGACTGGGCATATAAGACGACCCCCAACTTTTGAGAAGATTTTCAGGGTTTAGAAAGTCATCTTATACGCCAGAAAATACAGTACAATATTGAATTTCTGTTTATAGATGAGCACAATAGGAGCTCCTTTGCTGCTAGAAAGCTTTGTCCTGTTAGTGCTTGTTTCTGTAAAAAAAATAGGGCTGGCCACTAGGGGGCAGATTGGTTTTAAATTCAGAGAACAGCTACCCATATATTCCTGCGTATAAGACGACCCCTGACTTTTGAGAAGATTTTCAGAGTTTAGAAAGTCGTCTTATACACCGGAAAATACGGTAGATAAAAATTGTTATAAAAGTTTAATTTTTTGAGAAATACTTCTCTGGAAATTTCTTTAATTCTTCTTTTCTCTTTATTTCAGAATAGCTTATGTTTTCTCTTGACTGTTCTTTTTAAGTTCACTGTAATGTTGTATAAAATAAGCTTTAATAAAATCTTTACTCTCATCCCAAACAATTCTTAAATCAATGCCTTTACTTATATTGTTTTTTTTTAAATAAATTCTTTTGCAGCTTCTTTCTATAGCAATGTTTTGTTTAGTCTCCATCTAAGGGAATTAGATTTTCATTTATAAAACAAACTCACAAGATTGTGATCTGAAAAGCTCTCTGGTAATATCTCTACTTTAAAAATCTTAATAGCCAAGTTCAAATCATATCTATTCTTGAAAAAAAACTATTTGTGTCAGAAAAGTAGGTATATTCTTTTGAATTGTCACTTTTCTGTCTCCATATACCAACAAATCCAAATTTGTAGTAATTCACCTTGAACAGTTTTTGTATTTTTTTCAGAAATTCTGTCCAGTTGTGGGGGAGATCACTCGATTCCAACACCCCATGAAACACCAATTTTCATAAGAGAATCTATTAATCCCTCCATAAGTCATTTATAAAGCAATAGCTATAGCAATAGCATTTAGACTTATATACTGCCTTAAGTGCTCTACAACTGTCTCTGGGTGGATAACAATGTCAGCATATTGCCTCTAACAACCTGGCTCCTCATTTTTCTGAGTTTGGAAGGATAGGCTGAGTCAACGTTGAGCCTCGTCAGGATTGAACTGTAGGCTGAGTTTGCCTGCAATACTGTATTTTAATCGCTACACCATCATTGCTTCATGAGACAGAAATTTCCAGTATCAAAACCTTAGTCCCATGAACTCCCATTTCCACCTCAACTCATCATGCTCATCAACCAGTACAAGTTCTGGTTTTAGTTGGGGATTTATATACCAAACCACTCCATTTCTTTTTTTTTTTATTGCTGCCAATATAAAATCTTTAGCATTTTTTTTAAAAAAATCAAACATTTTAATGTCCTTTCTTCTACTATGCGTCTCTTGTAGACAAATTATATATCTTGTTTTAATTTTTTCAAATAATGATTTTGTTGCTCTTTTGGGGAGCATTTGCTCCATTCATATTCCATGGAGTGCCTTAGCAATGGGAGGCCCTGGGCGGTCTAGTGCAGAGCTAGGCTAACCTGCCCCCAGCCTCCCAAGGCCTCCACCACTCTCCGTGTTCCACTTTCTGCCCCTTGGAACCCCCAGGTTCTTCTCCCACCAGGTCCCTGCAGGCCAGGGTTCTATGATTATAGATTATACCACTACTCAATATACTTAAATTGCAACATTTGAGAAATTAAACATACAACATACAGCCAAGTGACTACCAAGCTGGTGAATACATCAAGAGAAGAATAGTATCTGTTTGTATACTGTATGACTCTTGATGCAAGGTTAGAGATTTTATACAATCTTTGTTTTTCTTTATTAAAGAATGGAGAGGATACAAATTATTAAATGCTAACTTCAAACAAAGCTACTTATGCTTATTATTCTTGGAAAAATTTAGTCAAAACAATGATATATTAATTTTGTGGTGAGCAAGTATGGTAAGGTTCAATAATAACCAAACAAAGCAATTTTCTGGTAAAGTGATAGTAGATTAGAAGTTTTATTTGTTGTCCAGTTTTGTTGTTTTTATTATTTTAAAGTATGTCATTTCATATCTTATTATGGTTTTTATATTATTTTAAATATAAATGATTTAAATAAATAGATGAATAAAATAACTATCAAATATCTCTCTGAACCACTGGCACTAGAAACATTTGGTTGATGACAACATAAGTGAATCAGCATTTAATTTCCCGAACAATTTTCCTTTTAGGGTTTTACAAAATTTCTAGATACAACTAGAAAACCAAAGACAGCAAACAGATATAAGATAGTGTAGAATACTAGACTATAAGGAGATGTGCTGATAAAAATATTTGTATATGATGTAAAATATTTGGTTCAGGAATAAAATATGTCAATATTATCTTACCAGCTTAATACATCTGCACCACTTCATCTTCTAATATCATTAATAGAAACAAGTTTTAGAACTACAAGAGTTCCACTTTAATTTTAAAAGATTTCTAACACTCATTATAGTGATATACAACTTTTGCTAAACTAAAAGTGTGCCACATACATCTGTATACCGTTCTCTATTCTCAAATAATCCATACTCCTACGACACATACGATGTAACATCTGCTCTCATTCTAACACAGTGCTACCCTCTCTTGAAAAAAGCCAAATTTAATAAATAAACTATTCTGTATACCTAATCATTAAAACAAAAGTTATCGGCAAAATGACTAATATTGATATGACTGTTAATTAAACTGCTGTTATCTAAAATTAGTCATTTTAGTCAAATTAGGACAATGATTCCTAATTGGCTCTAAGAAAATATCTATATAAGATCTCCTTAAAATAGGAGATATCCACCATACATATTATCCAAAAGAATATGTCTTTTGTTCTAACAATATTGTTTTTGCTGTAAATAAATATAATTGATGTATTAATTTATTGCACTCATACAATCAATTTTTTACCATTAGATATTAGCTAAGTGATGTTCAGTTTGAAAGCTTCCATATCCCTCAACAGAAAACACTGATTCACTGAATCAAATTGTGTTTTATCTATTAAGTATTTTGAACTCAAATACAACATCTTTTATCTTCACATTTCTGATAAAATAAAAAAAGAAAGAAATGTTAATGTTCTACATTAATTCAGCTTTTTAGTTAAAATGCAAAACATAACAGTCAATATCAGAGGCTTGCATAAAACCACCCAGCAGGTTCATCATTGCTAAACCTGCTGCATTTGGCTTCTGCTATTTCCTGCTTCCTCACTACAGAACCACCAAGGGAAGTGAAGGGACGTGCAGGGGTACAGCCTCTTACTGCTAAAACATTCATGTTTCCTTCATCTGCAGAACAAAACAAATACTCCTCACTTGTGGGATATGTAGCATTTACAACATGTATGTCTTCCAGAGAATAAATACTATAAAACCAATGCTATAAAATTATTTTGCAATACCATTAGCATGAAGAAAGAGTTTGAAACATACTAGAACATAAAAGATTTTATTACCAAACTTTTCTCTAGTTGTATCAAAAACAATAGAATTGGATAATCAAATATCCCATTCTGTTTTCAAAATGCAAGACCTCATTAAATGATTATCTATCCTGAAATTTATCACATTTTCCTGGTAAACATTTTTTAAAGATCTATAACATAGGATGCAGGTGAGAAACACATATAATTGGTTATTTGTCTATATTCCCAGGATACATATTAGCAGGCTTCCAAATTCTGGACTTTTTTCTAATTCTCAGCTCAACAGCCAACAAGACGCTTCAGAAAAAGCCCTGATATAGTACATATTGTACCATGTTACAATGCTCTTTTTAAGTCCAACACTGAAATCCAGCAAAATCAAACAGAAAGAACCTTGAACCAAAAAAGATAATTTCACTTCTAACAACACTGTGTCAAAAATTAATTCCATAAGGTCTGTGTTTGGTATAATTTAAATATGGTTTATCAAGATGTGAAGTAGTTTAAATTTCCACATTCTCTCTAATAGGATTGCTAATTCAAAAACATCTCCATCCACTACTTTTAATTAACCACAACTTGTCAAATTATCCAACATTTACACAGGGACGGTGAAATATATTTCACATTGAGCTATGAGTTTATCATTGTTTACTAAAAAAAATCACATTATACACACTTCATGCAATGCAAAACCAAGCCACTACATTTTGACTTTACATACTATATGAACCAGGGCTATAATTTATCATACCATATTTTACAAAAAGTAATTCAATTATTTCAATTAACTCAGCAAGTTCTGATTAATCAGAGCAGATAAGGAAGTTTCTGAATTCTTCTAACTGCTTCAGAAAAAAGGGGGGGGGAACTGAAAAGAGTCTACACTCATTTCAACTATGATAAATAAACAAGCATTATTAGCATGTCTGATCACACAATCCTGCTATTAAATAGTACATTCTATAAGATTCTGCTTGTTATTATGAAATAAACTTCTATAGTTTTTAATTTTAGGGTTTCAGTTAATAATCTAGCTTTGCAAGTCTTCCATAGTTTGGCAACTTTATTTTATTTTATTATATTTTATTTAGAATTTGCTCAGTTGTATAAACTCTATTTTTATATGATCTAAGAATTCTTGTTCCATTTAATCTGACATAATTCTTTATTAAAACATTTCAATTTTCTTTTTTTTTCATTTATTTTCTTATGCAAGAAGCAGATCTTTAATTATGTCTTTTTAAATACCCGTGATTCCTTTTTATTATGGTTGGCAATTTATAAAATCTAGGGTTGTGCAGAAATCTAAATTGAAATCCAAAAAATGATTTGGAGATTATGGGGACACACACTTAGTGTCTTAAAGAACTGCATCTTTCCCCAGAACTGAGTGACTATCTCCACAATTTCCTCTCAATCTTGAAAAAAGATGTGTTTAATAAAAAGCATTCCCAGCGGATACTAAATGCATGTCCACATGAGCAACATTAATTAATACTGTGCAGAAATTAAATTCAGGTCTTTACACTGCTGTAGCAAAATTATTTTTATATTTGGAAGAATAAAGATATTAATTTAATTGCTTAGTTACAAATGTGTTTTTCATTTGTCTATATATTGACATATCTTTTATAAGTCTTACAGAATTAATCAAGCTTAAACTACACTATGTAGTACATATGAATTTATATCTTTAATTCCAATAGAAATAAGCAGAAGTTTTCTACAAACTTATTTTCAAATAATTTTCCTCCTCCTAACTTTATCAAGAAAGACAGTTGAAGCTTACCGACATTTCCTACATTCTTTTATTATACTTACGTTATGTTCTTTATCAAGAGTACAATCTGAATGATTTGGCTTATATTAATGATACATTATTTTGCTGTAATATTAAAAAATGTTATAGAAATATTTTTCTTTTTTTCTATTCCATATTTTCTTTAGATTCAAACTTATTTTAACCATCTTTGAAAGGATGTCAAACACTATGCATATATTACTAAGGTTTAAAATACAGTTGTTCTTTAAAAAAATAGGCTTTAAATTAATAGACATAGAAATCAAACTGCCATCACTCTATTGTTGTTTTCTAAAAGAGCATAAAACCTGGTCAGTTTATTGGAGAAAGTGAAACAAAGACCTTATCAACTAGGACAGAAAAGTAGCAGTGCATTGTGGCAATTTCACCTGAGTAGAAAGATGTCATATTTTTAGTAATTTAAATTTATCTAAATGTAGAAGAGGTAAATTGTGCAAACAATGTTTAACCATATGCATGAAAATAATTTACACAATATGGGCAAACATGTGGTAGGGTAAATATTAATTTATATTAAAAATTTTAATTTGCTAAGCTTGACTTCAAATTCAATCTGCTCTTCCTAATTTATAACAGCATCTTCAACTTAAACAAGTTTTAATGGCTTAATATGAGGCCAACATGTTGGCTGCTTCAAAAAGCACTTGCATTTTAATGGAATCTGAGACAAAAGTAAAATTCATAATTATCTTTTTTGAAAGGTCAAGAATATAAATGAACATTTCTGGGATATTCTAATTATTGATAAAAGAAGCAGAATTTTTAGTAATGCCCTATAAATAGCTTCATCTTTTTAAAAATGTTTAAATGATATAAACAGATTTGCTATTAGAGTTGATTTATCAAAAATGTATTTAGAATGCACTGGACTCCCCAAAGAATGTTCTTGAAAAGAAAGATATGAGATTTTCTTTGATGAAGGTGTTCCATGTAATGTGGCCCTACCATCCTTTAGTACTTTTGGGGAATGATCTTTACCTTTATGGGGAAATTTTAAATGTTAAAAATGTTAATGTGGTTTTAAATTATACACTAAAGTTTTAGAAACTCTTCATCAAGAATTATATTTTTATAGTAGCATACATGGCGGATGGCTAGAAGAATTATACTGAGAAATTGGAATGTATAATAATATTTTGTATTTGATTACATTATAATACCATATGTATCTACAAATAAATCAGACACCTTTAATATAAGGTATGTTGTTAGAAAGTTGAAATATTTGCTATTTGTTGGAGAGTTGAAATATTTGCTATTTCAGCTTTTAATTTTATACAGTATTTTACTACTTCGATATAGCTGATTATATTTTTAAAGTTTTTTGAATTGTTTGAAGCCAATTGATGAAAAAGTAATATATAACATAGCAGTGCAATGTTTTGGTTTTAAAGGCAAAACTGCTTCAGAGTGGACAAGGCACAAACGTAACACTTATCTGCAATTCCTTAAACCAAATGTGACTTTTCCTAGGTTCCATAACAACTTGAATCTGGGAAAAGAAGGCTGCTTTAAAAGTTATAGATGGATGCCACATTCTCCACATGCTCCAAAATACTCATCTGTTTCTGAATCCAAATCACATCCTAACTGTAATATATAAACTACATAATTAAATAAATCTACATTTTGCAAGAAATTCTTAACTGACTTGTATTGAGTCTAATTCATGTCCCATTAGCAATATATACAGTATATAGTCAACCAGGTGTGTAAAGAATCAAGTAAGCAGCTTACTTTCACACACCTACCCAGGTGTTGGAGCTGAGTCACATGGCAGATATTTTTTTTAAGTTCCTGGGAAAATTCTAAATGTGACAATTGGTCTGTTTAGTTTGGTAGTTCAGAAACTATACCAACTTGATAATACATTAATCTTACTTTTTGAAAATCACATATTTAAGAGTCACCTGAACTACAAGATGGGCAGCAAATAAAATTGATAAATAAATTAAATAAATCAAAATAAACCATGGAGAAAATCTCTCTTTCCAATGTTGGCATGGCTATGTCAAAAATAGGGAGGAGACGGTTTACTCAAATTATTTTTAAATGGCTTATAAAATATATTCTATGGATATTCTTCAAATCAATATCATTTTTATTTGATTGATGAATATAAAATATCGCCAATAAATTATTATCCCAAAAAGTTTAAGCACTTAAGGTGTCAGAAATCTCCTTGTGGATATATACTGCAATGCCTTAGGGAGTGTATTAACATTACTTTAAATCATCAGTAGTCTGCAAGTTCTTTTGACATCGATGCTATATTTTCTTTCATTCCTTACATTCAAACTAAAAGTGTATTATCTGGGTACTCAAATACTGCTGAAGACTCAATTCTTCTAATATACAAACTCTTGTATAATCAAGAATCCCAGAGAATGGGAAAATTCCTTTCCAATAAAATACACAAGCCAAAATATATACACTCAAGTTTCATGGAAAATATTTCAGATCTTTCTTTAAGTAAAATGTTGCTTGCTTTCATAGTCTCCATCTTTTTAATATCCCTTAATATCCAAGTTCTTAGGCAATTAAATAAACATCCACGTGATTCTAGTTGATAGCAAGTGATATAAAAATTTATTACATGTCTATGTCACTATCTCAAAACAATATAAAAAATGAAGCACAATTTGATTCAAGCAAAATTAAAATAGACATTAAAGTAGCATATTAATTAAAAAGACGATATTAAGAGAAATGGAAAACAATGTAATCATTCAGCCTTAACTTTCAGGCAAGGAAGGACTGAGGGGAGAAAACTACAAAAGGCTTTTATTACCTTTAAAAACCAAGAATTTGTTTTCCAATTGCAAAACTTTTCAACCTTCACAGAATTCAATCACCACAAAATCACTGTAAGGTTGCAATCTTACACATACTTATTAGGATGGAATAACATACTCCATTAAACATAGAAAAAATTTCTCCTGAATACCCGTAAACAGTATTACACAAACAGACCTATAATTTGCAGTGCAAACTCCACCTCCTCTTGCCACAACCATAGGCCTAAGACAGACCAGATGGCACATGCAAGCCAATATTCAACTGTCTTTCACCGCCCCATTAGAGCACATCTATTTATTCAGATCTTAAGGCTTCCTCAAAAACATAAGGAAACATTAAATATTTATTTAAATTAGTAGAAATTACCAATTTCTGTCAAAGTAAAATTAAAAATAAACCCATACAAATTATAGTAGCCTAACTAAAATTTATTTTGTGGATTCTCTATTGTTTTTTTTTAATTGTTTTAATTGCTTTATAATTTTAGAACTATAAACCACCCACCGAGAAGTGGCTATAGAAATCAAATAAATAAAAAATATTTAATGCATTAATTTATTAAAAATTTAATAATTTTGTAGACTTAGATTTTGACCATTACAAAATAAGTTGTTTCACCTTTTCGACCCTTCAGCAATTTCTAATAAGCAACCCAAGGAACCGAAATGTTGCTGTCTCTGATGTCTCTGTTTCCCGCAAAGAAAATGCAATTTCTTCATCCCACCTAACATATGTCGTTTATTCTCACTCATATGTTCCATTTCGTTAAAATACCCCCTTCTCTGAAAAGATGCCCATAATTTTTTTCCTAATAGATACTGACGCCCCTGCTACAGCTGCCAGTCTCTTCACGTGTCTCCTAACTGTGAAAGCCTCCAGAGTGACTTTTCTCAAAGAGACGACCTGCACATAACTTGGACTATAACTCTTATTGTTCCCAGTTCGCGGATGATGGGAATCATAACTCTGTAAATTCAGAGGGCTCCCGTCGGGGTCGCGCCACTGCTTCCGCACTTTTCCCGAACTGACAACACATGCACACGTGCGCGCCTGCCCACTTACTTGGAACTGAGCTCCGTGGCCCATGGGCCGATATGATCCAGCCCCAGCAGGACTGGGTCCTCGCAAAAGCCCGCTTCCCGGTGCTGGGACAGCAGGCGAAGGGACGCCCGCTGCCACTGAGATAGCCGCCGATGGTCCCTCCGGGGGCGGCGGAATCAGGGGAAACCCGCCGCGTCCGGCCATAGGAACTGGAGGTTGGAGGCAACAGCTGGAGATACCTCAAGCGCGTCCGAGAGAAGGAAACAGCGCTGGCTGATAGACGGAGAGGGCAGTTCAGTACATGCCACGGACTCCTCCTCTGGGGCCTCCCCTCTCAACCGCCTGAGCTTAGCCTGGCCCTGCGGCGGGGAAAAGGTGGGGAGGGAGAAGGAGAAGGTGGAGACAAACAAGCGCCTCTCGGGGCGGTGCGACGAGCCAGCGCCGCCACTCTGAGGCGCCAAAGAACAGCCTTGGAACCGACATGCGATCTGGTCACGAGGGACAGCTGCACGCGCGGCCACTGCCGCCTCGCCCCGGACCCAGCGCGTGAGCTCTTCGCCTGGAGTTTTGCGCTTCAGTGTCTTTTTCCTGGGGCCGGAGGGGGGGGGGGAAGAGTTTTCTTTCCGTGAAATTGGATAAGAATGTTGGGGGAAAATGTGGAATCAATCGTCCATATAAGGCATCAATACGGGCGGTATTACATTGCCACGGGGATGCTAGTTCTTGAGCCAGTAAAACAGTTTGCTACAAAGAGTTCGTATTTGCGCCTCGGGGCTCTATTCTGTCTAAAAAAAAAAAAAAAAAAAAAGGCCAGCAAACGTGTTGCTCTGTGCTTTTCATACTTTTGTTAAGCAAAATAGTTTATGGATTATTCCCTGAATGATGTCCACTTCCACTGAGTATCACCCGTCATAAAAACCAGCAACAGTCTCTGTCATTAATATCTGGCATGCACCGTAAGGATTTCAGGTGCTTTCATTCGTGGGTTTCTCCAGCTTTCAAATGGCCTAAACTTCAGAAAGACAGGGACATTCCACTCCTGGGACCTGCTGTTGTCTATGCAGGAGGAGAAAGAAGGAAAACTTTTCTGATGTATCAAGCTGGAGTTAAAGGGGGAGCCATCAATAATGAGAGAGCTTCATGTTCTGCTAACAATATTGCTTGGGTAACAATGCTGATGACAAGTGACTGTGACCAGCAACACTTCAAAATACCCTGCAGGGAGCAGCAAAATTGAGTTGGAATAGGCAGAATGGCACCATCTTCTAGAAAATAAAATATATGAAGTGCCTTTTCAACAGAAGCAGCAAAAGAACTATGATGGTCTCATCAACACAAAGCTGGCAGAAACCAGCTCTTTTTTCAGGTTTAAATTGGCTTTCTCTCTCTTCCTGTCTTCATCCTCCTTCAAAAGGTTGCTAAACCTTATTACTTTATTAACCTTGAATATCTTTCAACTTCCAATTTATTTAATAGGCTTGTATACAGCCCATCTGTTCAGGAGGTGATTTCCAATGACTCACTGTGTGGCTCACAACTATCAAAACAAGAAAATTAGAGTAAAACCAAAATTTAAAAATATATAAGAAACATGACTTGGACAATTGCTTCAGAAGCCAGTCAGCAGACAGTGCACAGACTGATTCCTCTGCAGTGGGTTGAGCTATATCAACATATATGGGCAGGCTTTTCAGCATTCTGCCTTATGTCCTCTTTGAGTGTTTTTCTCTCTTCATTAAACAACTTTGCTTCCAGATTAGATGTGTACAATCTTCAGATGCACAATAAAAAAGTAGTTTAGATCAGTGGTGGGATTCAGCCAGTTCGCACCACTTCAGCAGAACTGGTAGCTAATTTTTTGTTGCCCAGGCCCAGAATGGACTTCCGGAAGCGGAATCCACACAGAGGACCAGTTGTTTTCATATTTGAATCCCACCACTGGTTTGGATCCATCATGGGTAGATGAAACTATAAACTTTTTCTGGGCTTGCATTGCTATCTCCTCAATACCTCTTTAACTCAAAAGTATATTTTCCCAGGACTACACAACCTTAATGCAAGCCCAGGAAAAAGTGTGACTTCTTTAAGGAATGTTGAGAGGTAGAGCAAGCACACACTAACACCACATCTGAAACATCTTTTTCCACCAGAAATGTTTGCAGAAAAGTTAATTGTTTCAAAATAGTAGGTAGAACTGGACAATTGAACAACACATGTTGCGCACACATAATGAGCAGGGTTTCAAGTCTATGATTATATCAATTATTTTGACTGCCTCTGAAAATGCCTGTATCTCATTTTGAATACTATATATACCCTCTGCTGAGGCAAATTAGGGGCGCTCTTACAGCTCTCAGTCAGTAAACGGTCTAATGACTTCTATACCCAGAAATATATGTTGAGAGAGAGAGGGAGAGAGACAGACAGACAGACAGAGAGACTGAGACAGAGAGTTTGGACTAAAGCAAGACTAGAATTCTCAATCTCCTAGTTTCTAGCCAGTGCTTTAACCAGTGCTGGGATTCAAATATGTGAACAACCAGTTCTCTGTGTGGATGCTGCTTCTAGGCCTGGGCAACAAAAAATTAGCTACGGGTTCTGCCGAAGTGGTGCGAACTGGCTGAATCCCACCACTGGCTTTAACCATTATACCGCAACAACCACTATCCCAAACTGGCTCGCATTTAGGACATTTAACTCGCTAAGAGTTGGCTAGGTTACTTGTGTGAACTGGTCAAACACTTGAGATCATTGGAAGAGGCCTTGTTTCATGTGCTAAGAATAGCACAGTACAAATAGAGAATATATGAAGCTCAAGGTTGGACTGTGGAGTCCTTGGTGCCTCCGGAGTTTGTTCACAGACATTACCTGACCAGGTAGCATCACCAGTGCTGATGATAGTACAGTGCCATCTGGTGGTTACTAATACATAGGCCTGCTCTATGGTAAGGTTAGATCTTTGTAATTCTTCCCATATCTTTTTTCTTTCAGAATGCTAGGTGCGTGGATAATTTATTTTTATTTTCGTTTTCCTTCACCTTTTTATTGAGCATGCTTTTACATTGTTTTACTGATTTTATTATTGCATTTTATATTTTAGAAATCAAGATGGTTGTACAGGAAGTGGTGTAGCAATATAAAATGATAAATTTATTATTTATTCTCATGAACAGCAACAAATACATGTATGATAAAAAAAAATTGTGCTCAAGTGTTATCATAAAATGACCAAGAATGCAAATCTAGTATAGGCAAATATATCAGCCAATTGAAGTACCTGTATAAACAAATGCTGAAATAAACCTCTTAAGATCATCAGCAACATATTGTAATCAGGAGAAGAATACAGAAATGGAATGCTACCATCAAAAAGCTTTCTTCCTTGTTGCTACATAATGTTCTTAAGACATTTAAAGAAGAAGCATCTTAAACCATGAGTAGACTGATACTGAGTTATATGTAACATCACACCATTAAGCTTTTATGTATATCTGCAGTGGTTCATTAACTGGACTGCACTACTTTGGATTCAATTACCCAAATATGTGTAGAATTGTATAGGACTGACAAACTGGCACCTGTCTACAATTTTTTAAAAGGGCTGTGTCCTTTCCTAAGTGCTGTATGATCTTGGGAAAAAGTGGGATTGCTTTAAGGAATTGCAGGAAAATGTTGCATCTGCATCTTCACATGCTCTGAAGCATCTTTGGGGAATCCAAAAGGTCACACAAACAAAAAGGGAAGGGTGTCATACTAAAAGAAATATGAATCCCAGTTAAAATACTATATTTTAGAAACATAATTGCCTTTAAAGGAGAATATTTGTAGCCCAAGGTTAAAATGAGGGGTCCTTGGTACTCTCTGAGCTTGGTTGTTTTCTTGCAAATGTTTCATTACCCAAACTAGATAACACCATCATCATCGTCATCATCATCATCATCAGTGCACTGATAATGTCTTTCATCATATGTCATATACAATTTCCACATAAAATACCAAATTTGAGAGATTTAATTGCAAGATTTAATTACCAAGCAACCAAAATTCAGTCATGTGATCCCAGGATGGAGATGCGTCCATTGCAACTTCAAAATCAGGTTGTTAAATCATATAATGGTTAGGTAGCTTTTGGGGGAGATTTGTCATAACTTTGAACCATAGCTAAGCTATAGTGGAGGATTACCTGTAATACAAATGCAGGAGCTATATGCAGAGAGAAATTGGAAAGAAGAAATGACTAATCTCCCACTTTCCCAAAGATACAATCAAACATGTCCAGATACAAATGCATCATGAAATCAATCACAATTCGCTATTTTGATGTAATCTGATTTTGCTGTAGATATCTATGAAAAAATCCCAGGTTTATTGTTGGCGTTCCTGAGAAAGCTGACTGGCTTTGACACCAGAGCATTGTCAGGTTTTTGCCTTCTCTAAACTGTCATAATTAGTCACATTGAGATGCAAAAGGACAACCGTAGACATTTGAGCTGTTATTTAATTTTCCTATTCTATTGAATAATTTTAATTATTGTGATGTAGAATCCAGGAAGGGGCAGCTTTTCTGGGCCAAGGGCTGCATATGCACTATACGCATATGCAGCCCTTGACCCACATTCCAGAATATATTGCATGAAGCTGGAAAAACAATACCAAATATCATTTCATTTACAACTAATGAATTATTAAGTATAATTAATGTGATTCTTTTGCAGTCATCTCTTAATAATTTCCCTTGACTGTTAGTTCTATTCCCAGCTCAGCTTTGCCAGTATCAAATTTACCGTACGTTCCGGTGTATAAGACGACTTTCTAAAGCGTTGAAATCAGCGCTGAAGTCGGGGGTCGTCTTATAAGCCGAGTTGTCTTATATGCCGGAAATTACGGTAGTTTCCGGCGTATAAGACGACTTTTTAGGCATGCAACTCGGTGCCGAAGTTGGGGGTCGTCTTATACGCCGGATCGCCTTATACGCTGGAAAATACGGTATCTTGAGAAGCAGCATACAAGGCATAAAGATATTGCAGGTTTGATTCCAGACCACCACAATGAAGCATATACAGGTAGTCTTCTACTTATGACCCCAGTTGAGCCCAAAATTTCTGTTGTTAAGTGAGATAGTTGTTATGTGAATTTGCTCCATTATATGCCCTTTCTCGTCAGAATTGTTACATGAATCACTGCGGTAGTTAAGTTAATGACATGGTTATTAAGTAAATCTGGCTTCCTCATTGACTTTGCTTGTCAGGTTGCAAAAGATGATCATATGATCCTAGGACACTGTAACTGTCATAATTATGAATCAGTTGTTAAGCATCCAAATGTAAATCATGTGACCATGGGGATGCTGGTTATAAGTCACTTTTTTCACTGCTTTTCTAACTTTGAACAGTTACTAAATGAACTATTGTAGGACTCCCTATATGGGAATATTCATATTAGTAGTAAAGTTGGAAGGGACCTTGGAGGTCATCTAGTCCAACCCCCTGCTCGGGCAGGAAACTCTACACCATTTCGGACAAGTGGCTGTCCAGTCTTTTCTTAAAAACTTCCAGTGTTGGAGCATTTACTGCTTCTGGAGGCAAGCTGTTCCACTGATTAATTGTTCTCACTGTCAGGAAGTTTCTCCTTAGTTCTAGGTTGCTTCTCTCCTTGATTAGTTTCCACCCGTTGCTTCTTGTCCTGCCTTCAGGTGCTTTGGAAAATAGCTTAATTCCCTCTTCTTTATGGCAGCCCCTGAGATATTGGAATACTGCTATCATGTCCCCCCTTGTCCTTCTCTTCGTTAAACTAGACATACCCAATTCTAGCAACCGTTCCTTATATGTTTTAGCCTCCAGTCCCCTAATCATCTTTGTTGCTCTTCTCTGTACTCTTTCTAGAGTCTCAACATCTTTTTTACATCGTGGTGACCAAAACTGGATGCAGTATTCCAAGTGTGGCCTTACCAAGGCATTGAAGAGTGGTATTAATACTTCACGTGATCTTGATTCTATCCCTCTGTTAATGCAGCCTAGCACTGTGTTGGCCTTTTTGGCAGCTGCAGCACACTGCTGGCTCATATTTAAGTGATTGTCTACTAGGACTCCGAGGTCCCTCTCACAGTTACTACTATTGAGCATGGTGCCACCTATGCTGTACTTGTGCATTTGGTTTTTCTTGCCTAAATGTAGAACCTTGCTTTTTTCACCATTGAATTTCATTTTGTTAGTTAGTGCCCAGTGTTCAAGTCTGTCCAGATCCTTCTGTATCTTAAGCCTGTCTTCTGGAGTGTTGGCTATTCCTGCCAGCTTGGTGTCGTCTGCAAATTTGATGAGTTCCCCATCTATCCCTTCATCCAAATCGTTGATGAAGATGTTGAAGAGTACTGGGCCCAGAACAGAGCCCTGGGTTGGGTTATCAAATGCCTTACTGAAGTCCAAGTAAATTATGTCCACAGCATTCCTCTGATCCACTAATTTTGTCACTTGGTCAAAGAATGCAATAAGATTTGTCTGGCATGATCTATTTTTGACAAACCCATGTTGGCTTTTAGTAATGACTTTGTTTGCCTCTAGGTGTTTGTTGATTCGTTGTTTGATTATCTTTTCCAGGATCTTCCCAGGTATTGAGGTCAGGCTGATAGGTCTGTAATTTCCTGGATCCATTTTTTTTCCTTTTTTGAGGATGGGAACTACATCAGCTCTTTTCCAGTCCTCTGGTAGTTCCCCTGTGTTCCAGGATCTTTGAAAAATATAGTTCAGTGGCTCCGATATCACATCTGCCAGTTCCTTGAGAACTCTGGGATGTAATCCATCTGGATTATGTAATCCATAAAGTGACACACACAAATAATTTGGTTTCTCAGTGCATATAAAAATTATATTTACACTCTATTGTAGTCTTATTAAGTTTGCAATGGATTTATGTCTAAAAAATGTACATTCCTCAATTGCAAGCATTTGCAATAAAGCAAAGCTCAAAAAACAAGGTATACCTGTGTAAGTCACATACATGTTAGATTCCTAAAATTCACTTTAGAAATATATATAGATGCAAAATTTCTACATTGTTTCTAATCCCATTAGCTCCCCCCCCCATTACACTACATGGAAGAAAACGAGATAGCATATATTTCCTGGGGGGGGGGGAATATATGCCTCTGTACAGGTTGCAGAACTACAGCTCCCAGCATTCCTTACCATATGCCCGTCTGGCTGCGATTCTTGGAATTTGTGGTCTACTACATCAGGGATGTCGTCGGTTCTTCTCTTTAGCCTATTTAGTTTTAAGAAGCACAGAAATTGGAAGGAAAGAGAGCTTAGAGAAGAAAGATCTATCAACCGCAAGAGGGCCCTGCTTTGAGGCCGACCGCGGGAAATGAAGGTCTTCTCTCTTTTTCTCTTTCCTTCTTTTCTCCAGCCAGGATGTGGAATTGAGCTTCCTGGATCTTGCAGCTGGTTTACCTAAGCCTCTCTCTTTTATCCTAGTTCCCTGCAAGGGAGGGGGGGGTGGGCTTTCTAATCGTTCATCACCATTCCCGTGCAGGCGCCAGACGCTGTAGTCTGTGCCTTACTGCAGGTAAACCTTGTGGAACAGTGTAGGGGGTGCGAGAGAAGCATACAAGAATCTGGCCCCTTCAGCCCGTACCCGGACTGCCTCCCCTTCCCAGCGCAAGATCCCGTGCACATGGAGGAAACAATGGAGGCTATGCGGGACATAGATGGATCTCGGTCTGGGGTTGATCTCCCGTTTTCTTGGCTGGACTTTCAGATCTGCATGCAAATCCCAAAGGAAGGGACAATACTGTAGTACCACGTGAGGATGGGTTACTTTGATGGAGGAAGGGGATGAGGAGGGTCCAGTGTTAATTGCCTTTTGTAATCTTTTCCGTCCCCTTGACCCCACCTTCTTCACAGATATATATCATATATGTATCCACTCCCACATGCCAACTTCCAGATAATTTAGAGCTCCTTCTTGTGCCAAAACATTGTGATCCACCCAGGATTGTCTTAAGTAAAGATGGGCAGCTCTACATATCTTTTAAATAAATAACTTCAGTGTTCTTGGTGCCACCTGTGATATGCCTATTCATTAGCATACGTATATTATCCCATATTGTGAAATAGTTTGTTTCCAGGGGATGTGTAATAGCTTCTGAAGCTTTGCTGTTGGGAGATGTTTAGTATAGGTCCTTAAAGTAAACGCTGTATATTTGAAAAAGGAAATTTTAATCTATGAGAGATTTATGCCAAATAATAATTGCTTTGATTACAACAGACTAATTCTGCTGTCCCACTGGAATTTGCACAGCATGCCATCTCTTATTTTTTTCATATATGCCTACAGTATTGTTTTTCTCCATTAAAAAGTTAAATTTTAGCTGTTTAGCTGTAATAAATGATACAAATACCATTAGGCATAAGAATTTATATTTTAGTATAGAGAACTTAAGGACTATTTGTAATAAAGAAAGAAACCCAGATTTACCATTTTATATACTGTACTTCTAAAGAGAAGCTGCATTCACTCTCAGATCTGGGATAGCCATGCCTATGTGATGTGATAATTTGTAAATACGTCTGCTGCAAATCACAATTTACATTAAAATGTATTTTTGAAAGCATATATTCTAAAATTATACATATGTATGCTGCCCTACATGTTTAGTAGGACAGTCAACTTATTCCCTATATTTATAATCATTTGTAACATATTGCTCCTTTTTTCCCTAAGAACAAGGATCCACAGTTTTCACTGGGCAGAAAAAAAAACCTTCCCCAAGTTACTGCCCTCAAAATGTATTCAGATCACAGCTCCAATTAATTCACTGACTAAGAACTTAGGTTTTGTATATTCCAGTATAGATAAAGTTCACCAGAATCAAGATGGCTGTTTTAAGTCTTATATGATTAAGAGGAAACCCTTTATTGTGCAACATGTGAAAACGGCACCAGTATATAATACATGGAGCTGCATATATGGAGCATGGGTGTGCATCTGTTCTCTCTCTTTCTCGTACAAACACCTACACATGTACATAGTTCATCCTTTCAGTTCAAAAGCGGAATAGAAGTACCTCTGGGAGAATATAATCTTCAATCTTATGCCAAACCCTCAAGCACTATTTTCTCTTAGTGTCCTGCTTCTTGCTTTCTATGCTTCCCCTGTAAGTCTGCCTGTCTATCTGTCTCCATCCATCCTCTATTTATATGCTGCCCATCTCATTCTGAAAAGCAACTCTTGATCTAGGCTTCTAGATTGACATAATAATCTAAATTACTATTATATATCTGATTGCCAAGATCACTGAAGTGACACTCAATGATTTCTGTGACAAACAGATTCTTCAATTACTTTTTACTTGATTTAAGTGCTCTCTGCAGCCTCTTGAGAGAGATAGAGAAGTCTTCAAGAACTTTAGAAAGAACATTCTTCTGTGGACCAACATGCAGGAGAGCTATGAAACAGTGATCTCATTGGGTAAGGGATCCCATTTCTTCAAATTTCAGTGCTAGACTAGAACTTGACCCTCAGTTGCATGTTCTTATAATAAGCTGGGAAAGTATTAATATCATTTCAGTTATAAGTAAAATGAAGCCAAATAAGACCTATTCAGGGAAGGTTTCAGAGAATAAGTAGTTAAATCTTAAAAATGAGCATTGTTGTGTCTGTGGATCCACATAGCAGTCTGACTAATGGGTGCTATGTCTTGTAAGAACAATTTAACAGATTTTGAAGATGGGCAAGTATAAAATTGTGTGATGGTACCAAA
Organism: Crotalus tigris; assembly: GCF_016545835.1. Lineage (NCBI taxonomy): Eukaryota > Metazoa > Chordata > Lepidosauria > Squamata > Viperidae > Crotalus > Crotalus tigris. The sequence goes on from NW_024097442.1 coordinate 419,266, forward strand.
TTCAAGCTATTTTCCAATCCTTTTACTTCATGCATGTGATTGAAACTTTTAGTGCAATAGCATATTCTTTAAATTCTAGAGTTTCTCAGTGTGATTGATGCAGAATTGTACTAAAACAGAAGAATTGTTCTGTTCACACTTATAGGCTACTAAAACAAAATAAAGCACTTAAATGGAGAGTTCAAAATGTGCTACTTGTAAGAAATCACTTTTTACATAAGAATGTCTATGAAAGAATCCTGCCTAGGGCATCTTGTGAAATTAATACAGACCAGTTTCCTTGTGAGTTAGTTTTTATGGATACTGTATTGTACTCAAAATGCATAAATGCCTTGAGATTGCCTTTGGGTGTTTGGACTAGAGCACCACTCTTGGTTATTCATTGGCTGGCAACTAATGGGAATTATAGCCCCAATGGAAGACACCAGACCACTTAACCTCTGTTTTTGAAGCTAGTCCCCAAATTTCCCAACAGCTGCTTGTTACATGGGGGAAGGGGAAGGGGATGATTAATGAAGGGCAAAAAAGATAATAGTACAAAGCAATGATTCTTCCAGAGCTGCATTTCCAGCACTAAGTTTCAGAGAATATTATCAATAAAATCTAATTGCTCTTACTGAGGAAATCTAAATAAGCTGCCGGTGCACTTCAGAGTACAATATTAAGCCTGCTCAGCAAAATAGAAAACACTGAACATCTTGAATTCGCCAAAAGTTATATATCAAACATTTAATGGTTTTTGCCTAGTTTAGTCTCATCCAACCTTCCTTGATCTGATGCCATCTAGGTGCCTTCAATTTCCAGAATCCTAAGCCAACAATCCTAAGCCAATCCTAAGCTATCTGAGTAGTAGAAGTCTGTTATATTTTGACAGTACAGTGATAACAAAAAAGTCAGAATCTACCTTGGGTTTATTAATGTGTTTTCTTCTGCCCTTTTTTTTTTTTTTTTTAGCAGAAGAACTTGCCATAAGCTGGCCCCGGATAACTGCCTTTACAGAGATTCGAGGACGTCAAGGTTTGGCTCATGGTAAGACCTTTAAGAAAAGCCATGGTGATTTTTGCTGAGTGGATCCTAAATAGTTCCCCATCTCCAAATTGTGAGTTTTCCATTTCCAGATTGTGAGCATTGTGACTGCAGGTTCATATAAAACACCCAAAAGGCTTGTATAGAATCCTTCCAGAAGTTATTGCAACATTATATATGTTAATATGGTAGAGAGGGAAATCATTAAATAAATTGGAGTAATTATTAATTTAAGAGCCATTGTGGTGTAGTGGTTAGAATGTATCATTGCTAGCTAACTCCACCCACAGCCAGGAGTTCCATCCTTCCAAAGTCAGTAAAATGAGGACCTAGATTGTTGGAGGCTATATGCTATCATTTGTAAACCACTCAGAAAGTGCTGTAAAGCACTATGGACCAATATATAAGTCTTAAGAATTATTGCTATTGCTATTAATATAAATAGGTTCATGACTGAAATAAATATTTGCCTTAATTTTATATTACAGGTAAAATTCCTTTTAAAAATGCGCCCGGGTGTTAATATATGGATTCTGTCAATAAAGGGTTAAGGTTAGCATTAATGATAGATTATAGACCGAGGGTCACTGATGTTCTTCATTTGTTAAGGATCATCCTGTATTATTGGCTACACTAATAAGGCTGATGGGAGCTACAATTCAGCATTTAATAATCAAATTGAGAACAAAAATAAAAGCTTTGCCCAACAACACGTTATCCAGACTGAGAAAATAGCATATTTTGAGCTTTAGAACAATCAGCGACAAGGGATTGGATAAATGGAACTTCATGATTCCAGGAACCAGGATGAGTCTGATCTGTGATACTATTTTTTCAGCAGTTTACAGATTTTGCTTTTTTGAAGCAACATCCTGTCAAATCAGGTTACTGATCTGAACCTTGCTCTATTTAATACAGATATATTCTACAACATCAATGTTTTATCCTTACTTTTTTGGAAAAAATACAGATTGGATCAAAGTAACACACCCATCTCTTTTTTTCCTTTTTTCTCCTCCCTCTCTCCAGCTTGTTTGTTTTTATATTCTCTATTGAACTCTGATCTCCCTTTTCTGCAGGATTTCTATAAAATATTGTATTGCTTTTCCTTCATAGGCTTAGAAATGGAACCTGAGCAAGGGCAGCTGGCTCCCTTACAGGGCGAAGCAGCAGCTGCTACAGCTGGGTCAAGTGGGGAAGGGATTTTTCCAGACATCCGGAGGCAACTGGGGGTAATTCTGCAAACTATAGGGAAGGCTCAAGTGGAGAAGATGCTCAGGGAGCTGGTGAAGGAGCAGGAGCAGCAGGGAAAAGTCAGGCGGCGGAAAAAAGTGAGCAGGAGCCCTCGACATGGAGGTAGGTATTTTGTTGGAGCAAGTGTGACACTGAGTGGTTTTAAAGAAAAAAAATCCCCAGCAAATTGGATCTGATTTTCCCTCATTTAAATTGGCAATATTAGTAATATCATAACCCTGCCTCCTGCAGCCCTTTGAGGACAAATGTATATGGATGTATATTTATCCATCCAACTCTTGGATAAAAATATTGCCTATCCCGTCCTAAATATTAAAATTTTAAAAAGAGCTCTGCAGTCCCAAAATTGGCCATTTTACACTCTAAAATCACTGTTGTTTATATCATTTACATTTTTGTTTTCTCTGAGAGGATCTCTTCTAACTGAATCTCTATAGTAGCAAAACTGACATTGATTCTGCCTACACTTGTACCCACACTTTTAGGATGTACGGTCAAGTTTATATAGACTGGGGCAAAAAAATAGGGGGTTTGTAGGCTCTGTACACTACACACTGAATTTGAAATGAAACACTCAAGATGTGAGCAAAGTGAAGATGTGAAACTTTAATTCAAGGGATTTGACAAAAATATCAAATGAGAAATAGTTAAGTGAGTTGGGCCTGATTTTACAGCCTCTCTTGCTGTGGTTTTTAAGTGAATCATTAAGTGAATTCATCTTTTCCCATTTCCTTTGCTTGCTGAAAGCCAACTGGGAAGGTTGCACATGGTGACCACATGAGTTCAGGATGTTGCAACCAACATAAATATGTGCCAGTTGCAGAGTCTTCCTAAGATGGCATCCTGAATCAGCGATATTTTTTTTTCCCTCCTGACAAACAGCCGGTTTTGCTGCCTAAACTGGCTCGTGTGGCAGCACAATTCCCAGATTTGAACAGGAGCTAGTAGGAATGACTCAGCATGACTCTTGAATGACTGTGGACCTACCTGAGAAGAAGACCTAGAAGGTTGCAATTCTTAGTGGGGAGCAGTTGGAGGATGAGTCTCCATCTTTCCTTCCAGCTGTCTGTATTTTAAGAATATCTGTGTTTTTAACGGCATGTTTTGATATATTTTTTTCTTTCTGATTTTTACCTTCAAATGTTAATCAACCAGTTGAATGCTGATTTAATTTAACTCCCTACTGGATTTTAAAGGTTTTTATTGTTTTATTAGCTACCGTAATCACTTCTGCCTTTTCAGCATGGAAAACACAGTAAGATTTGGATAGTAAAAAAGATCTGATTTGATTTACATCTGTATCACATTGTATCAAAATACAAGATTTTGTATTTTATAACCTTTTAAAAAAATTATAGCCTTAATTTTTTAATTTTTGATGAACATCTTTTTTCTTTTCTTTTTTTTTTTGCTGGCAAACCTTAAGATGTTTTTCTTATCTGAGTGTAAAAGTTTCAGCTGAAAAAGTTTTAACTATTGAAGTATTTTGGACTATATCAAAATATAGTCAAAATGCAAGCAATATATCAAGATAAAGCTTATTGGGAAAGCTGGGCAGAAAGAATATTTTTCAATTTACAAATCCAACTGAAAATTTGGATAAAAAGCTTGATAAAGTTTTAAATCAGTTCGAAGATGGTAACCAAGTGCAAGTGACAATAGTACAAGATTTACAATTTTTACTACCCAATTGGAAAACAAATGTTAAGAGATGTTATGTTGCAATTTACAGGAGACTTCTTTGGACAACAAATGCTGTGGAAATATGCACAGCAAGAACTCATGATTTTAGGGAATAAAATCCAATTGTCAGGAAAGATTCTGATTAATATCTTAAGGAAAAGCCTCATTATTTAGAATCAATCGAAAATATTTGAACCTGGTTGGACCAGAGACAATGATTGTGGTGACTTACAGTAGACCAGATGCTGTTGTGGATTTTCTGCATGTGAAATACAATAAATACACTGTTAACAGAGGGTTTTGAAGTTTAATTGTTGGTTTTGCCTGTTAACTATGTTTCCATATAGTAGATAGATGTCAGGCTAACTCGGTTGGGTAAATATTGTTCTAGAAATTTATAAATTGGGTGTCTGCTTCACAAGAGGGAGGAGTTATCTTTGAAGTATATTTATCAGTATTCAACTGGGAGGAATTTATCTCTGCTTTGTTTTTTTATTTTATGCACTCTTTTTTGTGTAGTGTAGTTGTGTTTTGTTTTAGTTTTTTGGGAGTTTGTATTTTAATGTTTTGAATAAAAATAATAAATTGTGAAAAGAAAAGAATATGCTCGTCGCGAAGCACCCAAATTTTGATCATGTGACTGTAGAGATGGTGTGCTAGTCACAGTTTTGAGGACTGGTCATAAGTACTTTTTTTAAGTGCCACTGTAACTTCGAATAGGCACTAATATATGGTTTTAAGTCAAGAGCTACCTATACTTATGATGTTGATGATTTCATGGTGATTTTATTCTTCATTGAGTTATATGTCATATAAGTTATTGTATTCTGTTTTTGTAAATCACTTAGATTTTTTAATGACAAAAGCATTTGTTATAAATAAGTGAGTAAATAAATTCCTGCGGAATAGGTTGATCTGAAAGAAACGGCTAACCTAAAATCACTCAGTGAACTCTATGGTCAAGCAATGACAGAACTTCCAAGTCCATATCTATCACTTTAAATATATTTATTCAGATCATTATTTATTTATTAAATATATTTCCTGCCAGGATCCCCACGGGACTACTCTAGGCAGCTTATAACAATAAAAAAGAAGAAATAAAAAGAGTATAAACAAATCAGAATAAAATAATAGAAAAATAAAATGAACAATGAAAAAGAACGCAACAAGAATACATCAATATTCTAACAAAAGATGGAGAATAGAGAACGGGGGAGGGGGGAGAGAAAGAATCTGCCATCAATCCAGCAGCCACCTCCAGCATAGAAATTCCCCATTTGGACCCCAGGCCAATCAGCAGAGTCAGGTCTTTAGGCTCCTGTGGAAAGATAAGGGGGTGGAGGCAGATCTTACCAAAGGACATGCATGTATGTATTCCAAATATATTTATATAAATATATTTATATATACTTCAAGCATACATAATACTATCTATGATTCGGAGCTATTTCTCAATATTAAAAAATCATCTTGGCTTCCATGGTTCAAAACTTCTTACTCTCACCCCTGACTGCCCCCCCCCCCCAGCTATCCTTTCTTCCTATTAATAGCAAAACAGGAAAAAAAAGTCCACGCTGATACATATATTGCATTCTTTTTATCCTTTCTTCATAGATTCCTTCTTTAGGCTACCTTCATTTCCCTGATTCCTCAATCCCTTTCTTTGAGTAATGTAAAATGACTGATAGATTTACTGGATCTTTACCAGATAGAGACTGCCATATCTTGAAACAGAATTCCAAGTATAACAGTCCTAATTATAATTCAGAATAAACATTGCAACTGTCTGTTTCTGTGATATGGTGAAGAATGATGAAGAAATCAAATAAATAAAATATCATGAAAATATAGCATATATTTAGCAATACTTCGTGGATTTGGTTTGGGATGATGAGGAATTCAGACACATGAGCTAAAATTGTGGTTAAGAAATCTAATTTTTCATTTAAAAATCTTCACCAGTGAACTGAATCTTTTATTCTTAATAAATTATCAGGTAGGCCATTTGTAGACTCATTAATGTTTGACAGCAAATTTCTGAGCTGTACACTAAAGGTACTGCTTGAGTTATTTTGATTGAAATCTGAGGGACTGAATCTAAATCTTATGTAATCTGATATAAGAAAATAACTAGCAATATTCTCTTAAACATGTAGAAGAGGGAACTTCATAGATGGGGAACTGTGGTGCTCCAAATGTTGTTGAACCTCTGCTCCAGTCCATCACAGCCAGATTGGCCATTGGTTGGGTTAATGAGAACTGATTTTTAGCCAGTATTTTGAAGGTCACATGTTCCCACCCACGTTTATTTTCCAAGATGCTGAACTATAACCACATTTCTGCTTCAACAGGTGATGAAACAGTAGGACAAAATAACTTGGAGATTTCAAGGGAACTCCATACTGGAATAGCAGATGGACCAGCTGTGCTACCCAGAAAACCATTTGGAAGTGAAGCTCAAGTGTCCCTCAAGCGTCCAGGACTGGCAGGACCAAAACAACCCAAGATGATTCGTGGAGATATGAGAGGGTGTAAGAATACTTCTACCCAGCAAATTCCTTTAGGAACAAGATGGGGGGCAGGCCTTGAGCCTAGAGAGAGTATTAACCACAGTTTATTCCCAAACATGAGCCATGATTCCCAGGAAGCTGGGAGAATCTGCCCATCTTTCGTTGAAAGAGCCCAGTTCTTAGGATGGCAAAAACCACACTACACACAAAGACGTCAGCGTTTACCCGCAGGGGAGAAGCCTCATCATTGTGGGTCATGCAGGAGAACTGTTGCAAACCCATCATTAAGACCTAACTCCCCTCATAATTCTGCATTGATTCCTTTCTTGAATTCTGCCCCTGAATTTTCTTCTACCTTGACCCTAAATTCTATAGGGCCACTGAATACCCAGGCTCTGTCAGGTAACCCAGCTTCTACCCAGTCTCAAAAACCCCATGCCTGTGAGGAATGTGGCAAACGATTCCGAATCCTAGCAAATTTGGAACGGCATCAGCAACGTCACACAGCAGAAAAACCACACCAGTGCAGAGACTGTGGGCGCCGTTTCCGCTGGGGTTGCCACTTAGAGCGCCATAGGCGATCACGCCGCTGTGTGGAATGTGGTGGAGGCCTTGCAACACCTCCTCCACCCCCAACTCCACCTCCAGAACCTGACCGACCCTATTCCTGTGGGGAGTGTGGGAGGCGATTTACACAACGGTCAGCGCTCAGCAAACATAGGCGTCTGCACTCAGGGGAGCGTCCCTATGGGTGTGGAGAGTGTGGGAAACGCTTCCTGCAACGCTCTGACCTCACTATTCACATCCGCTCACATTCTGGTGAGCAACCCTATGCCTGCACAGAGTGTGGACGCCGTTTCAGTGTCAGTTCAAACCTCAGTAAGCACAGACGTATGCATCGGGGGGAGCGCCCTCATGCATGTCCTGTCTGCTCCAAACGCTTTCTGCAGCGCTCAGAGCTTCTCATCCACCAGCGTGCTCACACTGGGGAGCGCCCCTATCCATGCACAGCTTGTGGAAAGCGCTTTGCTCGCCGGGCTCATCTCAAACGCCATCAGCGAACCCATGGGGGACTCCCTGACACAACTACTGCATCTCGGCACCAAAATGCTCATCTTTTAACTACTTCCTCACCAGATGCTATGTCTTTCGCGAACATCAACAACATGAACTTGGGGTGACTGATGTCCTAGAATCACATATTCAAGCCAATACAGTTGCCACAGGGTCATGCCCACCTGTAGTTGGGCCTACTGCTTTCTCAACGGCTTGAAATTGTGTGACTGCTTCTTCACTGGGTCTACCCTAGACTGTGTCCTCTTTAGGATGTCTTCCCTTCTGCTATAGCATTTTTTGCTGGGGGCAATCTGAGTTCTGATTCTGGCATCATATTAGCCCCTTATCCTCGTCTATTTGGAGACTTGACAGGTTTTTGTTTTTTTTTTTTTTGGCTTGGGCCTCCTTAGAACTTCTTTGCATGCCTTTATAGGGCATGGAGTCAGTGAAATATTCATGATCATCTGCTACATTCCCTGAATTATTGATTTATCTTGGTAATAGCTTGTCAAGTTTGACTATTCAAAATTAACTGCAATTCACTGATGTGTGATTATGTCTTGGAAACCACAATCACAACAGGCATTTATTAACAGATTCCACAGACATAGTTCTTTTTTCCTTTGACATAGTCCACTACATGATTCTCCTCCTTTTCCCTATTTTTGTAAATTTAACCATTGCCCAACATTACCCTTGGCCAAAAATCTCATTTTGAGCAGATTGCCGTTGTTTCTCTGATGGGAACTGTCATGAGAGAACAGTAGTTCAGAATCGGGAAACGGTGTTATGTTGTGACTTGGACTTCATTGCTGTTCATGGAATTTGGGAAAAGATGACCCGTGCCTCCAAAAGTGTCATTAGTGCTCTTTTACCATCGGCCTGGAGGAACATTGTCCATGGGATCACAATGGGTCGGACACGACTTTGCAACTAACAACAACAACAACAACCATCAGCTCCTGAGAAAGCAAACTTAGAGGAGAAAGTCAGGAACTGCCTCTTTTTTGAGAATTCTGGATTAGAACATTTTAGAATAGTCTGCTTATTACATCTACTGGTAATTCAGCCAGTTTTGAAGAGAATGGTAAAGCTACTGCTGTGTAAGGACTACAATATTTTGGTCCACACTACTGTGACAGGCAATTCCAGATGTATGATTATTTACCAGGCCAGTGTTATAGTCCAACTTGTATATTCTTGATATATGTAAGGCTGCCATTTTGTTTTTCATCATAAAGTTGGCCATGGCCTCTAGGTTAGGGAAGCAATATCGGATTTAAAACTAATACAGTAGAACTTAGTTTTATCATTTTTTTTAACCACGTATTTTCTTTTAAACCACATAGTTCAATCCCGGAACGTATACAGGTATGAACCAAATAGAATATTTTGTAACAATCTTCCACAGAAGTTGATCTGCATCTTTCATATTATAACAAGTATTTGGGGTTGAGGTCACAGCCTCAAAATGGTTTGGAGCTTCTCCATTTTATAACTGAACATCAGGGAGCTCATGATGATATGAAACATGACTTTTTTGCGTATGCAATTTTTTTTATCATAGTATCTCTTCTGTCTTACCCAGTGCAGATCTACTCTTTATCAGGCCTGTGTATTAAAGCTTGCATGGAGAAATACAATGTTGGAATGACCTGACAATGCTGCATGTTTCAAGAAACAGTCATCAGGTTAGACAAATTAGCTGGAATGGGTATTAGGAATTGGATTCCATTGCCTCAATAGTGGGCTAATCTGACTTATGAATGAGGGCAAATACACGTGTCCCAGCATAATGATGCAAGATTGAATTTGAGTCGGTCACCAGGACCAGAGATTTACTCTTCTGAGCTTTCAGACTCATGCTGGAGCCCATCCTCAGACTTAGTCAGATTTAAGATTGACTCTTAAGACTCTTCAGACTTTAATCTGACTTAGCAATAGCTATTTTGATAAATCTTTTATAAAGATGAATGAGTGATTGCTACTTTATTCAGTTTATTCAGAATGACCAGAAAATGGTTGCTGATTAACTAGCTGGGCATTTCAGAGTCTTGTGGAGAGAATATCATTTAGATATTGATAAATAGAAAGGAGGGAATTGTTAATAACCCCTTGGATCTGTAAGTTTTTAAATTACTGCTGGTGGGTCATTCTGTCAGTGGATATTGCCTTCCTGGATATATTTTTGAAACATAGAGCACGTTTGATAGATTTTACCTGTTGCCAGGCTATTGACTCAGACATATTATCAAAAGGGCTTTTATATTCAGCTGGACAGTACTTGAAGAGCTCTGATAAGTAATTTAAATGTTCCAGATTTACACACCTTGTGATTTCTACAATACCAGTGATTAAGTAGACGTTTGCTTGGACCTCCACCATCATAGCCTTTCCCCTTTCTCTCTTTTTGCATTAGGCATTTGACAAAAGTTATTGGCTTAATAAACGTTGACTACTAGTCTAATTTTAAGAACTAGATAATATGGAATAAGAATTGGTTCCACTTCTAAATCTATATATCATTAAAATTCTTGTTCTCATGACCTTTAACTGATCAAAATGGTGCATCATAGAGCAACATTTTTGAACCAAGGTTCCTCAAATTGGTTAATTTACAGAATGTGTCCAAAATATGGGACCCATGACTCCTGTGGGAATTAAATTTGGGGAAGTTGTGCCTGATTGAGTGCTGCTGGGTTGCTGCTGTGGTCATTTTCAACATATCCAGGGAAGGCAATATCCACTGACTGAATGACCCACCAGCAGTGATTTTAAAAACTTACAGATCCAAGGGGTTATTAACAATTCCCTCCTTTCTATTTATCAATATCCAAATGATATTCTCTCCACGAGACTCTGAAATGCCCAGCTAGTTAATCAGCAACCATTATCCAGCATGATTGGATGGAGACTCCACTAGTGGGTTGTCTTAATCTTGCTGCTCCAATAAGACTAAGTCAGAGTTAAAGTCACGCCTCTACTGTGTCCCCATGTCCCAGTTTGAGACTGAGTCGATGTACAGACATTTGCGTTTCCATTATTGGAATCAGGACCAACTGACCTTATCTGGGAGGGGGTGGAGTCTCCATCATCATGCTGAGAAAAGGCATTCAGGTAAGACAACGCCCCTTCTCCAGCATGATTAGATGGAGACTCCACTAGTGGGACTTACCAAAGCCCTGTGTCCCTAAGGGAGGGAGTCAGTTTGGGCCAGTGACGTTCTAGATGGCAATACTTTCTGCAAAACTCTGTGGCCAAAGGAGGCATTCAAGGATGCATATTGGTCAATCTTGTAATGACGGATAAAGGACGAAGGGGAAGACCACATGGCCACCCTGCAAATTTCCCCTATAGAAGCCTGTGTCACCCAAGCTGCGGAAGTAGCAGCACCCCTGGTGGAATGGGCTGTAATATTTCTAGGGACCGGTAATGACTGGTTCTTGTATGCCAGGGCAATACAACACCTGATCCACCTCCCTATAATTGATGAAGAGACTTTCTGACCTTTAGCCAAAGGTTGGAAGGAGATGAACAAGGCCTTGGACCTTCGGAAAACTGAAGTCCACTTGATATAACACTGTAACGCCCTGCGGATGTCCAGTGTGCTCCACTGTCTCCCCGTGTCCTGAGATGAGTCAGGAAAGAAATCTGGTAAAACCACTTCCTAGGACCTATGGTATAGAGACTTCACCTTGGGAACAAAGAAGGGTCAAGCCTGAGGACTACCCTGTCTGGAAGAAAATGCATAGGTCCTCCCTGATGGAAAGAGCGGCCAGCTCCAAAATATGCCTGGCCGACGTGATTGCCACAAGGAATGCCACCTTCATGGATAACAAATCAAGTGAGCATGTCTCCATAGGTTCAAAGGGGGGTGCAATCAGAGCTTGTAAGACCTGTTGCAGTTCTCCCGAGGGGTATCGGTGAATTGGTGGTGGCTTGGCGTTGTTAGTTCCCTTCAAGAAGGAATGAACCAAGGGATGGTGAGTCAGAGGAGTGGCATTTTCACACATGAGGACAGTAGTGAGAGCAGCAACCTGTCTACGGATTGTGCTCGGGGATAGCCCTTTATCCAACCATCCATCAGGAATTCCAGCACAATAGGAACCGAGACACCCGAGAGTTCCACCTTATGTCCTGCGCACCAATTGCAGAAACTCTTCCAAGTGGCATCATATGTTCTATTTGTCGAGGCGCGCCTGGATTGTTGAATCACAGCTATCACCCTCGACGAATATGAGTCCTGGCTCAAGGCCTGCCGCTCAAATGCCAAACGGTTAGATTGAGCCACTGCGGGTCCGGGTGCTGGATATCCCCTTGTGTGAGGGCAATATGACCTGCCGGAATCCTCCATGGGGGTGAGACGGATAGGTCCACCAGGTCCACGAACCACGGTCATCATGGCCAATGAGGAGTGACCAAGAGAACTTCCACCCGCTTGTGTAAAATCCTGCAGATCGTGGCTGAAAGGAGTGGAAAGGGAGGGAAGGCATAGAGCAGTTCCCTGGGCCAGGGACTGCGGAGGGCATCTGTCCCCTCTGCTGATGGAGACAGGAACCTGGAAAGGAACCTTGGTAGTTGCGAGTTGGTTGGGGAGGCAAAAAGGTCTAAGGTTGGTGCACCAAACCTGTCTACGATCTCCCTGAACATTCCCGGGTCCAGATGCCATTTGCCATGGTCCACTGTGGCTCTGCTTAGCGAGTCCGCCTGGTGATTTGTCGCCCCAGATATGTGCTCTCCCTTGATGGAAGCAAGGTTCAGCTCTGCCCAAGACCCCAATCATCTGGCCTCCTGCATAAGGGGTTTGGACCTTATCCCCCCCGTCTGTTTACGTGGGCTTTGGCAGCTATGTTATCCTTAAGCACTAATACGTGCTGACCCGCTATCACATTTTTGAAATGTTGTAGTGCCAGATGAATGGCCCTGAGTTCCAGCCAGTTGATATTGTTTAATAGGTCCTGTTGGGACCACCAACCCTGAGCCCATTGTGACTGGAGGTGTGCTCCCCAGCCGAATAGGCTGGCGTCTGTGGTGAGGACAGTTCTGGCTGGTTCCTTGAACTCTGTGCCCCGTGCCAGTGCCGGAGAAGCCCACCATCGAAGGGAGTTCAACGCCGACTGTGGAACTCGAACCTTCTGCCTGGAAGCGTTGATGCATAGCTTCTGAAAGGGAAGAAGGACCCACTGCAGTTCCCGGGCATGGAGACGGGCCCACGGTACAATGTGCACACAGGATACCATTTTCTCTAACAGCTGGGATAATAAGGCTAAGGTGACTACCTTGTCCTGGCGAATTCTCTGCACAAGGGCCCTGATGCTGTCCTGTCAGTCCTGGGACAAATAGACCGTGCAGTTGCTGGTGTCTATTACTGCCCCTAAATGAAGGAGCCAAGTTGAAGGTGTAGTATGGCTTTTCTGGAAATTGACAGAAAACCTGTGCTCCTGAAAGGTCCTAATAGTGAGGGCGAGGTCAGACTGGGCCCTCTGGAAGGAGGAGGACTGTATTAAAATGTCATCTAAATAACATTGGACATGGATTGGGATCTGTCTGAAGTGAGCTGCTAGCACTGCCAATACCTTTGTAAAAACTGTAGGAGCTGCGGATAGACCGAATGGTAAGGCTCTATACTGGTAGTGCTTTTGATTGTAGCAAAATCTGAGGAATTTGCGATGCCCAGGGAGAATAGGAATATGGAGATAGGCCTCAGTTAAGTCTATTGATGTTAGGAAGTCTCCCCGCCGGATGCTGGCCAAAATTGACTGTAATGATTGCATTTTAAACTTCCTGTACAGCAAGTAACGATTTAATTTCTTTAAATCAAGGATTGCCCTCTAGCCCCCTGAAGACTTGGGAACAAACAGAGTTGAGTAGAACCCTTGCCCTGCCTGGTCTTGTGGGACCGGTTCTATGGCCTGTATTTGTAACAGGTGGGAAATGGCCTCTGACATGAGGGCCGCTCTACTCCTACTAATGGGGGCGGGGCAACTCCAGAAATGGTCCGGAGGAAATGACCGAAACTCTAACATTAAACCTTGTGATATAGTGCTGAGAACCCAAGAATCTGTAGTTGTGGCTGTCCATGCGTTATAGTAAAGGGACAGCCAGCCTCCTATGGGAGGTACGCCTGTGGGATCACTTGCCTCTTCTGAAGGGGTGAGTTCCCTGGCCTTGAAATGGCCGCTTGCTCTGGAGTTGTGGCCGGGTTCTGGATGCGGAACGATCCTGGTGTCACTCCGACCTCTGATAGAAGGAGCGGTTGGGCTGAGGCCAGTCCCAGCTAGGGATGGACCGAAAGGACTGCCTACGATGGAACCCCTGGGTTGATCCAGTCCCTGTGCGCTTGTCTCCCTTCTTATTAGTATTAACTAGAGACTTGCGCTTATTCTTACCTTCAATCAGGTAGGGTTCTAGGGCCGCACCAAAGAGATGACCCCTAGCATAAGACTTGGTGGCGAGCTGCCACTTGGCTTTGAGGTCTGCCCGCCAGTTCTTAAGCCACAGATGTCTACGGGCTGAAACATCTGCTGCAATGGCTTGTGCAGAATACCTGGCAGAATTTAAGGAAGCGTCGGCCAAGTATTGAGAGGTGGCTACTAGCTTGCCCAAGTTCTGATGGACGCGAAGCTGGTCAGGAGGAACCAAGCCCTGAAGCTCATGCAGCCACAGAACCGAAGCTCTGGCGAAGAAGGCTGGATGTTAAAGCCTTAATCGCCCAGGCCGTGGCCTGATGTGATCTGCGTAATGCTGATTCAATCCTTTTATCCTCAGCCTTAAGCACCTTGGGTATGTCCCCTGAAATATTGATGTTGGGGAACAGCGACATCAGAGGCTCATCCACCTGCGGGACCTCCAGCAAGGAGGCGAGGGCAGGGGCTACATTGAACATGTTCTTCTCAATGGAACCCGGACTGGGAAGTGAGCCCAGGTTATCCCATTGCTTCTGCACCGCGTTGAGAAAGGGGGGGGCAAGGAACATGGTTCTGTGGCACCACTGGTTCAGCATATATGGCATTTGGGCCTCTTGAAGTGGAAGGGGCTGCGGTCCCTTGTTCTGGTATAAGGTTGGCTGTGGTGCAAACCTTGAGGAGCAAGGAGTTGAAGAGGGAGTGATTGAAGAGTCCGGTAGGTGGTACTGGGTCCGATGCTGGGGTGACCTCATCATCCAATAGAATTAAACGAGAGGAGTCGTAGTCATCTGATCCCGACTCCAATGAGACATCCTCTGTGAGGTCTGGCGAATCAGGGCGAGGCGGAGGTTGTGAAGCTGATGCTTGAGGAAGGCGGTGTGGAACAGAAGTGGCCCTGAACTGCATCAGTGCCTGATTGATCATGGCCTGAACCTGTTCCGCTCCTAAAGGCTGAGCCTCTGTGGGGCGGAGTCCTGCAGCAGTGGGCATAAAGGTGGCTGAAAGCTCCGCCATACACTGGCTGGCAGACCCCTGTACCACTAATTCTAATGCTGCCCTGTCAGGATCAGACTGCACTGTCTCCCTAGGAGGGGACCAGGCTCCTGGTGCAGAATTACAGTGAGCTGACAGAGGCTCAAAAATGGACCCTCCAGAAGGGATGGTATCCATGGCCACAGGAATAGTGGGTCTTGACCTGGATGAATCCTGATCCCAAGATTGCTGAGTGGCAGGGTTCTCTCTGCTACTGCTCTTGGTTTTCCTGGAGGACTTTGCCCTGGGTTTGGATGTGTTCCATCCTGTTGCCTCAGTAGAGGCTTTTTGTCTCCTCTTGGGAGGGGGCTCTTCATTATCTTGTGAGGATGAGGGATAAGAATTGTCCGCCATAGTCCTGGGCCTATCTGCTGTTAAGATGATAACTGAAGTAACAGGCCTCAGTTAGATCAATTCAGTGGTGAAGCACCCCCCCTCGAGCGTTGTAATCAACCACTGAAGATCCTATCCAATGAACATTGCACCCAGGTGAGGGGGGGTAATGGGGTCAAATAAGGCGTGCATCCCTACAAGAATGAGCTTGCCCTCCCCAGACCAGACTGCAGCCGATGACTAGGCTAGAACACAAAATGGATGCTGCAAACAAAATGGCGGCTGTGAGAATCGCGCCAAAATTTCTCTAGGCCCAACTGCCTCAAGCTGTGAAACACAGCTCAGATGAGGCCTTTAGAAACAAGTCCTGCTCCAGTAGGAAGCGTCTGGGCTCCTTTAAAAGGAAATTGGTTTCTGACCTGAATATGTCCCCCGAAGCTGTTGCAATCTCTCTCTCATTGAAGCAGGATCAGCTGCCTGCTCCGGATTCCAACTGCCTGCAGAGATCCTGCAGAGAGCTAGGGAGACCTCCGTTTCTGTGTGGTCTCAACCTAGCTTGGTTGCCTCAGAAGCCTCCAACGATCCTCCAACCGGTTGTGGGTGCTGTGGAAGCCTCCAATGATCGGCTGAGCCTCAGACGGGCCGCAGCTGCTTCGGGAGGCCTCCAACGCTCAGCTGACTCTGAGGGAAAGTTCCAACGGTCCGTCGAGGTTCGGGCTGCCTGCAGGCGCTGTGGAGGATCCCCGACAATCTGTCGGCTCCCCGGAAGGCCTCCAACGAACAGGTGAGTGTTGGACGATCCGCGGACACTGCAGAGAGTCTCAGCCGGTTTGCCTACTCTCAGGAAGACCTCGAACGCTTGAAAGGGCTGCGCTGGTCTCTGGATGAGGCTCGATGCTCTGATTTCCCGGGCCTAAGAGGCCGAGGCCTCCTTGCTCACGAGAAGCCCAATTTGGCCCGGTAAGGATTAAGCTGTAGAGGCTAATTGGAAGAAGGGAATAGTTCTCTCTCTGATAGATAAAAAGTTTATCAGAATAGGTTAATTGGGAAAGAAGGAATAGATCTCTCTCCAAAAGATAAAAAGCTTATTAGAAATAGTCTGAGCTATGAAAAACGTGTCTTAGGAGCAAAAGACTAAGTCTAAACTGGGACATTCCCTTCCCTGCAGCTGCATTACTGGCCTGTTGAGAAGGGAAGGGAAGACAATTTCCAATTTCCACAAGGAAATTCAATGCAGAAGTCTGTAGGAAGTCAAGTTGCTCTTATTTCCACTGTTTTTTTTTTTTTTGCCTACCTTTGCTTAGGTAAAGAAATATCTCTAAAATAATGACCCAAATGATGCATGGATTGTCTAGTAATATATAATGCAAAGTTTTTGGAATTCCCTGTTTGCAGCTCACTTCTGCTAGGATCTTCTCTAACATCAAGCTATTAGCAAATGGCTCAATTACTCTCAGAGCCTGAACTTCATTCACACAAGAATACTCCAAATTACAAGAAAGAGACAGATCTTAATATTTGAACAGATTCTTGGATTTTTGTTTATAAATTCCAACAAAAATGCTGATGATGCAGAAACTATTTTTATGGGAATTGTGGCCCAAGACAAAGAAAATAAGGCATTCAAGTGAAGCCTTATGAATATTAATCCAAATTCTGAAGAAAGCTGCATTCCTATATTTACAGTGAAAATTGTCCTACAAATTTATAATCATAGGAAAAAGTAAAGTAGTATTTTCTTTTGATCACAAAAAACCTTGATTAATCTCCTATTATGACTTCTGGGATGTTACCAGAATTGTCACCATGCTTTCAAATGTTCTTCATTAAGCAGCTGGCTTTGAAAAGCAAAGGTGAAGAAGCAACATTTTGGGGGAATTTTGTGCTTGGTGCTGTTCTCCCTCCCTCCCTCCCCTTTCTCCATAGTGTAATACATATGTAGATATGGCTAAATTTTTCTGGGCAAGGAAAGAATTGTGCAGGAGATTCCTAAAAAAATGCAAGCAAGGTTAAAGGATGGTACTATTTTTTATTAAGAGATACCAAAAGGAATGCATTATTGTCCCACTCCATTTTGGGGCTCAAATAGGCTGTCTATGGTGAAAATCAGTTAATCATGGAACGAGTAGGTTAGTCATCATCTTGAATGAGAGTCCACCAGGCTTTAGATCTTTGGCGTCACCTGCAGCAGATTTAATGAGGAAGAACATGGGAACAGCTCTACTTTCTCTTACCACTTAAATCTTCATAGAGGAGTCAGATGTCCTAAGGATATTTACTAAGGGAGTTTACATAATGGCAGTGTCCACCAGCTCTATTCCACGGAATCAGATACATGGTCCTGAATATGAGATTTGTGCCTTTGCCTTGTATTGGAAATTAGCTGCATCTATCTTAATGAACTCATAAGTCCTTTAAAAAAAAGCCTTTTATGTGCACCCTGTGAGATAGTATTCCAAGATTAATCTTGCTGCATTTTGTTTTGCTTATTGCTCACCAATTCCAACTGCTAACTTTTTTTTCTGCAGTGCTTGTGATAGATAAACCATTTTCCAAACCAGTAAGCAAATATAACAAAAATCTTCAGGTGTATTAGAAAATAAAATCGGCCATAACTTTTTTTTTTTTTTTTAGGATGAAACGTTGCAGTCGTAGGCCTTGGAGTTCACCTTGTCTCAGAACCACTTGGTTTGCCAGGACTTGCAGTTCCAATCTCACAAACATTCCCTTCCAATGCAAACAGTTTCTACCATAAAATGTCCGCAAAATGCGGACAAAATCTCTTGGCCTTTCCTAAACTGTAACTTAGGAAAGACAGTAAAAGTTTTCTCCCTAAACTTTGACTCTCAGAGAGCAGTTGATTGCTTGATGCTGTGGAAACTGACACGAGTTGGGGATGTAGGAATGGACATGGCCCTTGCTACTCGGGCACGGATGGAGTGTTTGTCCTGCCATCGGTGCCACCTCTTTCGTACTGCAGAACGGACCTAAAAAAAAAAAAATCACACAAAAAATAAACATTATTACTTCCCAATTTCTCCTCTGAAAGGAGACCCAGATTCAATGAAGACTAAGGCCATTCTTGATGTATTAGAGCTGCCTTGGGTGTCTCATAACTTTTGGAAACATTTCAGCCCAATATATGATCACATTGATTGAAGATGATGAAATTTATTTTAAGGGAAAACCCCTGAAGGCCAAGGTTTTTAGATCACAACGAATCTGCTTTGTACAAAAATATTAAAGGGTGCACTGTGAATCTTAGCTTTCATAAATGCAAAACCACAGTCTATCATCTATAATGAGTGTGTTTATCAATGTTTTATCAAAGAAAAATGTATTAAATGTCCACATGTGAAAAATTCTTATTTTCTCAGGAAACGTATGCAAATAATTAGAGAAAAATTGTTTAATTAATGTTGGGCAGCTACTATTTTAATTTTCCATAAGGCAATGGGCACTGGATAAGCACTGTAAGTAAAATGGTTGACAATTCTGAAAGAAAAATCAACAATCATCTGGAGCAAATTTCAGTCCCAGTAATCACATTCCTGAGGATACTCTGTAGCAATGGTACGTTTACTTATTAATTCACCTAAAGTTGGTTATACAACAAATAGGTCTTTTGAGATAAAATAGATACAATAGCAATATTTTCCAGCTGATTAAAAATGATGATAGAAGTAGGATTCAATTTGAAAAAAAAATAAAAGATTTGCTGTATCACAAGCAATGGCTGAAATTGATTTCTGGATAACTAAGCTGTGGGGAGGCAAGATAAAGAAGGAGGAAATAGCTCTTTCCCTGTAAGTTGGACACAGATATTCTTCAGAAATGAGTGTTCCTTGTTCAGATATAAAACTACCAGTGTGCAGTTTGTCTTACTTGATTCTCTTTAAGCCAATCCTCCAAACCCATGTTTTGCACCTATTTTAGGAATACAGGTAATCCTTGGCTTAACATTCATAAATTTTGTGACTATTCAAAGTTACAACAGCGCTGAAAAAAGTGATTTATGGCTGTTTTTCACATAATGGTTGCAGCATCTCCATGGTCATGTCAGAAAACTAGCTCATATTTGTGACGGCTGATGTGTCCTGGAATCATGTGGTCACCTTTTTGACAAGCAAGCAGTGGGGAAGCTCAATTCCCTTAACAATTGTATTACTAATTTAACAGCTGCAGTGGTTTACTTAACAATTGTGGCAAGAAGGGTTGTAAAATTGTGGCAAGAAGGGGCAAAACTTATTTAACAACCATCTCAGCAACCAAATTTTAAGATACAATTGTGGTCGTAATTTGAGGACTGCCTGTAGAAAGGCTAGCCTGATTTACCATTCTGGGTGGGAATTCCTATATAACATAAGATTGAGAAAGACTACTCTAGACATTATATCAATTCTCCTTAAAAGCTAGAAACAAAATATTTGGAGAGAAAAAACTCAAGTCTTCTCATCTTGAAATTGTTCTCATTTTTTTTAAAGTTTTCATTTATATCTTCCTCTCACAAATGTCTATTTTTTTTTCAAAAAAAAGTATTACACATATACATTTAATTTAGTAAAGGTATTAAATTTATATTTATATTGACCAGCATGTTTTCAGATGCCATTGTCTTCAAGGTGTTCCTCAAAAGGAACATTTAAACACTAAAACAAATTTGGAAGTTCCAATTTCAAAAAATTAAACCAAAATTTGAAACTTTAAAAACTTATTCTTTTGATAATACCTTTGCTACAGTCTGAGTTTAATTAACCTATAATAGTAATTCTCCCAAAGAAAGCTTAAGACTATTTTTTAAAAAAATAAAAATAAAAAGCATATCCTTGATGGCATGCATTTCCTTCATTTCCAACCCCAACTCACCTCACTGTTCAGGAAGCAGTAGAAAACAGAGACAAAAAAACCCTGGATGGAGAAGAAAAAAAAGATGATGTAATCAATTACTGTTTAGAGAAGGGAAAATAATGATCGTGATCTTTTTTCCTCAGGCTTTCTACGAAGCAAGTTCAATGATTAATTTCTTTCAGTAGGCACATACTAGTGTTCATGTCTGTAATCAGTAAATCTGCTCTACAACATGACTTCTGCCTATTATCTAATAGGCTCTCTACTGCTAGATTCTCCTTGCACATTGGCAATTTCTGAATTTTCTACATTAATCAGAAGATTGAACTATACAAAATATTCCTTCCAGTGTTGCACAAGAAAAGGGACTGTAGCTAACTAAAAGAATGGGATTCATTGTGCCTGTGTTTAATAACAGTATTTGTAACAAAAATGCACAATCTGAGGCTTCCAGTACCTTGAATACAACATGCAGTGTGGGTTTTCATCAAAACATGTCACTGAATTGAAATTTTAATGTCATAAAGAATATTATTCAATTCTTGGAGAGTTTTCAACTAGTTGCATTTTTTAAAATGTAGTTACATTTAAATTAAATACAAATTCACTAAACACTTTTAGCGTTTGACTCTGTCAACCTTTTAGCAAGTGGTTCTCCTTCAGTTATGTTGATGTGGTTTCCCCCCATTCCTTGAAACAGGAGGAAAATGTGTGTGAAAATCACTGCTCCTGCAGCTTATCTTTTATCAGAACAGAATTCATAATTGGGAATGATGGAGGAGCGGTATGTTAAATAAATATGTAAAATACCTTTGATAGGTATTTATATATCTTATATAAAATATCACTGAAAAATCAGATCTATATTAATGCCATGTTCCCAACCTCCCTTCTAATTCATTTCAGCTCTAATTTTTATGAGGTTCAGCCTACCTGGAAAGACTCCAAAAGGGAGTTGAAATAAATGAAGACTATCCTGGATATTTCATCTTCTCCAGGGTTAACAAAGAAAAGCATGTAGGTTATTCCCAGTAATGGAAGAAGCACAAGGGTGGCCTTCACTGCTTTCCTGAAGAAAGAGGATACATGTTACCATCCAGACTATAATCTTAGTACCTCATTGCTGCACCAGTGAATTATTATGCTGGTCCTTGGGTAGCAGAACAAGTGGGGAGAAGTTGATAAATTTCAGATGTGCAATGTGTGTGCGTGACTTTCTGCTGCTGGAGTCATTGCAAATAGAAAATTAGGACACCAGGCCGAAGAATAATTGCAACTTCTTCTGATACTGTTGACAAGCAATATGAGAACAGTAACATGAGAACATTAACAAACTGTATCCTTCACCAGTAGTCTGAGGTAGTAGATTTTACCAGACATGTTCCCATCTCACTGTGGTGTAAGATTGGACTTGATATCAACATTCAACTCTACAATCTGTTTTCCATGCCAGACACCCTTTTTCATCAGGGGGAGAAGGCATGATAATAAAACTTGAATTGGCCTAGTACTGAATCCTATTTCAATGCAGGCAATGAGCCATTATTCTCTGCCCTCTTTGAGGGAGTAGTAAGTAAGTAATAAGGGGTGGTGTTGGTTTGGTATACATTCTCCCAACTACACTGTTGCTTCCCACTTGAACTCTGTGACTTTCCCCTCCTGCATCTCCCTCCTGAAGCAGCTGTTTCAGTCAGCTTCTTGGAGTTTCTCTTGTTTTTAGGACAGACCTTCTTATAATCCTCTCTATCCTTTACCTTTTGCACTGCTCCTTCCCCAGCTAGATTAATACCTGTACTGCATGGTCTCTGAGGTGGTCGAGGCCCGAAGCTTGGTCATCAGGATTCTGACAATATTGAATAAAAAAATAAAATTGATCTGGAACAGAAACAGAAATCAATTTGAAACTGATAAAATAACTGGACAGGGAGAGTTTTATACTGTACTAAGTTGTGTATAGTTATTCCCTAACTGAATTCATTACAGAGTGTAGAAGAGTTGGAATAGTATGGAAACATAATTATCCATTCTTACTTGTACTTTATATCATCTTTATTGCTTATTAATCCTTGCATTTTTTTCCCAGCAAGCCACCTATGAATAATCCAATCAGGTTCAAAATGCTAAAAAAAATAGGCAGTCTCAACATCCCCATTCTTCAAAATAGCAGCATGTTATTTGTAGAAGATGTTTTAAAAATGAGACAAGTTAGAAAAGCTTACAAAAGCATAGTTTCAACATTATCACAGTGCAACCATTTCATCAGATTACATTACTTATTAGCCTCACATAATGGACTCAGATACATCTCAGGCTCAAGGTGTAAAGTTCAAAAACAGTCAAATAATAAGTTAATGATTGAGTTCTTATTTAAACCATGGTCTTTCTGAATATCTGCTATCCGACAATACAGATGGAAAAACATCTTCAAATTATGGAGGCTCCATATCAATCTGCATGACTCATGGTAACCAATGTGTATTTGGCTTTGCGTGGTGTATACTAAATGTCCTATGGGGATCTTCTCTGGAGCATTGCCATTTGCTTAGTGAATCCTGGTTCCATCCTGCTACAACCATATTTTTATATATACATTTAAGAAATGCAGTCTAGTTTCCAACTCTCAGAGAATGTGCACAGCGTGTCTTGAAAATATGTTTTTATATACTATTTTTAAAGTTTCCAATGGAGCAGCAAAATGCACTTTTTAATTTTAATTTTTCAGCCTACTTCATTATCTGCCACTGGGTGGAGCTATTTTCTCATCTATTTAAAGCAAGAAGGAGATGAATTTTATTTGTCAGGAATTTATCAAATGTACTTTTCTTTCATTGGAAACTTTTTGGTATAAAATTTGAAAATTCAGTTTGTGATTTTTATATTCTGTTACTAACCAATAGAAAACAACAGGTCTCTGTTTAATTCAACATTGCCTCCATTCCCTGATCATATTGCTGGTTGGTGTTTGTGCTAACATCACATAGAGTACTATTGTCCATTGCATGGGCTGTTATTCACTTTCTAGCCTTATACTGATTTTTATTCATTTATATGCCACCCCTCTCCATCAATGATTTTATGCAGCTTGCAACTAGATAAAAATAATATATAATATTAAAATATTAAATATTAACACTAAAATAACTAAGATAGCTATGGAAGGAACCAATAAATAACGGTGGAAGTTAACCACCTCCATATAGGACACCCCCATATAGAGGTGGGGTGTGGGGATCTCAGGCCAATCAACAATATATTAATTCAATATTATGCAATTCATATTTTTTAATAAGCTTGTAAAAGTGTCCACCTCCCCCTGCCTGAATCTTTAGCACATCATCACTGCAGTATGCAATAGAACAAAAGGTGAACTGACCGTTTTTATTAGTATCAACTAGAGCATAGAACAAAACGTTTATTGGGTGTGCCTTCAATCCTTATATAAGAAACGTTTAACTGTATCTTTTTAAGCTTTAAGAATTCAATATAAACAGAAAATAGCAAGACAAGTTTTGGGCTATAGAAAGTTTTAAACAGATTAAAGCAGTGGTTCTCAACCTTTTTAATGCTGTGACCCCCAACCGGTCGTAAGTCGAGGACTACTCAACCGGTTGTAAGTCGAGGATTACTCAACTGGTGCAGCACCGTTTGCAGAATGGGACTTTTGGCAGGCTCAGCAGGGCAGAGACAGCCTGGACAATTCCTATTGGCTTTTGAAAGCCAATAGAATTAGACTCTATTCAAGAGAGTCTATAAAAGGGAGTAGCACAGCTAAGGAAAAGGGGGAAAAAATGGCAGACTGCGTTGTTTGGTGACCCCCGTAAAATAGTCATTCAACCCCAAATGGGGTCCCGACCCACAGGTTGAGAACCACTGGATTAAAGGCTCAGAGAACGTTGGACTATTTTATTTCGAATATTAAGACTTTGAAATTAATTTTAAAGAATAAATGCATAAATATTTTCAGTATTGGTGACATAACATGATAAGCAACTTATAACGGCATTCAGAAAAAATTGTTGAAGAATGGCAGTTGGACTTTGAATCAACCCTTTTAGTTAGATCGTGTTTTTATGAACACCCTCTTCCCAGAAAAAGTTGTTACACCAGAGGATGCTGATTTAGGGGAAAAAAGGAAAACAATTATTTGACATGATTATGGAGAATAACATGAACAGGAATTTATCACTGGATATAAAAAAAATGGATGATGCAGAAGAAAAATTAAGAAGAAAATAAAAATGTAAAGTCAAGACAGTAATTCGAATAATTTCTTCATGCTGAATTTACAAGAAGGCTTGTTACAGTTTTGAAGAAATTAGAGACAAGGGATAATGATCATTCAAATGGATTAAAAAGAAATATGGTTTTGTGCAAAAAGAAGGACTATAAAGTTGGCTTATTTGATTCATGTTGGGATATGTTGTTACTTCGGGATATTCTTTCTGAAGTTATTGACATCTGGACTGGAAAAGATATTGTGCATCTGATTTTCTTACAGACAGAATGTTGTGCTTGTTAACTAATGTGATTATTTTAGTGATTTGTTTTTACTTCTTGCTGACACCTGGATTGGAAAAGACATTGCTTACTGGATTTGCCTATAGTTAAGAGCAGAGATATGGAGTGAAGGTTTCTATTTGTTAACTAGTACGAGATTAACAGATAGCGAAAATGTTTATACTTGTCATGATGAGGGTGGGAATGCCACTTTTGTAGATTCTTTCCTTTTTTTCCTTTTTTTCTTTCTTGCACCTTTATTTTTCAATCTTTCTTTGTCTTTTTAGTTTGTATTATCTTGTATTATTGTACTTAAACCTCTTAATTAAAATATTATTTTAAAAGAAGCTAACATATATGAGTAGTTTAATTTTTTGTTAAATACCAATTTCCTCAGAGCAGAAAGCTTATAACAATCATTGCCAACTGGGATGACAAAGGGCATCCATATGCTACTTTGTGAGTGATATGAACAACTCTGTAATTAAGAAGCCAAGCAGACTAAATGAAGAGGGTTGGATATTGCATGAATGGCACAAGAAATGAACCATGAATAAGTTATTTTATTTAGAAAGTGGGGGTTATAAGAAAATTGATATTTACCAAAGGCTGAACCTACCTGTCTTATGAATAATAATGGTACGTTGTTTGTAGTATGTTCAATTTCTAACTGGGTCAGAGTTAAATCAAAACTGAATTTAGTAACCACACCTGTTCACCTCTTGTGTCTCTGTCTTCTTATAAATAACAACACACACATCACTTGTCAGGGTCTTTTCTAGGGGTCTTGTTGCCTGTGAGGAAGTGGGCCATTGGATCTTATTATTGATCTAACCGTGTTCTCTACAAGGATTGTCTTTTTATTCTAGGCAGCAAAATAACACATGGGGTCGTGAGTCTAAAAACAGGCAAATAGATTATGAAGATTAGAAAAAGGTTACCATCTAGCCCCTATTTCAGTCCTGTTTCAGAGGACTGTTGATGAAATATGGATTAACTTTTGTTAAAACCCCATTTGTTAGAATGAATATGATTACTGTCTGTGTTGCATATTATCAATGACAATTTTATATTTGTCTAAATCAGGGGTCCCCAACCTCCGGTCCGTGGACTGGCACTGGTCCACAGCATGCCAAACAAACTAAGCCCCATCCGCAGGATGCAGGTAGTATATGAAACCACGCCCCCTCCGGTCCATGAAAAACCTCTCTCCACAGAACCAACCCCTGGTGCCTAAAAGTTTTGGGAGCTCTGGTCTAAATCACTACTGACAATGGGGAGAGAGACAGAAAGATTAGCAATGTTTCAGAGTTTTGCTGGTAGTCCGACAGTATTATCACTGTTCACAAAACAAATAGTATTTTTCTGTATGAAAAAGCTATGCATTTAAAAAATAGTTCAATATGTTTTCAGACTAAACTGAGGAAAACCTACTGATGGGAATGCCTAATAGTGTCTGTGCATCACCTATAAATATACAGTATGGTACCAAAATTCTTGGTACAGTTTTAGAACTGGTTCTTTATAATTTTGGTCATGTTAAAGAACAATATACAAGTAACTCCTGAGTCTCTTCTTTATATTACATTGAATGACGTGACCGAAGCAGAATAAAATACCTGGGTCATATTTAGTACTAAATTCTGGGTTAGCACCACGTATAAAAACTAAATGGAGAATCGAAATCTTAGGATTCCATTTCTTCTTCCTGTGAGAAAGTATTAAATCAGCATTCAATCTCTTGTCCTGTCTTGCCTAAGGTACCCAGCAATATATTCTGAATTGTTTAGTATATTTCTGCTTTGTACAGAACACCAAGCCATTGGGGTTTATGGAAGCTATAGTCCCATATTTGAGAAACTTTCATTTGAGGAAAGTTGCTTTGGAAGAATGGAATATAAACAACTTTGGACTGAAAGACCTTCCGGAGATAGATTGCTGTAATTTCTGGTTGAGGATCTTGTCTCCTCTTGCCTCTATCAATTCAAGTATAATTTAATACTCAAATTTGGAAACATAATGACCACAGTTCACAGAGAGAACAAACAACGGCAATATCTCTGTCTGCCTGGCATCAGCCTCTAACAACACAATCACTTCCCACTTTCTCCCCAGGACTCTGCATTGACCAAGGCTGCAACAGAGACATGGTTAATAAGGCAGTGACTATTATCCTCATCAAAGAACATTATTAGCAGGCTTGCTGAGAATGGGGAATGTGTGTGAAATATGCTATGTACAATTGAAACACTGGTAATAGGGAGAGAGAAATTGGCAGGGAAGTACAGCAGCAGGACAAAAATGGAGAGGAAGGAGGAGTAATAGGAAGAAAGAAGGAATAAAAGAAAACTGTAATTCAAGTAACATGTCAATCTTTCATTGTTACTTTAAGATAGCAAAATGTGACATTGTGTTGGAGGAGATCTCTCTACCCCTGTAACCCTACTCTTGTGGAAATGATTACCCACAAGGAAAGAAATCCTTAGACTTCTTCAGTTTTCCTTTTTTTCATGACTGAAAAATTAGTTTGGTATTCTTAGTGGACAAGTGGCTTGTAAGAAAAAAATTAGTGCTCCCTTTGTTTCTCATCCAACCTACTGACAATAATAAAATTAGATCTATCTGTAATGTCATGAGTAAAAAAAGGAAGGAAGAAAAAAGAAGAAAATCTGAGAATAACTCCCTGATGCAAAGCAAGTAAAAATATTATTTTTCCAGTATGAAATTGTAAATAAAGAGTTACATTAGGAGGATCAGAGGCAGAGCAGAACAGGGTTAAGAGAGAAAGAAATTAATTTACACATTTTTCTGCTACTAATAACTCCCCGAGTTACGAATGTTCAGGTTAGTGAAGTTTCAAAGTTATGACATTCCCCGCCAAAAGTATTTACAACCAGGTCCCAAAGTTACGTATCTTGCAAGATCACAGCAGTTGTTCGCACTTGCAGAGATGGTACAACATGCTACTTTGGTGCCACATCTGAAAGTCCCAAACTGCCCATGCTTGCCTCCTGCGTAGCCTCGGGTGCTGGAACCCTTGTCCCGCCAGGCAGAGAAGTGCTGGGCCAGCCTCTCCCCTTCCCCCCTGAGTCCCAGCCTCTCTCACAAGCAAGTGCAGCCCTGTTCTGCCACTTGTTGGAATGCTGAACCCACCCAAGTTTCACAAATTTCACTGCCGCGGAGCTGAAAAGCTTAGCATACCACCGCCCTGCTCCCCTCGCTTGCCAAAAGCATTCACTCCTTCCCCAAATTGCAAGAGGGGCTATTAAACAATCCTACTCTCCAGCTCTGTCATGTTTCTCCACTGCCATGGAGCTGGAGAGCTTGGCATGCCATCCCCCAGCTCGCCTCTCTTTGTAGCACTTGCTCCTATTTGGATACGAGTGGAAAGAAATCACTCAGAGGAAACTGACTGCCTCTGTCTAGTTTCTAGATTGAAAGGAATGAGGCTTGGCCGACCCGGTTCTGCCTCCCTCCCCGCAGCCTTGCTGCAAGATCTCAAAAATGGAGATTTTGCAGAGGTGTAGGGCACAGCAATGCCTTTGCAGCTTTGCATAACGCAGGTTGGTGGAACCAGCTCACTCCTCATTGCAAGCATGACGCCGCCAGTCTGGAATCCCATTCACAGCCTCTGCCTCTAAACTGGAACTGGAGGCAGCCTGGGGAGAATGGGAAGCTGACCTCAAATGTCTGGGTGAAGCTCCTTTTGTGCTCCGTTTAATCCTGGTTCTGCTCCAAGCAAGAATGGAATGGGAAATAACTTCCGTTGCCTGACCGCTGCTCTTGGCTGTGCCACTTAAAAAACACTGCGTGGCAAATGGAAGAAATGTGCAGGGAAACAAAAGAAGTTTGTGGGATTAAAAAAAAGTTCAATCAGAACTTCCAGCCTTGTGAGAGAGGCCAGAGCTCAATGGGGAAGGGGAGAGGCCAGTCCGGCAGTGCTCCACCTGGCTAGACGACTCCGTGCAAGGAATCGTGGGAAGTGCGGGGCTCTCAAATTTGACGCCCAAGATAAATTAGCAGTCAGTGACAGGTGGGGTGGAAAGGCCCAAGCGTTGGAAAGAGGAGCGTGCGGTCTCTTAATGGTATGTTGGGGGGAAGCCTTTGGTGACTGGACACAGTGGACCTGTCCCTGCACAAGGCCTCCCCCATGGCCTTCCCCACCCTGAGATACCTCAGGTGCACTTAACAACCCTCACATTTGACTAGCAAATGCATGGGCGAAAGCAGGGAGTGATGGCGTTCAAGTTATGCCATTCGCTCCTCTGAATTCTCAGGTTATGAATGTAATTGGCAGGCTCCATTATATTCGTAACTCGAGGGCTACCTGTAATTAACTGACCCTGCCAGATCTCTTTCTTTCATTCATAATTACTGTATTGGGAATGCTCCTTTCTTTTGCCTCTGGTTACCCTAAGGAAATTCTTGGCATTGTACAGGAGGGAGCTTCCACTCTTACCAACAGCACCAGTATCATTGGACCTTGATAGATGTAATCAGTGTAAATTCCTGTGCGCTTTCCAAACCAGCACCTGCAAATTAAAACACAGATAAATCAGTGTTTTTCAAGCTTGGCACTTTTAAGATACGTGGACTCCAATTTTCAGAATTCAGGTGGGCGGTTCTAGGAATTGAAGTGCACACATCTTAAAGTTGCCAAGTTTTAAAAGTATTGAGATAAATAAAGGACTTGACTTTAAATATACCTGAAGCAGAGCTAGACTTCAAGACCCAAATCCAGCTATGTTAAATAATACTTACAATCTGTCCAATAACATTAAAAAAAAAAAACCTCTCTCTTTGGATGCTGCCTGCCTTTGGAGATTGAACAATTAGCCCCTCTCCAGAAAAGCAAGGCAACGAAAAATAACTTTTGATTAATTCATAGTCTACTGCCAGCCCTACTCCAAAGCCATAATTTGCTCTAGGAGAGAATGTAAAATATAGTCCAGAATATTTTTTTAAAAAAATTAATAACTTTATTTTTGTAACAAAATAATATTTATTCTTCAAAAAAACTTTAGAAAAATAAAAGATACAGTCTATTCACTGCCTTGAGATAAACAAGGTGAAGTTGAAAAAATCAAATAAAAAAATGTAAATTAAGAATAAAAAAATCTACCATATTTTATATTTATCAGTAGACACTGCCTTACTAATAAATTCACTGCTATTACAATAGTCCAGAATATTTATGTGTGATAAAATATTTCTTTAATCGTTTTATTAAAAGCTAAGCACTTCCAACTGCTGGACCTTTCAAGCATGGCAGCTTCTCCCCCACTAAATCTCTTTCAAATCACAGGAAAACATCCTGTATCATTGTAAAGTACATGTTGTAAAGTACACACCAAGAAAAATAATATCTGCTGAGCATAAAGTACACCATTAGCCAATAAGGACATCTGAAATACTGAGATGATGTGATCAGATAGAGATCAATTTCTGGTTTACCTTCTGGTAGATAAGATGTAACCAGTCAAAAAGCACTCATGTACCAGAAAATAAACTAGAGAAAATTCCAAACAGCACTTTCATTCTCCATGTCAAGGCTTCCCAAAAAACTTTTGTATTGTTTCTATTTTCTAAGAATGCTTTATGGGACCAAGAGACTTTCTGCTAAATAAAAGATAGCAGCACCAACAGAGGTATCCACTGATACCTAACTAATGTAGAATATTCTACACTGTCCCATTTTACTTTCACTGGTGATAGGTTATTCTTAACTGAAAAGGTTAATAGAACCATCCACCCTATTTTGATAAGCAAAACTTCCAATAAATCCTGCTTAGGTCAAAATCATATCATTAAATATGGGTTAAGGTGGTTCTAGCTGCCAATGTCTCTGTTTTTTCTTTGGACTGTAGTATGGAGGAGGAGGAGCAATATTAACTCATCTTTTCCCATGTCCCCCAATTCTTATCAGGTCCTTTATTCCTGCAGTTTCTCAACCACTCAAACAGATAAAGTTTGCTAGCCAGTGTCTTCAAAATGCCCATGTCTGCATCTGCTGTGCTGTTGCAGAGAAAGTGGCATACCTTTTATCCCAAATGAGGAATGCTTTTTAAGCAGCTCCTACCTGATTACAAGACTGTAACCTGGTTTCAGCTATGACCTCAGTTAGAACTTAGCATGGAAATGAAAACCAGGCCTGGCAATTAAGGTAAAAGGTGGCAGCTGAAATCAATCCTGTTTGTCTGCTTGATTAATTACTATGGAATAGGCTTGCCAGGAGGCTGCTAAGTCTGCCACTATCAAATCCTTGGGAATGGAGGCCTGAGGGTGTAGGGAAAACACCTCATCTGCTCTTGTTAAACTAGAATGTTGTTTAAATGAGTCTCCCCTTTTGGGATTTCATTAGAGGTACTTGGTCTGTCTGGTCTGTTACTCCCTTTCTGGCTGAATTCTACTCTGTGACTGAATGGTATACTCCCCCCGCCCCCAAAATGTGTTCAGTTTTCATTAACCATTCCACTTTTGTTAGACACAGTCACAAAAAACCTCACAGCACCTTGAAACTTGACCAACTGAGTGAGCCCTAATAATAAAGGTTGAATTAGATTGGGATATTGAAGCTCCAGGCTTAGATCCTTATAGGTTTTTTAAAAGCAGCAGCAGGGTGTATAATTAACAGTGAAGGGGAAAAAAAGAAGTTAGATTTACGCCATGATATTTGAGGTGAAGAAAAGATTGACCCTTCCTTGCCTGTACCATTTTGCCCTTCAGGAAAAATACAATACAGTATTTCAAGCTTATTTGTTTTAATGGGACTAGAATCTTGCTTTACTACAGTAAATACAGATTTATGAGATTATTTTCCCTAATTTGGATTGGTAAGGAACTACATATTTGAGCCAAAGCACATGAGCGACCCCAGAGGCAAGACATCAGGTATCTTTAGAAAATCTGTACTGCAACATCTATAATCCCCTACCATCAACATGCAGGTTGAAGGTGATAAGAGATGCAGCCCTAAAGATCTGGAGAGTAGATTTCCTATTCTGCCACATGACTTATGCCACAGATGTTGCTATTTCTCCTCTACTGCCATCTTAAAAGAGGTAAAGTACTAAAGAGTACCAGAAGAATCAAATACCTTATTTGTATCAAGTATTTGTGACATTTATATCTCTGAGGAACAAAGCAGGCAGAGTTACAGCTGTGTTATGTATTTGAAAGCTGAAAGAAGTGGAAAAAATATTAATGACTTAATATATGTTGTATATTGTGATACATAATTCTTTATTTACACAGCAAACCTGCGAGATGGATTGGGATGAGAAGTAGCAACAATTTATTATGTGCCATCAAGTCAATATCAACTCATAGCAACTACACTGAGAGTTTTTCTACAGGATAATCTGTTAATAACATATTTCTTCAGGTCTTCCATTGACACACCTATTGTCTGTAAATTAGTCCATCCACCTTGATATTTGTTATCTTCAACTTTTCCATGAGAGCTACTGTAGATTTTTGTGTGATGTGTCCAAATGTATAGTAAACTGAGCCTAAATCATGACTTGAGTGAAAAACCTGGGTTGATTTCTTCACAATCCATTTGTTTATTTTCTTGGCTGACCATGGTATTCTCAAAAGTCTTCTTCAGCATCAGAGTTCAAAAACATCAGTGCTTTTCATATCCTGCTTCTTCAATGTAGCAACAAGAAAGACCTATGGAATAGCTTTATTAGAGGGAACAATCGACTTGCTGCTACACATCTTGACTGCAGCTAGGCTTGCATTTGTGCAAAAATGGAAGAGCAAAGAAATCCCCACAGAGGAAGAGTTACTATATAAGATATTAGCATGTGAGGAAATGGACAGGCTCACAATGGTATTGAAAGACAAATGTGGATCAGTTTATTTCGAAACCTGGGATAAATTTTACCGCTGGAGAAATTCGAGGAGGACGGTTGGGATTAAAGACTAGTGTTAAGATAGAAATATATGTTATTTTAGAATAATTACTGTATATAAAACTTAGATGTATATCTAGAAATGAAGAATCGATTGTAAAATGTGGAATGATTTGATAAGAATGTATATACTGGATGAATGTCACGTTATATCCAATGTTTTTTAATTGTATTATAAATAAAATTTTGGGGAAAAAAAAGAAATAGCTTTATTAGAGCAAGGTATCTTTTCAAGTAGAAGTTACATTCCCTGCAACATCTGAACATAATAATCACATTGTGGAAATTCCTCTTTCTACCCAACTTGAAAAAGGAATTCCTTAAATGTTTCTGATGCTGCATTTACTTTGCATTGTTTTAATGTTCTGTTTGTTGTTTTATTTTGTATGCTGTATTTTTAACTGATTAACTGTAAACCAATTACAATTCTTTTAACAGAAGCTGGTGTGGTATAATCATTAAGACATTGCACTAGAACCAGGGCAATCAAATTTAAATCCACTCTTATGCATGAACACTCACTAGGTAAATTGCAGTAACTTGCTATCAGCTCAGCCTACCTCACAGGGTTGTTCCTGTATGGAAGAAATGATGGGAAAACTCAACTCCATGTAAGCTACCATCATCGCTTCGAGGAAAGGCACCATATACATTCTAATATATTTATAAACAGGCTCTGTCCTCAGTAACTAACGTTCTACTTGGACATTGCAATCCAAGGCAACTTCTGATTTGCAGACAATCTGAAAATGGAAAAACTATATTTTGCACAGATAAATTGCTTTGGTCAGATTCATGCATCAAGAAAGAAGTGGGAGAAAAGAAGTAACCACATTGAATAAGGTGAGGCCTGTAAGTAGGGCTACTTTCCCCTCCTACCTAACCTTCTGAAATAATTTCAGACTGTTCTTGATTGCAAAGTGATTCATGCTTCTTGGGTGCCAGCAGGACACCCACCCACTGTATGGCAACACAAGTTTGATTTGGAAGTCATTACCATAGTAGCAGAAAAGTGGGAGTGGGATTGACTTACTTCTCGTTGTCATAGTAGAGTTTTCCAATGGCCCAGGCAACAATGATGGGGAAAGGGATGCCTGTGAATGGAACAAATAGGTTTTAGTGGTAATATCAACACAAGATCCAACAACAGGCTGAACATGAGAGGATCCAGTTCTATCCACACAAACAACCAGAAATATCATTATTTCCTGAACCTGGACATTTTGCTCCCATGGCTGAAGCAGCATATGGAAACCTGATCGAACACAAGATGTGTTCTGCCAAAAGCCAATAAAATTATTGTAGCACTTATGGTGGCATATTTTCATAGCATGAAAAAGGGCTTCTTGCTTTCTTTGCCCAATGATAAGACTGGTCTAGATCAGGGGTCCCCAACCTTTAGGACGCAGCCCGGGACCAGGCTGTGGGCTCTTGGCCAGTGGACCACAGAAATAGCTGGCTAGTGCTCGCATGTGTGGGTGCTCATGCCCCCCACTCACGCTAGCACCCACGGCTCTATTTGCACATGCATGTGGGCATGAACAGGGCCACTATTGCTGGTTGGGTGTGCATGGCCCATTTGCACATGCGCAAACGCTAGCCCCAGGCAAGGTATGCAGCCCATTTGTGCATGCATGAATGGCCTGCTAGCTTCTGTGGGGGTGCCTGGCCATTTGCACATGCACACGGCACCAGCATATGCCATATGCATATGCAGGGCTGCTAGTGCCGTGTCAGTGTGTGTGGCCCTGTTTGCGTGCATGTACATGCATGCACCAATTTGGAAGCTGCTCTCCTTCCCTCCGGGCCGTGAGCCCAGTAAGGTTGGAGTCCTCTGGTCTAGATGGTTCTGGGGCAGTTTTGTGGGTGTTCTGAATACACTGAATCTGTGCAAATTGATTGTGTGCCATCAAGTCAGTGTTGACTCTTGATGATGTTAGTGTTGACTTTTTGGCAACTACAAAGATTAATTTATGATTCTGAGTTTACATTCATATTTTGTTACCAAAGCAGTTCCTTGAACATTTAAAAAGCTGTTGTACTTCATTTCAATAGGGACATAATTTATTTATTGCTTTATTTCTTCTATTTATAGAGCTTTTAAGTCAGCTTGCCACTTAACGTGGCTTACCGAAGTATTAAAAGCATCCAAATAGAAGCAAAAACCACAACAATAAAACAACTGTACTTTGGGGAGAATTTCAGTAGTGAAGATGAATGTTCTACCAAAGTTTCTTTTTTTGTTTCAGATGATACCCATTTTAAAGAAGGATGCTAATTTGGATGAGTGGCAGAAGGGTATTAATAAATTTATTTGGGGTGGGAAGAAATCAAGTTTAAGATTTTTAAATAAAGTTTAAGATTTTACAAGATGCTCGAGAAAGAGGTAGACTTAAAGCGCCAAATTTGAAATTATATTATGATGTGGCCACTTTAACTTTAGTAAGTGACTGGCTTAATTTAACAAATAGAGATATTCTTGTTCTTGAAGGGTGGGATTTATTATATGGTTGGCATGCATATTTAATTTTTGATAAGAAAGTAGATTCGGTCTTTAAGTCACATATTTTAAGATATGTTTAATATGTTTGCATAATTCTGTATTTTGCTCTGGGAAGTCGGGGGGGAGGGGGTGGGGGGAGGGGGGCGGGGGGTGGATGGGTTGAAGTTTAAGTAGTTCAGATAAAGTAGAAATAGTCTTATTGTATATAATATTAATGTTTTAATTTTGAGAGAGGAACTGCTCGGGCATTTCCCCTGGACTGCATCAAGAGGGAGAAGAAGAAGGTGAGAAGTAAGTAGGAAGGTGGAGGTGAAGGAGGAGAGGGGGTGAGTGAAGAAAAAGAGGGAAAGAAGTAAGTTGGTTTGAGGTGGGATGCGGTTTGGGGGGAAATGGGCGGGCAAGACCGAATGTGGTGTGTATCAATTTGTTTTATTTTTTATCTGAAGTATTTGTAAGATTGTTATGTATTGTAAAATTGAAAATAAAAACTTTTACAAAAAAAACAACAACTGTACCCAGGAAACAAGGGCTCCCATTACAAAGTCTAGAACACTCACATATCACCCAAGGGTCTGCAGAATAGTAGGATCAAGACCATTTGGATATCAATATATTATCATGATTTAACCACAGAATCTCTTTCTATTTCTCAGTATCAGCAATAAAAGTAATATGATAGATTATTTCTGAATTTTTGCAGTGGCAAAATTGGGTCCAGAATTTGTATACCAGTAGTAATAAAGATGAAATGTTCTGTAGGGTGTATAAAGTTCTACTACACAAACAGAATCATGTTGGATGCTGGATGGTGGGTATTAAGAGGCAGCAGCAGATTATTTCATAAGAGTTACTCTTCATTTCAGGCCATGAAATGTCTCAGGACACTCCTGAATCAAAAGGGGTAATTAAGAGTGATAATGATTATAACACCTTCCCCAATTGGTGCTTTCCAGAATATCCTCCCCTCCTCCTGGTATCCAACTTTTATGCCAGTTCAAGTATGATTAAATTAAAAAATGACATGATGATGTCCCTGTATATTTCTTTGTTTTACCAGATATCTCCCGATAGATTGAGTTCTCTTCCTATCTATGCCAATTGGATACACTGAGGGAATTCTTTTCAGCAGAGGCCTCCCATCATCGAGTAAACTTACTCGGATGCACCAACCCTCTCCCACCCTTCTTCTCGCCACTCACACCAGCCAAGACAGATGAACATCCACTTCCGCAGCTTGTCTGTTGAATAGGTGAGAACAATAGCAGTGTGCAGATAGCATCCCTCACCGAACATCCAGAAGAAGTTAGTGACATGGAAATAGTTGTAGGCAGCTGTGACCAGACGGCACCATGGCTACAGTGTGAAGGACAAGCAGAATTCATTAATGGGAGTTCTAGGATGCTTCTGATTAGGCAGTTAAGAATCATTATGCTTAAGGTGTGGTAAAGGATCAAGGTCACCAGTACCCATGAATGTCCATGGGATAACCAAGCCAGTCACTGTATCTCAGCTCAATCTAACTAGTAGAGTTGTTGTTATTGGAGGAGGGAATGCTCCATATTTTCTTTAATTTACGAATAATCTAACCAAAGTCTATCCATAGTCAACCCTGCCGATAGTTGAAATTCATTGAATGTTCTTCTTGTGCTGAACATCATTTTCATGGTATTGTGGGATATCTTATCTAAAATGCAGTACATTACGAAAGCTTATGTTGGGCATAAAAAGCCCTATCTACTTTGTTGCTAACTATAGTTCTTTCTTAATGCTCCAAACTAGCAAAAATTTGACTAAATCATAGTATTAAACAGTTTTGGAAAGCATCTCTTACAGTATTTTGCCAATCAGACTAATAAAGAGATACCAAGTTAAAATTGCCAGAATTTACAATAAAAAAAATCATTTCTTTCTCCTCTTTTTTGTTACTTTGAGACCAGGCATTAAAACACTAATAATACAACTTATTATTCTAGTTTTATTTTTATTATTCTATTTTTCTGTATAAAAGTTTGACAAATTTATATTTGTCCAGTGCCAATCATTCTGCTTATCTTCAATAATATGCCTAGAAATTTAATGTGCTGGAGTTGCTTTTTTACAGTTTAAATTGTGCAACTTTCCTAAAATTTGTTTTGTAACAAGATTACTGTAAGTCACAGAAACTGCTGAGTAGAATGTCATGTCTAGGAAACAGCAACCTCAGATGAATGAGCCAATCATTTAAAAGGAGTGCAGTGCTACATAAGAAGGAGTTATATTATCTGGCCAAAAATTACAGGCCAAGAGTGAAGACAGGCTGCATTTAAAATGGTGAGATTTTAAGCATGGGGGGAAACAGTACTAATATCTAAAATAAAGTGTTGGCTTTTCTTAGAAGGCAAAAGGCAGGAAAATTAAGTGGGTCTAAAAATAGGAAAAAATCTTCATATATTTCTCAGTCATTTGCAGGAAAAATTAGGTAGATTCCTACAAACAGCATGTTCTGAAATTTGTAAAAAAAAAATCATGTTCCCTATTTTTACTGTAGTGCAATTTTAAGAGTTTGACAGCCAGTAGTAGGAAAAAAATGTCAACAAGACTGTCTTGATTGCACTGCCACAACAGTCTTGATTGCTACCACAACTACCATACTGGCTTTTTTAACTCTACCAAACACTGGTATTTACAGCAAAAGATTGGGCTGTTATTGATGATTCTCAGGTTCCTTACTGAAACATACAAAACAGGAGTAGGGACATATAGTCCTCCATTTATTGTTTAACTTAATCTTCCATCAAGGTCCATCAAGGTTAGGTCAATGATCATATACACAGGGAAGTGCAACCTGTCAAATTCAGAAAAGCCATAGGTTCCTTATCCCCTTATAGATAGTAACCTGCCTGATTCAACCATTTATGTTGTCATAGCAATCTATCAAAGTGTGCCTTTAAAAATAAAAATAGGCAGCCAGCCTGTAATGAATTAAGCCAAAGGTATCCAATTTTCATTTGTGTATGGGCTCTGCCAGGCGTGGTGAAGAACGTCATGCCCCAGACTTCAAAACATGGGCACAGCTAGAGCCAATTTTTCTGTGAGGAGATCAGGATCCTAAAGGGTAGAGTGTTTATATCAAGCTTTTGCAAGGTTAATGCAACCGTTTAACCTGCTTAAGTTCCCTCCCAACACGCAAAACAGAAAGAACGAAACCATAACTATTGATTCCACACATTCTGAGGGCTGCATGTGAACCATAGGACTTATTAGTAAACTGCTGGGCTAGCTATGCTACACTGTTTCTGTCTCTCCAGAGATTTCTCCCAGCTAATGCCAAGGATTGAAACTAGAATTTGGCATAAGAAATCCGTCCTTTGCCATCAAGCTAATTAGAAGCTTCATTTTCTGTAGCATCTTTGAAGTCCTTTAAAGTGCTTTTCAGTATACTATTATGATCTTTTTAAGATTTGATTTTCATAACAATCTAAGTCAGTGATGGCAAACCTTTTAGAGGCCAAGTGCCCAAAAACTGCCCCCGCCCCGCTCCACCCCCTGCTCTGCCCCCGTTCCGCCCCCACCCCACCTGCCTGCAGGGCCACTCACCGCCTCCAGGGCCTGCTGCAGATTGCCCAGCATCGCCATAGTGGCCACGCCCTCTGCCCACACCCCGCAGTATCCTTGGCTGCACTGCTCTGTGTGGGCCACACTTGGGGGCGACTCTCCTTCAGGGGGGCTGCTCCTGAGGGGGTCGCAGGGGGAGGGAAGACTGGGGCAATGGCACGTGTGCCCACAGAGAGGACTCCGAGTGCTGCCTCTGGCACCAGTGCCATAGGTTCGCCACCACTGATCTAACTAATTGAGACCTCAAAAACTGAAGGTTCTATCATTTCTCAAACTGTACCTTAAAGTAATTTTGTGTCAAATTCAGCTTGAACCTACCACATTGCTTTCATGCACTTCTGGATTCATGGTGAGTTGTACCACAAACCATGTGGCATTCCGCAAGATGAAAGCAGTGATCAGGTTCCAGTGGATAATATTTCGTAGGCATCGGATACTCCTGCAGGAGAAAAGAAACCATTCACCATCCCATCCCAGCTGTCAGGTTTCAAGGGAGATCTTTTCATCTAATGATCCTACACCTTTGTGCATACTCACCGAAGTCGCATGAAGAGGATAAAAGCTGCCAGCAATGCCCCCAGAGAAATGCAGTGCCCAAGGTAGTTAATCACAACAGCAATGTGATAATGCAATTTGCTTCTCTTCTGCAATAGGAAAGACATAAGAGTTGTTTAGGACAGAGCTTTTCAACCAGTGGTACTGGTACCACCTGTGGTACATTGGCACCTGGCAGGTGGTATGCGACCATCCTAGAAAAGTGGTAGCGGGGAGGGGAATGAGCTGAACCAGTGGCAGCACCGCACAAGCCTGAGCAAGAGATGGCT
This sequence comes from Crotalus tigris, assembly GCF_016545835.1. Taxonomy (NCBI): domain Eukaryota; kingdom Metazoa; phylum Chordata; class Lepidosauria; order Squamata; family Viperidae; genus Crotalus; species Crotalus tigris. Next base: position 458,755 of record NW_024097442.1, read on the forward strand.
GGAGCTGCAGGGCTGTCAGGGATCAGCGGAAGCGCCAGGATCAGTACTGCTTTCCAACTGATCGGCACTTCTTTGGGGCTGTCAGCTCAGTGGAAGCGCCAGGATCAGTGCCAGGCTCCAGCTGGAGCTCGGTGCTGATCCTGGCACTTCTGCTGAGCCCAGAAGAAGTGCTGATTAGCTGGAATGTTGCAGCATCTCCAGGGTCTTGTGATTTACATTCAGATGCTTGGCAACTGATTCATATTTAAGATGGTCACAGTGTCCCAGGGTTATGTGAAGTGACCAAAACCTGCTGCAACCACCCAGCAGACGGGGGAATAAAAACCAAACACCCACCCCCACCCCACCCCCGCTGCCAATCCTCAACAGAAATGCTCACAACAATGAAAACCTTGGACAGGAGGAAGAGCGCCGCCGGGCGGACAGGCAGGTGTCTTGCTCGGCTGTGGCTTGGGGGGCAATTTTTTTCAGTGCCATTGTAACTTCAAACAGTCACTAAGCAAATTGTTGTAAGTCGAGGACTACCTGCACTTTATCACTTTTTTCCTTTTTTTTTTGGGTCATCAAGTTTTTGACAGCTTGCTAGGTGACTGGTGGTACATAGATGTTGCCATATCCTAAAAGTGGTACAATGGGTGAAAAGATTGAAAAGCCTGGTTTAGGAGATCAAGAGGATGTATAGGAAATAAGACAAGAATATGATTCTAGAATATGGTGATTCTAGAATATGGTCACCAGTTTTTATTTCAAAATTGCTGGGCCCCCGTTTCAGATCCAAAGAAAATGATCCAGATTTGAATCTGGAACCTCCAAGAAGAACTACTGTATTAAAGAATTTAGCATCAGTGGGAACATAGTAGAAAAGATAGATCAAGGCCAGATTTTTATTAAGCTTCCTCTGACCCCAATAGTGATTGCTTGCCAAAGGCTCAGATCAGCAGTGTAATGTCTCAGCTACCCAACTGATGGTCCAAAACATTTTATAGGCAATCTTTTACTAGGAGCAGCATTAGCAATTGCCCTCTAAGTATTATTTGCTTGCTAACACATTCAATAGCAATTAATTCTATAGTTTAACTATGCATCATGGAAAGAAGGATGTTTTTCCTGGATCGGTCCCAGGCTCTAGTGAAATTGATTAACAGAAGCTTCAAGATTAACTATGCGCAATCATACCAATGAAAGAGAACAATGTTTTGCTGAAAGATGCATTGGGAAGTGACAGAAGAAAAGCCATAGACAAGAGGAAAGTGCTCTGAGATTTTTCAGAAATGCAGATTGCTGCATGGTGATGTTTCACCCTTCTGAAAGGCAGCCTAAATAGACCTCCAAAAATGGAAAAGAAGGTGTGCGCAGGTAGGGGAACAGAATTACTTGCAGCAGTCTTCTATCAAAGATGCTAAAGTCTTTTTTTTTTTTTTTTTTTGAAAGGGCCAGCTATTTTTCTCCACATTAATTGCTAATTCACACAGTGGATGCCAGTCTCACAACAGGGCAGTTGGCTAATTTAATTACTTAGTCCTCCTCTCCTGTGATTTCTAGCCAGACCCCCAAGGACAGCTAAATTTAATTGTTACAGTGGATATATCATGTTTCCAGGAACCTTGGTTAAATTCTAATTAACTAACAGCGTTCTGGGATTTTCCACTTAATGGCCACACAACAAAAAAAGCCTTGCATCCTTTCTTCACCTCCTGCCCTCATGCAGAACCTGTAAAGCCAGGAAATGTTTGCACTCGCCACTAGTTCTTGTCCTAATGACCGACAAACCACCAAAGATTTCCTAGGCCAACTTCAGTGCAGGCAAGGCCTGAAATAAAAATCCCATTGCTGCCCAGCCTCTCCTTAAAAAGCTTCTCATGTGGTTGCCATATGGATACAATCATTTACAAAGTTCTAAGTTACCCAAATGATACCTGTCATATCCTAAAGATTCTGCGGCCAGGATGTTTCCAACTATCTGTCCATATCTCTATTTTTATGTTAAATAAGTGGGCACACTTTCAAACAAAATACTATGCTTTAGCTGTCCACCATTATTATGTTTTAGGAAGCATTATGGAGCATTTGGGGCTCAGAAGCATTTTTGGAAATAAGGAAAATATTGGAGACAAGGGTTTTTTTTTTTTGCTTTGCAGAATACTTATTCTTTAAAATTATTATTTTTTAAAAAAATAAAAAGTCTCTAAAGACAAAGAAGATGATAGTCATGGTAGGAAATATTTGTGAGCATAGTGTATCAGCCTCTGCGTTGGGGATCCCAGACCTGTTTTAAATCTCAGATTATTTCCATTCCATGTAAAAAGAATTTTGCAAATCTCGTTACATTTTTTATTTAAAAACACAAATTCTTAGAACCATAAGATGTAACTGAAAATATATTTTTCTGCTCCCAGTCTAGCATTCTAGCCATTACACTGCACTATCTTACCAAATGTACCTATATGAATATCTAATACTGCCTTCTTTATTTAATTAAACAGAACAAGTGCATCCTTGATTGAACTTTTAGTGCAAAATTTTTTGTCTGCATTTACATGTGAAATGTACTGTATTCAAGCACACACACAAACACACATTTGTTGTTGTTTTACTTTTTTTAGTTTCCCTTTTTCTCTTCTGTTTAATTAAATAAACAGAAACCATGAATTACTTTGATCTGTTGATTGTTAAGACCTATGTACATTCTGAAAATGATTCAGATGAAATGTTTTGGACCTTGAAAACTCCTGAGACTCTCAATTGTTCATAACAATAGCCTGTCTTTTTCAGACTTCCATATGCAATAGAAAAACAATGCATGTACTTTAAAAGGCTTTAAAGACCTCAGTTAATGATCCGATTCGTTAAAGCAGCAATATCTTCTTTTATTTTCCAAGCTCGCCAGCTGTAGCTGCTTTAATAAACAGCAAAATGCTGTGCTGGCATGAGGTATAAAGCAATTTTTCCAAACAACTTTTGAAATCTGTATAGCTCTACTGTCCATATTTGTATTAATAAAATAATATTATAGATTTGTATCATTTGCTTCAAATAATAGCAATAGCACTTAAACTTATACTGGTAGTCCTCAACTTACAACAGTTTGTTTAGTTACAACATTCAAAGTTACAACAGCACTGAAAAAAGTGACTTATGACCATTTTTCACACTTACGATCGTCATGGCATCCCCATGGTCACATGCTCAAAATTCAGATGCTTGGCAACTGGTTCATATTTATGACAGTTGCTGTGTCCAAAAGTCAAGTGACCTTTTGACAAGCAAAGTTAATAGAGGAAGCCAGATTCACTTAACAACTGTGTTACTAATTTAACAACTGCAGTGATTAATTTAGCAACTGTGGCAAGAAAGGTCATAAAATGGGGCAAGACTCACTTAATAACTGTCTCACTTAGGAATAGAAATTTTGGGCTCAGTTATGGCTGCTGAACTGAGGTCTACCTATATACCTCTTTATAGTGCATTACTGCACTGTTATCTGGTTATCAAACAATAGTCCTTACCTCCTCATGGAGGATCTCTTGGCATTGAGAATAATTCACACGGGCTGCCCAGGTCCCATTTGCAAAACATTCTCTGTACACATTGTCTGAAACACAAAAGCAAAGTGGTGACTGAGTGGTGCAAATTGCATGAAACAAATGATGAAAGAGAATGTCTTATAAAATGAGATATTCTGACTAGGCAAGCAAAACAGTCACTGGCATTCTTAATTGAATCAGCTGGTCTATAGCAAATAATTTTTTGTAAGTTTTGGTTCATATGTGGGTTTCTTTATATAACAATAACAGAAGATCTTAACAGTTTGCAGAACTAAATTGTCATTTGTTGTTTTAATAACATTTTATTTAATACTACACATGTGATGTGCATGAACAGAAAAGGTTTTTTATTGTTGAGATTATAGGAAAAGTCTGGTCTTGGATTACTGCTGAATTATTCATATACTTTAAATGCAAATTCTTATTTGATATCTGTCATAGGCTTGAATTCTATCCCTAATTTAAGACATACAGTTAATTATGATATCTTACTTGATTCTCCTTAACAAACTTTGGAACACAGGAAAACATGGCTCAGGATCAATGGTCTTTTCAAAAGTGACAAGAATTCCCAAGCAAACAAAATTGGATTTAACAGAGTGAGTTAACAGAATGAATTAATTTGAATGAATCAGGAAAGGACTATTGGCTCCATTCTTGATTCTTGCTCACAGGTTTTCTTCTGACCTTTGAATGATCTCATAAAAGATGGAGTGCTTGTGTATACCAATCTTCTGAATTTGATAAACTGCAAATACATTGATTTATAAATCCCACAATTCCTCTCTAGCATGAAAATCCAATAATAAAATGTGGCATAAAAGAGGCCACAAAGCTAATGAAGAAATCCCAGATTTTCCAGGATGTAGAGATTATATTTAATATGAATTTCTTGTGATACATAATCTTATTACATTCTTTGACAAAGTGACAAAATTAATGCATCAGCAAAATGCTGTGAATATAATTTACTTGGACTTCAGTAAGGCACTTGATAAAGTTGACCACAATCCACTACTTAATAAGCTAGAAAAATGTGGGTTAGACAGCATCACCACATGCATCACCAGCATCACCAAATTTATTGCTGGCTGACCAATCGCACTCAGCATGTAGTCCTTAATGGAACTACATCTATATGGAGGGAAGTATGCAGTGGGGTACCCCAAGGTTCTGTCTTAGGCACTGTACTCTTCAATATCTTCAACAACGATTTAGATAAGGGAATAGAAGGGGAACTCATCAAATTGCAGATGACACTCTAGAAGATAGACCCAAGATACAGAAGGATCTTGACAGACTTTAATACTGGGCCCTATCTAACAAAATGAAATTCAATGTAGAGAAAATTAAGGTTTTACATTTAGGCAAGAAAAACCAAATGCACAAATATAGAATAGGTGTACCTGGCTCAACAGTAGTAACTGCGAGAGGGATCTTGGAGTCCTAGTGGACAAACTATCAGTATGCTGCAGCTGCCAAAAAAACAAATGCAGTCCTAGGCTACATTAATAAAGGAATAGAATCACTTCTGGTTCCAGTTTGCAGCGACTGCAGTCGTGTTAAGAGACTCGTCTTTTCACCGGCCAATTCTTCTTTGCTGGTAGACCCGAAGGGGGTTGAAAATCGCCCTGGAGGGGTGACCACTGATGAGGAGGCTTTCTGGTGACTGCAGGAAGGTGGCAGCTTGTCCCGTGACTCCAGCAGACTCCTTAGGGCCGACGGAGCAAAAATCGTCCTGCAAGATGGCCGATCATGCAGCTGCACCAGCCGAAAGTCACAAGACCATCTAAGCATTGAACCACCGTGGATGATCCGGGTGAGACCTTTCTGTTGTGTCAGCAGGCCCAGAATTGTTGCAAATGGTCCCGGGCATTCTAAAAACTGCCCGGGACCAGACAGAGCGGCGTCAGCCTTGTGTGCATACACAAGGCGCGAAGGAAGAAGAACTCTTATTGGTTCACTCTGTCCAGGGTTCAAGCCCTATAAAAAGGCCTGCGTGCCTTTTGCTTTTTGCTTGGAGTTGGAGTAGGAGAATAAAGTATTGATTAGTTGTCACCATGTGTCTTCATCATTCGCACTTGAACGGAGAACTCAACACTGGCGACAAAGGTGGGATCCTTTGCAAGCTGAAGAAAAAGATTTAAGGACTTACCCAGGAAGTCCTGAAGTGGGGAAGACAGCGCCTGAATCAGCGTCCCAGCCTGCCAGTATAGCATCGCTGGAGGGTGAGCTTGGCTAAAGAACCCTTTCTCCAAATAGCAACTTGTAGAGGAAGTGAGTGGTGAAGATTGTAAACTTTATGATGCCGAAGATTGGCCACTTGACTGATTTTGATGTCTCCCACCCAGAGAGATGGAATTCCTATGTAGCATGGGTGGAGAATTACTTCAGAGTAAATCAGATCAGAGAAGATGGCCTGAAGGCAGCAACTCTTTTGTGTGCCTGTGGACAAGAAGCTTTTGACATCACAGAAAATCTGGTGGCCCCTGCATCTCTGGAGACAGTAGCATATGCTGACTTGAAGAAAATGTTGAAGGAACACTTCCAGCCGAAGTTATCCATCATTGCTTGGAGGCACGCGTTCGAGCAGAGAGACCAGAGGCCAGGTGAATCTGCTGCAGACTTTATTGTGACCTTAAGGCAAGCAACCAGACCTTGTGAGTTCAAGGATCTGGAGGAGAGGCTTTATCTGCGGCTTAAGGAGCAGAGACTTAAAACAAAAGATTTTTTCAAAGGAAGATGTCTCCTTCCAAGATGCGTTGCGAGAGGTGTCAGCTGAGGAAGCAGCAGGCGGGGCTGTGAAGGCCTTGTGCCTCACCAGGAATCCTCCAGAAACAGCTACCATCCATCAAGAGGACGCTTGAGAAGAATCAGAAGTGGATCCTGAAGAGGAGGTCGACAAACTTCACCAGCCAGCTGAGAGGAGGCAGAAGGGACATCCGGTCAAGGCCCCAGCATCTCTTCAATGCTTCAGGTGCGGAGGACACCACAAGCGAGCTGACTGCAGGTTTCGCTCCGCCATTGCATCCGTCTGTTTGGGTTGCCAGAAGGTTCGACCTTGGGAAGAATTGCTTCAGAAAGGTACCAGGATCCCCAGCCAACATAGGGTGGGTTTCTGCGCATCGCGCAGGAGCATTCTAAAAACAGGGATACACAAGCCCCTTAAGGGGCCTCCCATTTCGCTACAGTTAGACCCAACCATCACGCCCATCAGGGTTAACCCTAGGAGGGTACCTTTTGCCCTCAAAGGTAAGATAGATGCTGAACTGGACAAATTGCTCCAGCAGGGCATTTTAGAACCTGTGGATTCTAGTCCATGGGAAACTCCAATAGTAACGCCTCTAAAGACTAATGGGGAAATACGTATATGTGCAGACTACAAGTGTACACTGAATAAGGCATTGCAACAGCACGCTTATCCAGTCCCTGTTGTAAGCCACATCCTGGCCTCCCTCAAGGGGGGGCGCATTTTTGCGAAGCTTGACCTGGCATAGGCCTATCAACAGCTACCTGTTGATGAGGCAGCTGCAGAGGCCCAGACTATTGTAACTCACAGGGGGGCCTTCAAGGTCAAGAGACTGCAATTTGGGGTCAATGTAGCCCCTGGCATATTCCAAAGTGTCATGGAAAGCACACTTCGAGGTAGTTCTGGGGTCTGTCCCTATTTTGATGATGTCCTCATTGCTGGGGAGTCATCTCAAAATTTAGCAGAAAGATTAAGGGCTCTCTTGCTTTGTTTTCGAAAAGCAGGCCTTAAGCTAAAGCAGGATAAATGCAAGATAGGAGTCACTTCCACTGACTTCTTAGGGTTCATGATTGATGCCCAAGGCGTTCATCCTGCTGAAGCTAAACTATAAGTTATCCAACAGGCCTTAAGCCCCAAGTTCAAGAGTGAGCTGTAAGCCTTCTTGGGGCTCTTAAATTTTTACCATGCATGTCTCCCACACAAAGCTGCAGTGGCAGAGCCGTTACATAGGCTCTTAGCCAAGCAGGCTCCTTGGCAGTGGACTAAAGTCCATGACAAGAGTTATAATGAGGTTAAGGCCTTGCTCACTTCTAATGCTGTTTTAGTGCATTTCAATGAGCAACTGCCTATTTGCATCGCATGTGATGCATCTCCTTATGGGGTGGGAGCAGTACTTAGCCATCTGAAGGCTGATGGGACACAAGTCCCTGTGACCTATTATTCAAGGACTCTGTCATCTGCAGAGCAGAATTACGTTCAGATTGACAGAGAAGCCTTGGCCATAGTGGCTGGCATAAAGAAATTTCACGATTTCTTATATGGCTGCCATTTCACGGTCTATACAGACCATAAGTCTCTGTTAGGGTTGTTTACTACTAACAAACAGACACCACATATCATTTCTCCTTGTTTGCTGAGATGGTCCCTTTTCTTGTCAGCATATGACTACACTCTAGTTCACAAACCTGGAAAAGAAATGGGCCATGCAGATGACCTAAGCAGATTGCCTTTAACTCATGTAGAAGCAGACCCTGCTCCTGCCATAAATATTCTTTCCATTCAGAAGTTGCCTGAATCTCCCCTCAATGCTAGGGACGTGGCTGCTGAAACTGCCACTGATCACGCTTACATATGTGCTGACATGGGTGTTGTCAGGATGGCCTGACACATGTCCAGATGCGACATTTCAAAGTTTTTGGCAAAGGAGACATGCACTGTCCACCATTAAGGGGTGGCTTTTATGGGGTAGCAGGGTAGTCATCCCACCTCATTGAGGTCTAGACTCTTGATCTCTCTGCATGAGGGACATCCTCAAGCAGTCAGGATGAAAGTGCTTGTGCACAGCCATCTTCGGTGGCCTGGGCTCAATAAAGCCATCGAGGCCCAAGTGCACGGGTGCCAAGTGTGCCAACAGTCTCGGCCTGAAATGCCTCAGGCCCCAGTACATAGATGGGAGGAAACTCAAACCCCATGGTCTAGGGTGCATATAGATTATGCTGGGCCCTTTCAGGGGCAATTCTTCCTGGTTCTTGTTGATAGCCATTGCAAGTGGCTAGAGGTTGTTCCTGTTTCGTCCACTACTACTGCCAGGACCATCCAGGTGTTGAGAGGAATTTTTGCATCACATGGTCTACCAGATGTACTAGTTTTTGATAATGGCCTTCAATTTACGTCTTCTGAGTTCCAGGCTTTTCTTCAGGCCAACCTGATCCAGCATGCACCATCGGCTCCCTTCCATCCATCCTCCAATGGATTGGCAGAGAGAATGGTGCGCACCACCAAAGATGCCCTCAAGAAACTGACTTACAGTAACTGGCATCACAGGTTAGCTGACTTTCTTCTTGCACACCACACCACAGCTTGCACGACCACAGGGAAGAGCCCAGCTGAACTCCGCTGGGGTCGCAGACTCATTACTAAATTGGACAGGTTGCACCTAGACCGGGTGGCTTCACAGGTGTCGCATCTGCGGGCACCAAGGAGACTACATTTGGGTGATCCGGTCTGGGCTAGGAACTATGCTCCTGGTCATCTGTGGATTCCTGCTGTCATCTGTAAAATCTCTGGACCTCTATCATACGAAGTGACCTTGGGAGATGGCCGCGTCCTGTGGCATCACATCAATCAACTGCATTGGCGGTTGTCCCCTGTGTATTCTGCCCCTGCCTCCGCTCTCGGGTGGGGAGGGGGACTTAGGAATTAAGTCACACTTCAGGTCAAACTTATGAGACACAATCTCACTGTTCCTGGGACGTACCGCAGGTCGCTAGGGATTTGCCAGGGGAGGTACAAGGACATCCTCAGAGTTCTGCTATTGCGCCGAACAGGGAGTCATGCGTATCCATAAGAGCTCCAGACAGGAATTCACCTGAGATAGGGCTTGCCATGGAGGCAGCTCCTGACTCTTGCACCTTGACCACAGGGGACTGGGAGTATTGGGGCACACCTGCAATGCAGGTCACATCCGAGACTGGTCACGGGCTCAAGGGACTAAGTTCCCTGGAGCCATCCAGAGTAGTTGGAGAATCCTCAGCCAATTCAGAGGGTTGGGGAATTTCAGCTGCTCTCACAGAGCCTGGGGAGAGATCTGGCAATTCTGCTGGCAAGCCTCACCAGGGGTCACCTGCAAAACTTGTGCATAAAAGTCCTGGTCTAGGGAGCCCAACAGACGGGCCGGTAGGCCAGGTGCCCTTAAGAACAAGTCCTGGTCTGCCTAGCCGAGCAGGTGAGCTGACAGGCCAGGCACCCTCCCTAACCTTGCGTAGGTCACAATGGGCTAAGGCCCCTCCTAAGCATCTAGGCAAATATGTGAGGTTCTTGTCAATACAAGGAACTTTACAGGTCTAGGTTGAGGAGATGGGACCTTTGTGGGGTAGAAGATAGACACGCGAAGTCCGCATTAGAGAGTGGGTTGGTTGGCTAACTTTGTTAGTAGAAGAAGGGTGTCTGCATGTGAGCAGGCTATTATTTTCTTTTAATTTATTTTATTTTATTATGATTGTAAAGAAAGTGGAATTGTGTGTGTTCTATCCAGGGGGGAGGGGTGTTGTGTCCTGGGCCTGATGAAGAAACTCAGCAGGCCCAGAATTGTTGCAAATGGTCCCGGGCATTCTAAAAGCTGCCCGGGACCAGACAGAGAGGCGCCAGCCTTGTGAGTATGTGCAGGTGCGAAGGAAGAAGAACTCTTATTGGTTCACTCTGTCCAGGGTTCAAGCCCTATAAAAAGGCCTGCGTGCCTTTTGCTTGGAGTTGCAGTAGGAGAATAAAGCATTGATTAGGTGTCATCATGTGTCTTCATCATTCACATGCGAATGGAGAACTCAACACTTTCCTTTTCCTCTCTTCATCCTATTTTTCTCTTTGCTTGTAAAAAGTCCTCTTGGAACTATTTCCCTGCCCTGAGAGAGTGGCGTTTGTTTGTGTGGGAAGAAAAGCACTGAATAAAAGGACAGAATAACTAACTTTAATGACTATATTTTACTTCTAACTGGGGTCCCAAAAAAACCTTTTTATAGAGCTTTTTTCTAAAAAAAAAAAAAGGGAAAATTCATTTTATTGGTGTCTGTGAAAGATTCTGTAACTCACTGAGAACATCCTGTGGTGAAACATAATACTGCAATTGCCTGCCTCTGTTTGGAGATGAGATTGGCTTGCCCTTCAAATTGTTATAAAAGGGAAAAGATAAGAAGTTGATGCAGCTGTTAGAAATGGTGGGGATGGACATTGGTTAACCTTTATTAAATATAGCCTCCACTAAAAGATGAAAGGACTGCTTCTAACTATTATTGAAATGGAGAAACCCTATTTACAACTAAACTGTAAACTTATATTGGAAAAAAATAATGAAGCCACTGAGCAAGTATGTGCTAAAATAAAAGAGATGACGCAGAAATAAGAGTCAGAAACCTTACTACAAACCCTCAAACTGACTTCCAGACTTCAACTGATTATCCTATAGGCCAAAATACACCAGAAGAGGAATTAACCTATATTAAAGAAGAATTTATATTACCTCATAAGCATCCTATTGAGATTTCTGAGGATCAAAAGGTAACCTTAATCAAACTACATACAACTCCAAAAATAACAGGAATTGATGTACAAGCACAACTTACTGAGAATGATGATAACTTTGATAACCAACTATTAATCATAAAACTGGATACAACTGAATGTTTTACTCAGCTGAACCAAACATTGAGACTTGAATTTCTAAAGCAATAAGGATCTAACTAAAAAGGAGTCAGGCTCCTAAAACAGAGGATGGGATGTCTTCCATTGACCCAAATGACATCACAAGGAATAAAGGGAGACTTATTTGCTGAAATAGAGGCTCTATTATGGAAACCTGCTTGGCACAAAAAGAAAGCCAGAATAATACTGAAAAAAAGAGACTTAAAATTACGTGTAATAGGTTAAAAAGGTCTTGTAGAGATACAGATTGATTTAAGGTTTAAGATTCAGATTTAGAAGCGAGAGGAAAACTTGTGATTAGTAGAATATATATGTGAAACAGAGTAAGAATGTACTTTTTGAAATAATATGTTTATTTTATGTATGAAAATTATTTTGTAATGGAACGAGAATAAGAAAATGGAAGAGGCTTCAGAAATTTGGACTGATCTAACAATTAATTGAGTATGTCAACTTAGTAAGATGATATTTTGTGTAATTATATGTGATAATTATTTGGATGAGATTTAAATCCAACCTAATGGACTGAAATAACTTTGTGTTTTGTTTTGTTTTGTTCTGTTATAGAAATAGATTAACTGATAGACTATATATACATAGAGTAGAGTAATATTTTTATCTTAATTAGGATAATTATTTTGTAGTGGAAGAAGAAATAAGAGAGATTTATGATAAAATTAATGATTTAAAGAATTAGAATACATTTGGAAATATTAGAATGTTATTGCTGGAATATTATGTGTATTTTAGAAGAGGTACCCGAAATGCTAATAATATGTTTATTTAAGATTAAATTGGATTATGGTAATTGTAAATTAGTAAAGTTTAAAAACAGGATTTGGATCTATATAAATGTAATCTAGAAATGGATTATTTTAAATATGTTATACTATTTGAGGGAAACAAAGAGGGAACGTCTAATGTATTAATTTGAGTTTATGTATATATATATTATATATGATTTTGTTTTTGGATGATTGATTAACCCATCACCACGGTGTTTCTCGAGCATCGTTGTAAAAGTTAAAAAACCAATAAAACTTGTTTAAAAAAAATAAAGAAATAGAATCAAGATCATGTGAAGTGTTAATACCACTTTATAATGCCTTGGTAAGACCACACTTGGAATATTGCATCCAATTTTGGTTACCACGATATAAAAAAGATGTTGAGACTCTAGAAAGAGTATAGAGAAGAGCAACAAAGATGATTAGGGGACTGGAGGTTAAAACTTATGAAGAACGGTTGCAGAAATTGGGAATGTCTAGGTCAGTGGTTCTCAACCTTTTTATACGGCGACCCCGGTTATAAGGACGCAGCACGCATGCACGGCGCTGCCCCATGCGTGGCGCCACCCCCATGTGCAGTGTGCATGCGTGGCGCCGCCCCCATGCGTGGCACGCATGCGCGGCGCCGCCCCCTGAGGGGAAAAAATGGCGGATCGCATTGTTTGGCGACCCCCATAAAATGGTCGTTCGACCCCAAATGGGGTCGCGAGCCAAAGGTTGAGAACCACTGGTCTAGGTTAAGATGAAAGGGAGGGGAAATAATGTCTTCTTTTTAGATGGTAGCACCTACGTGACCTCGACTGATCTTGAAAACAACTCAGCAGGATCAGATCAGATTGATATTTCAAAGGGACACCACAGGAAACAAGCCTGGGCAGTCACCTTGATTGAAAATCAGAAGCCTATTCCAGAAGAAAGAACTATCCAGCCACTTCCATGTTATAACAGTTACTTTTTCACCCCTCAGAATAAATTTTTGGCTCACTGCATTTTCTCAAGCACTTCAGAAACAATAATGGCAGAGATGGGAGGGTCGTGAAACGCTAAAGCCTCTATATATTGAGCTGCTTTGGGTGTGTGGGTGAGGAATGGGACAGGAGTGCTGCTGCTGCTGCTACTGTCCTTCCTTGAAGGGAGAAAACAAACACTTGATTTCCACCCACAATATAGCTTCATAATAAGAATAGATGCTGCTCCCCCACATTTCAATCCAAAGCTATCAGTCAAAAAGTTAAGTGGGTATAAGCTAGAGCCATTCCAGAAAAGACTTTTGAAAAGTGGCAAAAATACAGTAAAACATATTATGTGGGAGAGGATGTGGAAGACAAATGTAGGAGAGATGGAGTGTTGGGAGGGGTGGATGTGGAGTGAAAAGAAAAGCACGTGTCTGGAGAGGTCTGTGTAGAGGACATAGCAAATGGCCTTGAAGGATGGGAAGAATACAAAGAATACCAAGGCAATGGTTAGATAAGAGGAACCTGAGCCAACTCAAGAAAGTAATTTGAGAAAACATCTCAGATTGTCCCCTCCCTCATTCACACAGAGATAAAGGGAGAGAAAAACATTCAAGATTGGCAAGATTCTCTTACTATAGTTGTTACAATAAAAGTAGTCTTGACCTACATGGAACTGGTCTGCCTTGTAGGACTGACAGAATGCAACCAATATAGAGTAGACACAGCCAGGGCTCAAAGAAAAAGCACAATAGTTAATATACTTCCCCTAATCCTCAGCAAATTGAGCCCCCAGTGATCACATGGGAAGTGGGCCAATGCTCAATTCTGCCCAAACAGCCATTGGAAAGAAGAAGATCACTTTGTTTGCTGGAAATCCATACGTCTCCAGTCCAAAATCAGAACATGAGGGCTAAAGGCTGTTTTTCAGTGTCAGCAGGTGGGTATGTGCACCTTTGTAGTGATTCCTCCTCCTAATCACTCTTTAGTTTCAAGGTTCTGCCTAAATAGGGAACATAAGCAAAATCCTCCTAATCTTTGATCTTCCTAAACTGAGCAGCAAAGTCTGATTGGATTTCTATTGTGTTCGTTTATATTTATGTAGAACATTATGCTGTACTTTAAACAGTAAGTGGGGGCATTGGAGATCTATCAAAAATACATAATGCAGGTTTTTTTAATGCACATTTAAATACTCAGAACATATTTTGATTAAACCTCAAAATGAGATGCAAAGAGATAAAGGCCCTCCATGCTTCAGTTTGCAGGGACTGATACTTAGTTCAAGCTAGGTTTGCCTTTAGTATTATTAGGCTAAAGGAGATTATTTCACTATTACTATCCCTTCTCTTCCAAGTGATGTCAGCGTTGCTAAAATTATTTGTTCTATAGGGGACAGTTTTGTTTAGTTTCATTTTATAGGGAGAATCTTCCTTGTATATGTGTGTTTTCCCCTTAAAATACTAGAAACCTTTGTATACATCTGAACTGGCTGGTCCATCCTTCTTGTTTCTCGTGGACCCTGTTTCAGTTTTATTAAAGTGGGGATTCATCACCAAAACCATGACTGTAATAAATGTGACTTCTCCTCAGACCCAAAACAATGATTGCAAAAGTGTCCTATGAACAGATCTACCTGCAAGGATTTCCCTTAATGTTTGTTCTTATGATATTTGAATTCCAGTACAATATTACTGGTGAGATAATGCTGGAGAAAAAATTGAAAACATTTTGTAAAAATAGCATTTATTTTTGGCTCCCAAGAGTTCCAGAAAGCCTTCCCTGTAAGTAACATGATGACATAATAAAGAGCCTACAATCTTCATAACTTTTTGTTAATCCAAAATCAAATTATACATGCATCATCTAATTCATCCTTATCCACCTCTACCATTGCCCAACTCACAAAAGCAACCATTTTAGATTACCGTGCTTTTAAATGATCAAGTCTAATCCATCTATAGTCTTTTGAGTAGGGTGAATTATAAAATAAAGAAAATGCATGGCATTATTTTCTTCTTTCAAAATTCAGGCATCCAGAGATAAAAATGTAAGCTACTTCCAAGCCAATGAACACCTGCCAGTTCTCTGCCTTGCTACAATAATCTGAGCTAGACATTTTGCAAAGATTTCCTTCTCTTCCACAGCCTCAAAATTTAGGATTTTCTTAGTATCATGCAACACAATCATATGCAAGAAACTGTACTGAAAAAAAGTATGCTGCCATTAAAAGAGCATCTTTGCCCTTCATTACTGAGAATTCATAGCTCTGGCAAGGTTGCAATTCTTATTGACCAGCTGAGAATTGATAAACCAGAAAGTTAGTGTAGTCTACCTGAAGGGAAGGCACTGATAGCAGAATCACAATGTTCAATTCTATGTTATATAAGCCTTTTTGAATTGCAGGTATAATCTTCATTGTTCCCAGATCTAGCTTTTTACGATGGCACTGGAACTGTATGGTTATTGAATAGGAAAGAAGGGTAGCTAAACCCACTCTGAAAACTCTAGGGTGATGTTAATGCTTATATGATAATAATTGCTTTGTAAAAATACAACCAAACCTAATTTCACCTCAGAAGAAGGTTTTTAACACAGAAAAAAAGGAGGAGGTAAAAGTCATCACCTTTTTCTGAGTTATCATATTTTAGTTTGTTCCCCTCTTTTCATAAACTCAGATTTTAGTGACATTCTGCATGCAAGCAAATGCTCTGAATTTTGCTGTAAGATGGAAAATCATTGGGGAGAACAAAGTGGAAAAGTAATGAATGAACAAGGATTAAGCCCTCTTCCTTCGCCACTTCTCCAGGACGAATTTTTTAAAAAGTCATTCAGGCTAAAATTACAAATATTCTCCCATAGCACATAATTTAATTTAAGAAACAAATAAACATGGAAAGTGAAATGTGCCAATGCCAGTGAAATGACACAGGGAAAATAACCTTTAACATTGACATTGACAGATTAATATAGTTTGAAGTTGTTAAATTCTTACTTTGGAAAGCACTTAATTTTTATAAGCACTAGATTTTTAAATCTAAACCTAAATTTAAATCTAGTTCATAAAAAAGGATTTTTTTTAGCTAAATCCATGTTATAAGTGATACTTAGTTCAAAAAGTTGAAGCTTTGCTGAATTCAACAGTGTTTAGAGAATGAGAGAATTCCATTCTTTTTCACTAGTGTTCAAACATGATTTCCTATCATGAGAACAAATTTTCTGACTCCCTCTCCCATCCCAGATCTGGTAGGCTCTGTATAATTTCTAACCTATCCTGAATTTCAGAAATAAATATTTTCTAATATGTACATATGAAGCAATGGTTTATTCATGAATAAAGAAAAATCAGTTAAAGGTATGTCCAAATTCAAGCTGCGCTATGGTTATCCAACTCAGAATCTCTTGGAACAGTTGGTGGAGCTGAATATAGATTCAAAGCTTTACTTGCAGCTCCAAGTACAGTGAACAGAAGGCAAAAACTCCTAAATATCTAGCTGTGTATCAAGTATGTTTAATCTAGAAGCTTCATGCTACTTGCCAATCACAGGGTCGTTGTCAAGGCATGTCATAAGCATCCCTAGTTTATGCAAACTGCTGATTTCATTCCTTAATGCAAGTACACAAATTGACATTTCTGTGCTTCCTGATATTCTGGTTCCATCCTTCATTAACATTTGCTTAAGTCTTTGCTTCAATATGTCCAAGGGAAGAACCAATCTTCCTGCCTTATGCTCCTATTCAACCCATCTGCTGGCTTACTTGAGGTATTATATCGCACTCCAGAGAAATACTCAGGGCAGGGATGCGCTACCAGCTGTCCTGCAAGGCTGCGTGGCCAACATGTCCCAATTAGATCCACTAAGGCATTGCACTGAGGGCCTGCAGGGAAGGAAGAAGAGATTAAATAGAAAAATATTGACATCACATATTATATACTTTTTTAGAAGATTGGGACAATTTAGTATAATCCTGCAGAAATGGGATAAGGGAGGCATAACACAAATGGTTTGGTATGCACATTCCATTCTTTTTCAAAAGCATCTATATCTTTGGTCATATGACTCTTGCTGAAACCAAATGAGGTTATCTTATGATTTACATGGCAGTTGTACATCAAAATGCTTCCTGTGGAGAAATATTTGTGATTTATTGAGTTTCCTTGTTGATATCAGATTGACTGGCATACTTGGAGGAAAAGGTCCTTTAGATTAAGCTCCTGGTTAAATTGACTGGCAGTATCGTTGTTGTCTTTCTCAATATATGTGATCTGATTCTCCTGCTAGACATATTGGAAATTATTTGCCTGGAAGGCATCTGTTCTGTAGAGCATTTGCAAAATATTCTGATTGCTGCAAATGGAGAAGAAGAATGATAGTTAAAATCTATGCCAATTTTTTTATCAACCTTGGCTATTTTAAGAGGTATGGACTTCAACTCCCAGAATTCCTCCCACCTCTTTTTCTCTGAAAAAGAAAGAATGTTAATTAACTTATGGGCTCTGGTATTAAATGAGTTATTTCAGAAGACTTTTGGAATTAGTTCTTGCAAAAGATATGAAACCAGGATGAAATCAACAAATTTTTTCTCTAGCATGGCCTAGAATTGACCTGAACATATACACACTTGCATGCACACACACAGAAATATGCATAATCAGAAAAAATGTATCTTTTAACCTCACCACTCATTCATCCATAATAGAAAGCAGAATATTACTACTATTACTACTAGTAGTACTACTACATGCTGCCTCTGCAAAGAAACTAAAAAAAAACACTAGTTGCAAGAAGATTGCACAGACTGACTATAAACAATAGCATGACAAAGTAGCAACATCTGCAAGAAATGCTATTTGTCTTCAAGTAAGAACCAGTTTGTAAGTGACTAGTTGTAAATTGAGGATTATTTATATATTAAACACAAATTTCAATAAAAGAGAAAATATGTAGCCCAGAATTCAACTATTCTTGGTGCTCTTTGAACTTGGCTGTATGCTTGCAGTTGATTCATTACCTGACTAGGAAACAACATCAATCCTAGTGAATATGGGCTTGTTCTCCAGTGAGTGTGGGGTTTGCTCCCTGCACCATATTGGCAGAGCAAGTTACTTTATATAAACTAAGAAGCAAACCTCATAATCATTAGCAATGATAACGTTGTCTAATGAATTATCTAGAAGCAAATAACCAGGGTTAGAGAACACCAAGACTCCATAGTAAACACAAATTGAATGAATTCAGTAGATCTAGAGTCTATTAACTTTATCTGAGATCCAAACTGGACTAAGATACACCTATTTCAAGAAAGCCTGAACTAAAATCCTCTGCAATACATATTAAGCCAAGGTCAATCCAAGTCATTTTGTGAGTTTTACGAACCATTTAAGCCATTGTTAAGTTGACAGTGCAGGCTGGCTAGATAGATGTTTTATTCCATCCTTTCCTGTCCCTGTTTCATCTTTCAATATTTGGTAATAGAGGACACCCATTTCCCAAAGAAGAAAATCTGATGAAGCAAGTGATTTCATTACCGCAGCTAAATTTATTAAAGAGTGTGTTGGCGTATGCCATATGCAAAATATCCAATGACTCTTTTGGTCCAATCCTTGATATTCAGATACTATCAGTCCCTGCAAAAGCCATGGATCTGTTTCTTGTAAGACCTGCCACGTAGATCATGCATATAAAGTCAACTGGCATTAGAATATGCAAGTTTCTTGGAAGGAATACCAAATGGAAATGATATGCATATATATAAAAAGAGGGGATTTTTTTTTACATTGTTTAAATCCTGCCTTTAGTTTTTTTTATAAATAATTTAAGGCAGTGAATATAACTAACACTCTTTCCTCCTATTTTCCCCACACTGTATGATGTGAGTTGGGCTGAGACAATAATTGGCCCAAAATCACCCATCCAGCTTATATACTTAAAATGGAACTAGAACTAATAGTCTCATGATTTCTAACCAGTTGCATTAACAACTGGATCAAACTGGTTCTAATTTGTATTTGTATAATTATATTTTACAAATGCACACCTTTTGGTGAATATTTAAAGCTGCCTCATATTGAGATTATAATCTAGTTTGCTACTACTTCCATTAGTCTAGGTGAGGTCTCTCCCAGGTCTCTTACTATAGATTCATTTTTAAATCAGAGATGCTAGAGACTGATTGTGAGGATTTGCTTCACTGGAGAGTCACATTCTCATCCTTATAGGCAAAAGCAATCATGTCCCTTGTTCCCTCATCCCCAAACATCCCAAATTATTGCTATTCAAATCTTGATGCTCAACTTCTTTAAAGTAAAAATTACCTTTGATTCTCTCCATGGGAGAAGCATATTTGATTTATTTGAAATAGCTTATTGCCCATAATCCCTCATAAAGCCATCGTTCTACACATTAATGAACAAATGCAAAGCAATTAAATATATTTTTGCATAATGCAATGGCCAAATATGTACACAAATAGAGACATAAATTCAAAATTCAATTCGTAGTTCATACCTATTTCTATTTCTGATTTTATGCATATTTAATTAATTCAGTTGTGATTCTCCTTGATTTGGGGAAATAAATTATTTTTGAGATATATTATTTATAGGGGAGAAAAATTAGGAAGAATATAATTATTATGTGATAACATATTTCCTTTTCATTATCATACTACCATGTTTTCTTCCTTTTCAGAGAGATGGAAAATCCAGTTTCTTCTGTCCCTGAGTTGCTTAGAGGTTCAGTTCTTTGCATTTCCAGTTAAAAGAAGCTGCTAACAAGTGAAAAATCTTTGGGTGTGGTTCTTCCAGTCAAAAGTTACAGTAGAGTAACTTCCTGACTTACATGAAGCAGCCCCTTTATGAACATCAGACTGCAGATTTTGCAGTCTCTTTATTTTATTTATTTACAATAAAACTAAAATTTTAAATGGAAAGAAGGAAAAAAACGTAGGGAAGGAAGGGCAACAAAAATGGATAATTAAAAGATAATATCATTATCTGAACCTCTGATAAATTTTTCTGAATGAAGCATCATTATATATTAGGTATCATCTGCAAACACTCTACATGTGCAGATGTGGTTTAAATTGTAATGTACCCTACCAGTTCACATAAATCATACACGGCTCATATGGATGACAGAAAAAAGCTCAGATTGTCTCATCCTGTGGATAAATGACAGAGACAGAGTGCAGGTGGTGACATCTATGTGGCTGGCTTGTCACTTTTTCTTTAAAAAAAATGAAATTGGGACTTCTGCATATCAATATATATGCACAGCTTTTGAGTAATGCTTCTCCTGTTCTATACAAAGGGCCATGATTTTATAAGAGGGGAGAAAACTTTCTCCTAGATTACTAGTTCTATGTTGATTTAAGAATACAAAAAGAGCAATTTGCAGGCTGAGAAAAAATACTTTCTTTGTATCCACCACCCTCTAATTTACAAGAATGTCCTTGTGATATGATCACTGTGCATTTCTGGTGTCTGGAGACAGACAGATTAAAATACTTCCTTCAGTAGCTAATTGAACCCTTAATCAACTACAATTGACCAACAACTGACAGTGTAGAAGACTGAAGGACATGCCTCTTTGTTTTGCATGAAAGAAATTCATACTCATTTACAAAATATATCTAAATAAAGCAAATAAAACATTGTCCCTCCTTCCTTCTTTCATTCTTTCCTTCCCAAATGCACTTATTCACTCTTAATCAATTTATTCTCATTGTTTTGTTAAGTATATTGAGGTAACAGGTGAGATTTATTCCATTTCAGTGCAATTCCCAATACAACACAGATTCCCACTTAGATTGAAGGGAAGCAGGCCAAAGTATCACTATAGTGAAATATAATGAAGTAGTATAGTAGATGCCAAGGGACTGGTAGGATTTTATGTCGCATTAAAATCCGCAAATTATAGTACCTTCCTTCAGCACTTATATTGGTGTTATTGGTGGATGAGCAGCACTGGGCACTAGGTTAATAACTCCTTTTTCTAATTAGTATCCATAGAAGAAGGTCACTCATTCTCTACAATCAGCATGCCCCAATCTGGAGAATTAGAATTCCTTATCTACCCAATAGGGTTGTTTAAAGAATTATATAATCTCTGGGAATTCCAATAAAGCTTCACCCAATTCAATAACAATAAAATAATGCACTAACTGGAATTTCAACTAGTATGATTTTTTTGGTAAATGTTCTACAATATGCATTTTGTAGGCCAGGAGCTGCATTAAATCATATTGAGAAATGCATTATTTTGAGATAAAATACATTTAGAAATATTACTCTAAATAGTATTTTGATGTATATTTTGAAGGCATTCTGTTTAAAATACATAGGAGGGAATGAATTTATGAGTAAAACAAGTAGTATGGATCGAAAATTATTTGTCTTTCTGTCAATGCTGCAAATATTGTATATTCTTGCTTTTGACAATATGCAGAATTGTCTGGTATTTATGGAGTTAATACAGAGCAGAAGGGGGGTGGGGGTAAAGTCCGGAAAGAAAGAGGAAGAAAACCTTTGACCTTTACACTAATTGGATAATGTGATATATGATGGCTAATTTAGGGAGGGAACATGCTGATAATTTAACTGCTCAGAGGAAGAGAACTTAGATCTTAGTATCCTTCCGCTATGCCTGTGCCAACATTTTGCAACAATAAAAGACTTTTAGGAAGATAAATGCCTGGAAGTTCTTTGAAGTGTTTCATTAGCCAGAACCATAACACTTTCATTATATCAGGCATTCCTTATTTTTGTTTATTGATTTCATGTTATTTTATATTGTGTAAAAAATTTTCAAGAGGTTAATACAAGACTATATTTATACTTGTGTGTGGCTGTGTCCAGATAGTTCACTATTTGGCTAGGTTGCCTAAAACAGGGCTTTTCAACCAGTGGTACGAGTACCACCTGTGGTACATTGGCACCTGGTAGGTAGTATGTGACCATCCTAGAAAAGTGCTAGCAGGGGAGGGGAATGAGCTTAACCAGTGGCAGCACCACACAAGTCTGAGCGAGAGAAGGCTGGAGCTGCAGGGCTGTCAGGGCTCAGTGGAAGCATCAGGATCAGCGCCAGGCTCAAGCTGGAGCTTGGTGCTGATCCTGGCACTTCCGCTGAGCCCAGAAGAAGCGCCGATCAGCTGGAATGTTGCAGCATCTCCAGGGTCTTGTGATTTACATTCAGATGCTTGGCAACTGATTCATATTTATGACGGTCACAGTGTCCCAGGGTCATGTGAAGTGACCAAAACCTGCTGCAACCACCCGGCAGATGGGGAGGAATAAAAACCAAACACCCCCCACCCCACCCCCGCTGCCAATCCTCAACAGAAATGCTCACAACAATGAAAACCTCGGACAGGAGGAAGAGTGCCACTGCGCGGGCAGGCAGGTGTCTTGCTCCGCTGTGGCTTGGGGGGCACTTTTTTCAGTGCCATTGTAACTTCAAACAGTGACTAAGCGAACTGTTGTAAGTCGAGGACTACCTGTATTTTATCACTTTTTTCCTTTTTTTTTTTTTTTTTTTTGGTCATCAAGTTTTTGACACCTTGCTAGGCGACTGGTGGTACTCGGATGTTGCCATATCCTAAAAATGGTACAATGGCTGAAAAGGTTGAAAAGCCCTGGCCTAAAATGGCACTGTAAATCATGCTTGGAACATATTTTGCTTTGTCATTTTCAGAATTTACTTGACACAAATGAATGTTGCTAATAATACAGAGAAATAAATAGAAGCTAATATAGACTTTGAATGAAAATTGCTAGAGAAATAGCTACCAATATATTGCAAAAACCCTATTAATGACAATAGCTCTAGCTATGATGTATTTTTTATTTCCCAATGCACTCTGTATTCAATTTGCTTTCTTCACACAGAATCAAATATTATTTTTATAATATTTTCTTAATTTTCCAATTTTCCATTTAAGTATTTAAAAAGCAACGTGGTGGCTGGGTTAATCAATAGTTCAATAACAAAATCCTTAGTACAAATCTCAAGTCACAACATCAAATATTTCCCCTCTTTTTCCCTTAACATTTACTGTCTCGTATTTAAGCTAATACGGTTCTTATTATATCAACTCAGCAAAAACATCATTATTACATTTATCAATAAATTTTAGCTTATATGTATCTTAATTATTTTTTACATTCAATCTTCATAAACAATCCATATCCTGTTATTAACTTTTTCCCAATTTTTAGTTTCCCATCAATATTCCAATTTAACATTTGATATTTATAACTTTCAGATTTTAGGTAATCAAGATTTCCCTTATCTCAATTCATAGCAGAATCTAATATCCAAAATACACATTTTATCTATTTGAATATAATCTTGTTCTATTTCCTAAAAGTTATATATTTCCCATCATATTAAATCATCTACTTAATAATACAATATCCCCTTTAATAAATCAAAACCATTGTATATATTACCTGGGTTAATCAATAAATCAAACATATTCATAATAATTTGTATTCTTTTAGGTCTAATTTTTAAATATTAAACAGATAAAATCCTTATTTTCAACTAATTTCCAAATATTTTAAATCTAATGACCAGAATTCCCCTTATCTCAACTTCTCCCTTTAACTCTCTAATTAATAATACGAAATCCCCTCTAATAAATCAAAACCCCAATTTTCTTCAGACTTATTCTGGCTTTCTTCCTTTGCCAACTAGGCTTCCATATCAGTGCTTTTGGATCGTCAAATAGATCTCCCTCTATTATTATATATATTATTTGAAATAAAGAGACCATTTAATTGCCATGTTTTTTGGAAAAACTAGCCCATTTGTATTCATAAAGTTGTCTCCCTATTATTCCAATTCCCCATGAATGCCCTGATATGTCTATCTTCCATTTAATCTGTTCTTTTTCTTTCTCAAATTTCTTCTGATTTATATAGAAAATCTTTTCCCTTTTCAGTATAGTCACTCTCTTTTCTGGATTTTCCATTAACTGTATTTGTTGGTCAATTGAGTCCTCTGTCTTAATATTTGATTGTTCCACTTCTTCTGTTATCTTCTGCATTGTTAGTTCTTTGGCTGTAGTCAGAGTTTGGATTTGTGTATCTAAGCTGGCATCTTGATCTTTTATGTTAGGTCTTATTTGATCACAAGCTGAAAGAATGGTTTCATGTATTGCTTTCAACATGGAAAGGATCTTTTCCTGGTCTTCATCCATCTCTTTCACATGTTTATAAATAGTCTTTATAGTAGAAGTCGTTTGCCAAGCAAGATTTTATAGTCCAAGGTATTTCATCATCTCATATAATAACCAATATTCCTCAAATAAAGAGATAGGAAGGCAATTCCCCACATATAATTCAGAAAGTCAGTAAAGGTTTACATTCACAGTTCAAGTAGGCCAGTTATGCTGCCCAGCTGTTCTCTTCAGCTGAGTTTCTCACAGGTGGTGCCAAGGCCAAAAGAGTTTTATTTAAGGTCCGGGCTTCTAGCCAAATCTCTGTTAGGAAATAACAAGTTGTAATACCAAACCTCACCACAAGATGTCACTGATGCTATTTAAGGTTTTTTAAGTCCAAAATTTTTATAATCCTTTTTCCAATTTTATTTCTTTTTTGTAGATAAAAGCAAATCTCCAATAAAAATAGGAACATTTTTGGTCCCCAAGTTTCAGAAACATATAAATCTAATTAGATTAAAGTTGTTCTTTTAATACTTTAATTCCCCTGGGTAGTCAATCACCACTATTCTTAGAGGGCAGGATAGAAATTCCCTTTCCCCTCTCTTCACAAGGGGAAAGATACTTTAGGCAGCTTTTACAGGAAAAGAAAAATACTTAGGGTAAAGAGAAGATTGGATCTCACCCAGTTTCATCCACATTGCTTTCAAAGTGCTTGGTAGTAAGTTTGACTTCAGCTGTCTGCAACCTAGTGATGGGCCATATTTCCTCTGCTGGTTTGGAGGGCTGCCTTGGATCAAGCGGAAAGGCTTCCGCCCTCCCGTGATCAAGCGGGGGTCCCCTCATTGCTCGTTCCCCCTACAGGGAGACTTTCTACCCTTTCCAGGATCCCCCAGCAGAGCAAAACCGAATGCAGAAGATGGAGCTCACCTTCCAGCAGCTGCAGCAGCCACAATGGCAAACCAGAAGTCAGAATCAAATATTATTTTGACAGGGATGTCCATTCAGAGCTTTCCAAAGATGTATTTTCTTTTTCTCCACACAGCCTCCATCATGCAATAAGCAATAAGTACAATAGTAGTCTGACTTTGAAATCCCAAGGCTGTCTGTAAGCGAAAATACATAGCCCCAAAGGTCAGCTTAATGGAAGCTGAGGTACAATGAAGTTAAAATGAATTCTTTAAGTGTTACTGCATTCAACGCCAACCAGGTCACTAGGCAGAGGAAAGCAGCTGTCTTAACTATTTTTTAACTGCATAACCAGCTTCAGCAAGTGGTCGATTATTCAGTGTCTATCCTTTTCTGTCTATGCTTCTATGACAGGCTGAGCCACAAACTAGTCAGCATTTTTCATGACTAGTTAGTTGTGCTCTACAAACTAGTTAGTTGTGATCTACACATCATACTCAGAACGGTGACTTGACTATGCTTTGGCTGGTCTGTGTCTTTCCCGGTTGTCCTCTTGCTGTTTGGTAATAGTTATCTCAGCTAGAATATATCAAATGGCTGTCAAACAGCACATTATTGAAACAGACTTTAAGATATAATTGAGAAAAAACCCAAGAAGCCAGTGATGCTACAAGTTTGGGGAAAAATAAGTAACAGAAAAAGCACAACTATCCATCCTGCTACAAAAGCAAAGGAATGAGATCCTTGAATGCAGAAAATAAATGTGACAAGCCAAGTTCAGGTCCTGCTAAACAGGAAGCAAATGTTTCATCATACATTTATTGGGCAGAGGCCTCAGAGGTTGAAAATCCTCTTGGGAGACCAGATCCTTAATTCTAAGTATGGAAAAAGGGGCAAGTCAGATTTGGTTCTGTGTATTACCCAAAAGAGCTGTGTAGATGGCAGCATCTAGGCAATGATGACTGATCTTTAAAAAAGACTGGTAGGTTTGGATCAGGTTAGTGTTACTGGAAAATCCCAGGGTTGTAATCCAGCCTGAGAAGTTGAAAGAAATCCCAGAAGGTGGCAGTGGCTATCCCATCCATCTGAGAAAACTGCATGGGCAGGATTCCTCCCCCCCCCCAAATTTCCCACGATTTTGCTCAACCCTGGGGACATAGAACCTTTAGTAAAAAAAAAATCCTGCCTTTATGTGGGAAAATAACAAATTTATCACAGTAAGAATGTTGAACCTTCTCTCACACAAAGAAAAATCTTTGTAAATAAGAGCACAGCCTGGAGATCCACTGATAACAACCAAGCCAAAAGTTACAGAATGCAGTGGTGCAATTATAATGGTCTTATGCTTATCCCTTTTAAGTGATAAGTTGGATGCAATGACAGGGATAATTAAATACATTATAATCTTTTCTTCCTCAGTGGATTTACACAATTTTGAAATAAGTCATTCTCTAGAAACTTATTTAAGCTAAGCCTCAGTTCCAGAAACTGATTTCATTACACACCCCAAATTGTCCATTCTGCCTAATGATAAGGTTATCTTTGTCTCAGATCTATAGTTTTTATGGAATGTAATTTATATTTCTTTCTGATTTCAGAAATATTTTTTCTGAAATCAGAGTTTTCTGCTTCCTTCTGGATAATTATAATAGCATTGCTTGACTTAAGTCACTGAGTTCGATTGTATGGGTTTCCCCCCCCAGAAGTTATATGCTAATGACTTCAGTGTTCTTGGCTAGTTCTCAGCTCCAGAGGCCAGACATTTTGAGAAATAAGAGTGGTCATTAGTAAATATTAATAGTAAAACACAATGGTGGGATTCAAATATGTGAACAACCGGTTCTCTGTGTGGATGCCGCTTCCAGAAGTCCATTCTGGGCCTGGGCAACAAAAAATTAGCTTTCAGTTCTGCCAAAGTGGTGCAAACTGGCTGAATCCCACCACTGGTAAAACATTAATAAAACCACAAGACAGAGTTGAAAGCTACTGTCCAATTGCCCTTTTGAGCCCCTGCTACAAACTCCTAGCAAGATTAATTACAAACAGGATAGGTCCCATAACAGATGAGCATCTGCCCATGGAACAAGCCAGTTTTTAACGAGACCAGAGCTGTGCAGACCAGGTGCTAAGCCTAACAGAAGCAGGATTCCAATGAAGCCTCAAAACCATGGCAGTGTTTGTAGACCTAACTGTGACATATGACATAGTTTGGAAGGATGGATTGTTAAATCTGTGAAAATATCTAGAGACGCCTCAAATCCTGGATATAAACAGTTTCAACTTCTTCCCTCAAAACGTAGGGCATTGAACATCAAAGCAACTAGACACAAAGATTTTTTTTCCCCATGCCATCACTCTGCTGAACAACTAATTCCCATAATACTGTCTTATGCCCTACGATATCAAACCATGGAGTAGGGCTGTATTAATATTATCCTTCTCATTTTTCCTATTTTCTATTTCTTTAGCATCTTATGACTATCACTTTGTTGTTTGTATCTTATGATTTATGTTGACTGCTTTTATTTAGTATCTTATGACTATCACTGAGTGTTGTATCTTATGCTTTATGATGATTGTATTTTATGATTATGTTCATGATTTATCACTTGTTGCTTGTATGTACACTAAGACCTTATGCTCCAGAGACAAATTCCTTGTGTGTTCAATCACACTTGGCCTATAAAGAATCCTATCCTATCCTATCCTATCCTATCCTATCCTACCCTACCCTACCCTACCCTACTCTACTCTACAAACTGTGCCATATTATCCCCTGCAAAAATCTCTATCAACTAATTAATAACATGCTGAATGGTATTTTAGATAACAACAGAAAACAACATAAGTAAGTTTAGAAGATTAAACAATGGTTTCCCACAAGGCTCTGTAATGGCACCTACATTATTCAACTTATACATATCAGATATGCCAGTGACCAGGGTATGCAAATTTGGATACACTGATGATTTAGCCATAGTAGTACAAGAAAAACACATGGAGGTGGCAGACCACTTCCCGTCCAAAGATCTTAAAATCTTGGGGAAATTCTTCACTGACTGGAGGCTCACTCCTAGCACCAGCAAAACAGTAACTACATGCTCTGCCTTAACAATAAACTAGCATATGGAGCCCCAAAGATCTACTTAAATAGCAACTAAATTCCCTACCAGGCTAGGCAGGCCAGGACTTTGCTGCCCCAAATACCTGGTTGACCTGCCCCGCTGCTGGCTGGCTGGACCTTCTAAATCCAAGCCAGCATACCATGAAGGGGTGGAATTTCCCGAGTGCACAATGGACCCCTCTTGGGAGCATTGTCCCTCAAGCCCAAGGCCAGCAGATGGAGAGGGCTGGGTAGCGGAAGTGCCCCAGTATTCTGTGGCCCCCAAGCACATGCCCAAGGTGCCAGAGTCAGGAGTCACCTCCATGGCAACCCCCTTTGCTGGTGACCTCCTTTTGGGAGCAATTGCGGAATTCGGCAAGCGTCCCTGATGGAATTCTTTTTCTCTTGCTGCTTGTGATTTGTGTGGATACCCCAGGTCAGTCTCCCTGTCTGGAGCACTATCTGACATATGTGAATACTGTGGATACCCCCGGTGTTACTCCCTGTCTGGAATAATTATGGATGTGTGGGATGACCCCCTATCCCGTGAATTCCTGTTAGGAGCACTTGCGGAACCTTGGGATGAATCCCAAATAGCCTCAGTAGCAGCTAGTGATGGCCTGTTAGGCCTGTGAAACTGTGACCCAGAATGAATGTTATGATCCTCCTCCCCCCACCAGAGCAGAGCCAGGAGCGGAAGGGTGAGAGTCCAGTCTCCAAGGCCGTCTCCCAAGGCAACTTCATATGACAACAGCCCAGAGACCTTGCAGACCACAGCTGTGACCCAGAGATGACCAGGCCCATAGTTTCTTGCCCAGACCGGATCACTCACCTGGAGTCTCCTAGGTGCCTGCGGTTGTGACACCTGTGAAACCACCAGGTCAGGGTGCAACCTGTCCAGTTTAGTAATTAGTCAGCGACCCTAGCAGAGTTCAGCTGGGCTCTTCCTTGTGGCAGTGCATGGTGTGGTGCGGTGTGCAAGAAGGAAATCTGCTAACCTGTGATGCCAGTTACTGTAAGTCAGTTTCTTGAGGGCATCTTTGGTGGTGCGCACCATTCTCTCTGCCAGTCCGTTGGAGGATGGGTGGAAAGGAGCCGATGTTGCATGCCGGATCAGATTGGCCTGAAGAAAAGCCTGGAACTCAGAAGAGGTAAATTGAGGGCCATTATCTGAAACCAAAACATCTGGAAGACCATGTGATGTAAAAATTCCTCTCAACACCTGGATGGTCATGGCAGTAGTAGTGGAGGAAACAGAAACAACCTCTAGCCACTTGGAATGGTTATCAACAACCAGGAAGAATTGCCCCTGAAAGGGCCCAGCATAATCTGTATGCACCCTAGACCATGGGGTTTGAATTTCCTCCCACCTATGTACTGGGGCCTGAGGCATTTCAGGCCAAGACTGTTGGCACACTTGGCACCCGTGCACTTGGGCCTCGATGGCTTTATCAAGTCCAGGCCACCAAAGATGGTTGCGCGCAAGCGCTTTCATCCTGACTATGCCAGGATGTCCCTCATGCAGAGAGATCAAGATTCTAGACCTCAATGAGGCTGGGATCACTACCCTGCTACCCCATAACAGGCATCCCTTGAAAGTGGAACGCTCATGCTTCTTGTGCCAGAAGCTTTGGAACTCAGTATCTGGGCACTTGTCAGGCCATCCTGACGACACCCATGTCAGCACGCGTGTAAGCGTGTGATCAGTGGCAGTTTCTGCAGCCACATCCCTAGCATTGAGGGGAGACTCAGGCAACTCCTGAATAGACAGAATATTAATGGCTGGAGCAGGATCTGGCTCCAATTGATTCAGAAGTAATCTGCTAAGGCCATTTGCATGACCATTTCTTTTCCTGGTTTGTGAACTAATGTAGAGTCATATGCTGACAGAAAAATGGACCATCTCAGTATACGAGGAGAAATGATATGTAGGGTCTGTTTGTTAGTGGTAAACAAACCCAGTAGAGGCTTATGGTCATTATAGAGCATTAAATGGCGGCCATATAAGAAATCATTTCTTAATGCCAGCCACTATGGCCAAGGCTTCTCTGTCAATTTGAGTGTAATTCCGCTCTGCAGAAGACAGAGTCCTTGAATAATAGGCCACAGGGACCCGTGTCCCATCAGCCTTCAGATGGCTGAATACAGCTCCCACCCCATAAGGAGATGCATCGCATGCGATGCAAACAGGCAGTTGCTCATTGAAATGCACTAAAATAGTATTAGAAGTGAGCAAGGCCTTAACTTCATTGAAGCTCTTGTCATGGACTTTAGTCCACTGCCAAGAAGCCTGCTTGTCTAAGAGCCTGAATAATGGCTCTGCCACTGCAGCTTTATGTGGGAGAAATGCATGGTAAAAATTTAATAGCCCCAAGAAGGCTTGCAACTCACTCTTAGACTTAGGGCTTGGGACCTGCTGGATAGCTTGCAATTTAGTCTCAGCAGGGTGAATGCCTTGAGCATCTATCCTGAATCCTAAGAAGTCAGTAAAAGTGACTCCTATCTTACATTTATCCTTCTTTAGTTTAAGGCCTGCTTTTCGAAAACGAAGCAAGACAGCCCTTAATCTCTCTGCTAAATTTTGGGATGATTCCCCAGCAATGAGGACATCATCAAAGTAGGGACAGACCCCAGGAATACATCGAAGTGTGCTCTCCATGACACTTTGGAATATGCCAGGGGCTACATTTACTCCAAATTGCAGTCTCTTGACCTTGAAGCCCCCCTCTGTGAGTTACAATAGTCTGGGCCTCTGCAGCTGCCTCATCAACAGGTAGCTGATGATAGGCCTGTGCCAGGTCAAGCTTCACATAAATGCGCCCCCCTTGAGGAAGGCCAGAATGTGACTTACCACAGGCACTGGATAAACGTGCTGTTGCAGCACCTTATTCAGTGTGCACTTGTAGTCTGCACATATACGTATGTCCCCATTAGCCTTTAGAGGCATTACTATGGGGGTTTCCCATAGACTTGAGTCCACAAGTTCTAGAATGCCCTGCTGGAGCAATTTGTCTAGCTCAGCATCAATCTTGCCTTTGAGGGCAAAAGGTACCCTCCTAGGCTTAACCCTGATGGGCACGAAGGTTGGGTCTAACTGTAGCGAAATTGGAGGCCCCTTGTAGGATCCTAGCTGTGAACTAAACACATCTGCAAACTCCTTGCAGGCTTCTGTGAGGCTCAACGTTTGCAAATGGTGCAGCCCAGTTACCTGGATTCCCAGAGCCTCGAACCAATCGAGTCCAATAAGACTTGTATGTTCACCCCCAACAACCACCACATCTAGGGGACCCTCAAAATCCTTATGCTGTACTCTAAGGGTGGCCTCCCCCTTAACACACACCATAGAATTCTGAAAATCTGTAATTAGATTGGATGGCCTGAGTTTAACTCAAAGGCCACTGCTGCTGCATATCCTTTTGAATGTGTTAATAGAAGTAATGGAGAGAGCGGAGCCAGTGTCCAACTCCATTGATAAGGGAACCACTTGCAACCTTACATTAATGGACAGTTTCTTCTTAAGGGGCTTGTGTGTCCCTGTCTTCAAAATACTCCTGCGCGATGTGCAGAAATCCACCCTCTGTTGGCTGGGGACCCTGGAATCTTTCAAACGCAATTCTTCATGAGGTTGGACCTTCTGCCGACCCAAACAGATGGATACAATGTGGCCTTTCTTGCCACACACTCTGCAAATGGCAGAGCGGAACCTGGAGTCAACTTGCTTGTGGCATCCTCCGCACCCGAAGCATTGAAGAGATGCTGGGGCCTTGTCCGGATGTTCCTTCTGCCTCCTTTCAGCTGGCTGGTAAAGCCTATCCACCTCTTCTTCAGGATCCATTTCCAATCCTTCTCGAGTGTCCTCTTGATGGATGATGGCTTTGTCTGAGGGTTCTTGTTGAGCCGTAAGGTCTTCACAGTCCCGCCTGCTGCTTTCTCAGCTGTCACCTCTTGTAGCGCGTCTTGGAAAGAAACATCTTCTTTTGCAAAAATCTTCTGTTGTAAGTCTCTATTCCTTAAACCGCATACGAAGCCATCTCACAGCCTCTCTTCCAGATCCTTGAACTCACAAGGTCTGGCTGCTTGCCTTAAGGCTGCAATAAAATACGCAGCAGATTCACCCGGCCTCTGGTCTCTCTGCTCGAACGCGTGCCTCCAAGCAATAACAGATAACCTTGGCTGGAAGTGTTCCTATAACATTTTCTTCAAGTCAGTAAATGTTACTGATTCCAGAGGTGCAGGGGCCACCAGATTCTCAGCGATTTCAAAAGCTTCCTGTCCACAGACACACAAAAGAGTTGCAGCCTTCAAGCCATCTTCTCTAATTTGATTTACTCTGAAGTAATTCTCCACCCTTGCAACGTAGGAATTTCATCTCTCTGGGTGTGAGACATCAAAATTAGACAAATGGCCAATCTTCGCCATCTTACTATTACAACCTTCACCACTAGCTCCTCTGCAAACTGCTATTGGGGAAAGGGTCCTTTAGCCGAGCTCACCCTCCAGCGACGCTATACTGGCAGGCTGAGACGCTGATGCCATCTTCCCCCTCCTCAGGACTTCCTGGGTAAGTCCTTAAAGCTTTTTCTTCAGCTTGCAAAGGATCCCAACTTCGTCGCCAGTATTAAGTGCTTTGTTCGTGTGCGAATGATGAAGACACATGGCGATGTTAAACAGCTCTTTATTCTTCTTCTAACAACACCCGAACAACAACAAAAGGCATGCAGGCCTTTTTATATGGCCAGAAACCCGGACAACGTCCACCAATAGAATAGAGCGTTTTCACACCTTACAACATCCCGAGCCTGCTTTTGCAGGCTCAGGACACAACAATAGAGGCCACCAATATCTCTAATAGCTGCTTGCCAGTGTCAAAGATCTAGAACAGGGTTCCCCAACCCCGGTCCATGGACCAATACCGGGCTGCAGCATGCCAGCAACCGGGCCACACAAACAAGCAAAGCCCCATACGTGGGATGCAGGCAGCATGCAAAATCACGCACCCTCCAGTCCACGGAAAAACCTCTCTCCACGGAATCAGTCCCCGGTGCCCAAAAGGTTGGGGATCTCTAATCTAGAAGAAGCATGGAAATGGATATTTGCCTTTTAAGGGGTCAATCCAAGAGAGAATTAAGAGGGAGAGTATGCATGGAATAAACATAATGCCACCAGTACAAGGAGAGGCCGAGTCTTGCTGGCAAAGGCAATCAACTGTTTCCTATTTGTAAATGGGATTAGCTTTCCAGATTAACTGCTTGGTTAGAGAATTACATTTTAAATGAACAACTAATATCAGAGTTTTAAATAGAAATAAATTATTGGAGGGCAGCTGCATATTACCTCCAATATCCGAGAAAGAATCACTCTAAATGACAGCTCCGTTTATGGGTGTGTGGGGCATGTGAAGAGGTGTGTGAAGAGATTGGTGCTATTTCCCTTGAGAACTGCTAGCAGTATTCCTATATGCTTCCAATTGTTCCCATGGAAAACAAAATGGACTGGATAGCACAGCTCTTACATTTTTTATAATTAAGTGGAAATTAATATGTACTCAGTAGATCCATTGACAATAATTTGAGATACACATATTTCAGAAGGTTTATTCTAAGTATGGCTAAATCTGGATCCAACCAGACTTCCTTCAGTGTAAAAATAAAAATCTGTCAGGAAGAAGGGAGAGCTATTGGCAAATGAGACTTAGTTTCAGACACAGCTTCTTCCCCCTCCCCCCCAAAGGCTGTCTTCTCAGCAATCCATGCCAAACCTTAAAAGCTAAAGCTTTCACTACTAAAGCTTCTGTTCAAGCAGCAGAAACCTTTTCAATGGTTATTGGCTCTTATCATTTTTTTTTTTCATACTCAAGAGGTGTTTACTAAAACCATCCCCTCTAAATAGAATTTACTGGGACTAGTAAAAAGAGCCTTGGCAAACAAATACAATACTATACTTTTTCCAAGCTTTCTTAAGGATTCCCTGGTTGATGTTCTAGTGGTTGCTCTGGTGTCATAGTAAATGAATATGGCAAGGATATTCAGTTGACAGATGGAATGAGAGCCTACTGTAAAGATTTCACAAAACCATTTCAGTTGCCAGCTGGATGGCCAATCTTTTCTTTATAGCTTCTTTTCTATAGGCTATCACTACCATTTTTTCTTCAAGATATGACAGAACCTATGCAGGAGACCAGCTAAATTCAAGGCCTTCATAGCTAATGCCAATCAGGACAGTATTCCATTTTCAGCTAAAATCATCACTTTAGATGTTACTATTAAAAACATATCTGTTGGAAGAAATGTAATATAGATTCAAAATAAATTTCTATTTTATATTTTTGGTTCTGCAGAATGCAAAAATATTTAATGGTTTTTCTGGATTAGTTCTAAGATTCTTCTGCCTTAAAACAAAGTTTTGCTTTTATCTTTCAAGAAAACAGATAAAGATCCCTTGGAGGCGTAGGTTCTGACACCAGCCTTTGATCAGTTAAATTGGCAATTTATGTTAAGTTTGGTTGAAAAGATGAATTTTGGGGATAAAATTTTGCAAGCTCTTAGAGGTATTTATCAATAACAATCGGCGCAACTTATAATTAATGGAGGTTTATCTGAGGTTTTTCAAATTGGAAAGGGTACAAGACAGGGATGTCCATTGTCCCCTTTGTTGTTTGTTTTAACATTAGAAATTTTGTTGATTAAAATTCGTGAATCATCTAAAATAAAGGGAATAATGATTAACAAGAAAGATTATAAATTAAGAGCTTTTGCTGATGATTTGGTTGTTACTTTGTCTCAACCAACCTATTCGGTATTGAAGTTGTTACAGATTATAAATTAGTATGGGCAAGTTTCTGGTTTTAAAGTTAATAATAATAAGACTAAAATATTACCTAAAATATGTCTAATTTGGATAAGGAGATTTTAGTTAATTTGACAGGTTTTGAAATTGTAAAAAAGGTAAAATATTTGGGGGTTTATATAACTGTTTCTAATGTAAAATTGTATAAAAATAATTATGAAATGTTATGGCTTAAAATGCAGAAGGATTTGAATGATTGGAAAAAATTGCAATTATCTTTGTTAGGGAGAATTGCTGCAGTTAAAATGAATGTTCTGCCAAAATTTCTTTTCTTGTTTCAAATGATACCCATTTTAAAGAAAGAGATAAATTTAGAAGAATGGCAGAAGGGTATTAATAGATTCATTTGGGCTGGGAAAAAACCAAGAGTTAAGCTTAAAATTATACAAGATGTTCGAGAGAGAGGTGGATTCAAGGTGCCGAATTTGAAATTGTATTATGATGTGGTGGTTTTAACGTTGATTAGTGATTGGGTTAACTTAACAAATTCAAATATACTTTCTTTGGAGGGATGGGATTTATTATTTGGATGACATGCGTATTTAATTTATAATAAAAAGGTGGATAGGGTTTTTAAGTCTCATGTTTTAAGAATTGCTTTATTGCGTGTCTGGAAGAAATATTATAAATTAAATTTCAGAATACCGTTGTGGGGAATTCCTGGACACGCAATAGAGGGGATAAGGAAAGGAGTGAAAATGGATAGGATTTCTTACAAACAATTGCTTAAGTGGGAAGGGAATAATTGGCAATTAAAATCTATGGAGGAATTAATGCAAGAAAATATTATTTATTCTTGGTTCCAGTATAGGCAATTATTAGAAAGATGGAGTATAGATCAAAAAGTGGGTTTTGCTATGGAAGATGTGAATTTGATGAAACAAATTAAAGATCAAAGTAGAACTCATATAAAAAGAGTTTATAATGCTTTAGTGGAACTGGATTCAGAAACAGAATTAGTTAAAGATTGTATGGTTAAATGGGCTCAGAATTTTGAAGAGCCGATTTTATTAGGTACATGGGAGATAATTTGGGTGAGGAATGTTAAATTTACTCAAGCTCAAAATTTACGAGAAAATTTTTATAAAATGTTTATAGGTGGCACCTTGATCCACAAAAGTTGTCTCGTATGTATCCGAATGTACAGCCCAAATGTTGGAGATGTGGTTGTCTGGATGCAACGTATTATCATATTTGGTGGTCATGTAGAAATGTAAAGGCTTTTTGGATTAAGATTTGGTGGAACATTCAGAAGATTTTTAATAGAAGGATAAAATTTACACCACAATTATTTTTGTTATGTATTATTGTAGACTGTGATGGTAAAGAGATTACCTTAATGTTAAATTTTATTACAGCGGCAAGGTTGCTGATTGGGCAATATTGGAAGAAGGATTCCTTGCCTACTATAGAAGAATGGTTTCTTAAAGTTTCTCATTTATCAGAAATGGCAAAAATTTTGGCTTATCTGAAAGACCATTCACAAGAGAGATATATCTCGGTGTGGAAAAGATGGGTAAATTTTGTACAGAATAAATATGGGATTAGGAAGTATTATTTAGCTTTTGAATAATTTATAGTTTAAAATGGGTATGGTTGGATTTGTAGTTTCTATGTATTGGAGTTAAAGTACTTTAAATTTTTTTGGATGTATGTATAGTGGATTGATGTTCATTTAATTTGTATGTTTTTTTTGTTTCTTTAACCCTGTATTCAGCTCTGGGAAGGAAGGGGGAGGGTTATGGGGTGGGAGGGGGGTATTTTATTGGAAAAAGTTTATAAAAATTTTCAATAAAAAAAA
Organism: Crotalus tigris; assembly: GCF_016545835.1. Classification (NCBI taxonomy): domain Eukaryota; kingdom Metazoa; phylum Chordata; class Lepidosauria; order Squamata; family Viperidae; genus Crotalus; species Crotalus tigris. The sequence continues at coordinate 495,529 of NW_024097442.1, forward strand.
AAGAAAACAGATAAAGAGAAAACAGCATCAACAAAACTTTATTGGTCATTTTAAATAATTTAACAGAATTTGACTTCAGAGTTTTATCGCTTTTTGAGATGGATCATGATTCTCTGGGCATCTCTGAACATTTTGGAAATAGACAGCAGGATTGCAAAATCAGAGGCTTACAGTCTTTATATTTGTTAATGCTAAAAGTATTACATTTTGGATATTTTTTTTTCAGTTAAAGAGATGCTTTTAGGTTTGGGTGCCATTTATAAATAGAAAAGTTCTTATCATGTTGTATGTTCAGTGATTACTTTTAACAGTCTCCTGTAGCTGTTTCAATTTACTTTTGTTCCAAAAAAAGATTTCATTCCTGGGACTCAGGAAGAATTTAGAAACATGGTGAATTATTGCAGGTATTGTTTTTATTGCCACAAAAAATACAATATTACTTTATCAAGAAGAAAAACTAACAAAAGTTGGCACTCCAGGCAACTTTGGCGCTCAGTTTCCCATTTCAATGTTCCTTTGCTAGAACCATGATAAATTCACTATCCTTGAAATGTTATTGTAACCTGCCAAGAAAAATATGAATTTACTTGCCATATTTTACTATGTAGCCCAGTGGTTCACAAACAAACTCAGTTTAATCAAATATTGTGTCTGGGATGGCAGCTTTGCTATTTTGCAGACAATAACTGTAAATGACTATAAATATTAATGGTTAGTTTCAACCAGCAGTTGCACAAAGCTTGTTAATGAGCAGCTTCCTGATTTATTTGCAGAATCTGTAGAAGGCATCCATTACCCAGACCCAGACCCAGACACACACACACACACACACACACACGTCCTAAATAAGCAGCCCAGGATATCTCATTCAAATAGAATATTCTATCAGCATTGTGCCATCTTTTCTTTAGAACCGAGGTACACAATTCTTGGTCCCACTTTTTGCTGCCTAACAGCCTTCCTCTTTTATAGGCAGGGCTAAAAATTATCAGTCCCCTTGAGTTTTTAAAGGAGAAAAATGCTTAAGATACTTTAAACAATTCAACATATAAAAAATATTTCAGAGACTTTTAAAAATGTGTTCTCAGCTTCTGGAGATTTAAGGCACTCATTCGGTCCCTTTAAAATGCTTAAGTGTGACAAAAATAAACCAAAAGTGTTGGTCCCATTCAATCCAGCAACCTAATGTCATCAGCCATATCTTTCCTGCCTCTCAGACATGCTTTTTAAAAAGATGTTATAATAGAATGTTAGTGTCCTGTTGTAGAATGTGAACTTCCAATTGATCAGGGCTAAGTAGGTTGCACCTTAAATGCAATGTTATCTTTTAAATGAAAGTACAGATTGGGGCAAAAGATACACCAAGGGGCAGTGGTGGCGAACCTATGGCACAGGTGCCAGAGGCGGCACTCAGAGCCCTCTCTGTGGGCACGCGCACCATCACTGAGTTTTATAAAACCTTTTCGCTTTAGGGCTCTGCTGCCATGTACAAAAAAAAAAGGTTCAATCAATCAGTCAATTTCAACTTCTCGCGGGAAAAAAAAAGATCTTGCAAAGTTGGAATTGATTGATTGAACTTTTTAGTCCCACCCAGTCTGCCATTACCACCACAGCCACGCCCACCCAATGGGCCACACCCACTCGACACCCGATGATGCATAAGTGGATTTTGGATTGCAGTTTGGGCAATCGGTCTCTAAAAGGTTCACCATCACTGGTGTAAGGGGCTCAGAATAACTCAGAAAATTATCTATGGCTGCATTTTCAGCTTTCATAATGTTCAGAAATACACCTTTAGTGAGCCCCCTTGCTTGGCAATGTTGTAGAGAGCATGTGTGTTAATATAAGTGGAAGAGAAAATAAAAGTAATATTGTTGGTGGCGCAGCCTCCCAACCAAGGAGAAAATGTGAACCATATTTTATAAAAGCAAACTGCAGATCTTTCAACGAGGCATGAAATCATGATGATGAG